>NW_019154166.1:4512815-4610290 GCF_002288905.1 Enhydra lutris kenyoni | reverse complement strand
GGGGGGGGGGGGGGGGGGAGGCAGGGAGGGGTGCTAGCTGGCCTCCCTCTGTGGCTCCTTTCCTGCCTCCCTGTTTCTGTCAAGCTACAATCCAGAGGCCAGCTCCTTTCCTATCAAACGGCAAGAAATGACACCTGTGGATTATCTTGGACTTACTGGAGAAAAATCATTACATTAAAATAGGTCTAAAAATGAGATTTTACAAAACTTTAGATGAGTTTAAAGTCTCTGTAAGGTGCTTTATGCTCCTGAGAAGTAGAAAGGTTTAAAGGTGATTAGTGTTCGATAGTATAAGAAAAAACAAACAGCAACGCAAGAGATGTTATTTCTGCCCTGAAGGTAGGTTAGGGATTTTTTTTTTTTTTTTAAGATCGTCTTGAATATTGTAGAGTCACGGTCATGAATCTCTCACTGAAGCTTTCTCACGGGGTGAGGGGTGCCGGGTGGGGGGGCGTGTGTAGCAGACCCTGTCCCTTCCTCACACCATTTCTGCTCTGTATTTGTGCTCCGCAGGCCGCCCTTGAGCACGAAGAGGCCAAGATCCTGCGAATCCAACTTGAACTGACCCAGGTGAAGTCAGAAATCGACAGAAAGATCGCAGAGAAGGACGAAGAGATCGAGCAGCTGAAGAGGAACTACCAGCGGACGGTAGAGACCATGCAGAGCGCCCTGGACGCTGAGGTGCGGAGCCGGAACGAGGCCATCAGGATCAAGAAGAAGATGGAGGGCGACCTGAATGAGATCGAGATCCAGCTGAGCCACGCCAACCGCCAGGCTGCGGAGACCCTCAGGCACCTCCGGAGCGTGCAGGGTCAGCTGAAGGTTGGTGATGCCCCTTGGGGGGGGCCCCCCCCCCCCCCCCCCCCCCCCCGCCCTGCAGACGCTCACAGACGGGGACTCGTGGCCCTCCCGCCGCCACGCCAACGCGACCTGTCCTTGGTTGTCTGGCTAGGACACACAGCTGCACCTGGATGATGCCCTGCGGGGCCAGGAGGACCTGAAGGAGCAGCTGGCCATGGTGGAGCGCAGAGCCAACCTGCTGCAGGCCGAGGTGGAAGAGCTGCGGGCGTCGCTGGAGCAGACGGAGAGGGCTCGCAAGCTGGCGGAGCAGGAGCTCCTGGACGCCAACGAGAGGGTGCAGCTGCTGCACACTCAGGTGAGGGGTGGGCCGGCCGCGGGGAGTGCGCCCCCGGCCCCGCGCGCGCACGGTGACCGTGCTGCCCCCGCCCTAGAACACCAGCCTCATCCACACCAAGAAGAAGCTGGAGACAGACCTGACGCAGCTCCAGAGCGAGGTGGAAGATGCCAGCAGGGACGCGAGGAACGCCGAAGAGAAGGCAAAGAAGGCCATCACCGATGTAAGGCTCTCCCCTCCCGCGCTGCGCGGTGAGGCCCTCCTTCTCCCAACCCCGATCGTTCCCACGGGACGGGACGGGGTCTCCCCGGGGTCGAGATGCGGAGGCAGTCCACGCCCCCTGCGTCCAACTCAGCACGGCCCCTCCGGCACTTTGAAACGGCCAGTGTGGTCAGTAATGGAGCATAAGGATTACAGTACGTTTCTAGGGCCCACAGAGAGGCACGCCCTTCTTTCCTTCAACATCTGACTTACTGCAGCCGTGAACACGAGACCCTTACGTGTCATGTCGCACCCGCTGTTAACTGGTTGAAGCGGGCTTCCCTCCCTCCCACCTGCACCTGCGGCCCGCCTGAGCGCGGGTCCCCGCCGGCCACGGCTCCCACAGCGCCACCTGCCGCCTGGTGGGGACCGCTGCAGCTCCTCCGCTCTCCGGCGTCCGCTCGCCCCAGCGCCCTCCCCTCCTTCCCTTAACTCGCTATCCACAAAGCTGCCCTGGGGGGTACCAGCCGGTCTGCTCCAGGTCTCAGGTTTCTCTGAAAACATACTGGTGACAGCGAAGTACAGAATTCCCTGGGGCGTTTGTTGGGGGGCGGGGAGGATAAGGTCCCAAAGAGGCCAGTTCAAGAAAGTCCCTGGACATGGCAGTTCTCAGGTTCTGTTCTGTACCCCGTGTAGCTCTTCTCGTGTTCCATTGTGGAAGGGGGGGGGCTTGGTCACTGCCTCGCCTGCCGTCCTTCTTCTCTAGCATGGCTCTGGTCCTCTGGGTGCCCGCCCAGGCTCGGACCTGATCTCTGTCTGCGCTCACAGGCGGCCATGATGGCGGAGGAGCTGAAGAAGGAGCAGGACACCAGCGCCCACCTGGAGCGCATGAAGAAGAACATGGAGCAGACGGTGAAGGACCTGCAGCACCGTCTGGATGAGGCTGAGCAGCTGGCCCTGAAGGGCGGGAAGAAGCAGATCCAGAAACTGGAGACACGGGTACCAGCGGGATGAGCTCCAGGCACGGGCAGGGCCTCCGGCCTCAGCCGCACCTTCTCCAGCCCCAGACCAACTTCCCAACTGTTTCCCCAGATCCGTGAGCTGGAGTTTGAGCTGGAAGGGGAGCAGAAGAAGAACACGGAGTCCGTCAAGGGCCTGCGGAAATATGAGCGGCGGGTCAAGGAGTTAACTTACCAGGTGAGCGAAGGAAAGCCCGACAGGCACCTTCCCTGCGAATGCAAACACCGCCCTGGGTTCTCTCTCCAGGAGAGGAACCTGTTGCCCCAGAAAAGGGGCCAGACCTGGTGCAGCTCTGCCCCTCCTCTAGCTACAAGCTGTGTTCTTGCCTTTAGAGCGAAGAGGACAGGAAGAACGTGCTGCGCTTACAGGACCTGGTGGATAAGCTCCAAGTGAAAGTCAAGTCCTACAAGAGGCAGGCTGAAGAGGCTGTAAGTCAGACACGCTGCGGTTTTTGCATAGCAGCCTGGGGGCCTGTCCCACACCGGGAGTGCCGAGACGGGTGTGCGCTCACCTTACCTGCCTGGGCTCTTTGGTTTTAGGACGAACAGGCCAATGCTCACCTCACCAAATTCCGTAAAGCTCAGCACGAGCTCGAGGAGGCAGAGGAACGCGCTGACATCGCGGAATCCCAAGTCAATAAGCTTCGCGCTAAGACCCGCGACTTCACCTCCAGCAGGGTAGGTGGCTCCGGCCGGCACTAGAGAGAAGAGCAGGTGCATGCCGGGGCTGCGCTTGGGGGCCAGCGGGGAAGAGCCCACAGCGGTGCAGACACCTTTGAGCTGGGAAAACCTGGAGAACCCCGTACTTTAGGGCTTGGTCAATGTCAGGCTCAGGAAAGGAAGGGATTTGAGCCCCACCGAAACCCAAGTTGCAATAAAGCAAACACGATCCAGAAAAGGAAGGAGGGTTTTCTGGCTGAGAGCTTTCAGACGCCTTCTGCCGGCACTAGTCTCCAGCCCCTGGACATGGAGGTCGATGACCAGAGGGAGGACGTCCCCCAGGATGGGGCTTGCTCTCCGGGAGCCAGTTTCTCAGGCTCTGGGGTGACTTCCTCCACATATGCAATCATGTATTTTCCCAAGGCCCAAAAAACCACCCTGCGTCCTACTGAGAAACCCAAGCGAGCAACTCCCCGATGCCTGCAGGGAGAGGGGATAGGAGGAAATGGGTCTCTGCCATCTGAGGGAACTAAAAACGCTCACTTTCTTTCCAGATGGTGGTCCATGAGAGTGAAGAGTGAGTGGTCTTCTGGAGCAGGACAGAAAATATGCAGAATGTATATTTTCTTGGCTCCTGGCCGTTATCGTGAATTTCCCCATGACTCCTTCTTCATACGCATTAAACTTTCCTTCGTTTTCAACTCGAGGCTGTTTCCCTGTATTTGTTTCCTCTTCCCTGTGTGGAAATGGTTCACTGCTTGGTGATTTTTGTGCCTCATGTTGAAATCTCTGTCGGCTGAGGGCTTGATAAATTCCCCTTGAGTGTGTAGTTGGGGACGAGGAGAGATTGCTTTTATTTTCTTTATTTATTTTTGAAGATTTTTTTTTTTCCTTAGAGAGAGCAATCAGGGAGAGGCAGAAGGAAAGGGAGAGAGAGAATCTTAAGCAGGTTCCACATTCAGTGCAGAGCCCAACACGGGGCCCGATCTCACAACCCTGAGATCATGACCTGAGCTGAAAGCAAGAGATGAACGCTTAACTGACTGCTGAGATGAGATCATAAAGGAAAAATATTGCTTTGGCCGGGGGCTTGTCAGAAGAGCTGCCTCAGTGTGATGTGAGGGAAACATAAAGGTCTCAGGTTGGGAAAACCCCATGTCAAGCTGAACAGGGTTATAGGGCAAGGGACAGACGCCCCTCCTCCACAGTCTATCAGGAAGGACCCCTGGAGTCCAGCAGGGCTTTGTCGGGCCACCCTCCACGCAAGGGCTGGGGTAACTACTGAGAACACATGAAGGAACGGGGTGGCATGGGGTCCCTCCAAGGGCTCTGTCAAAGCTACACAACAAGAAATCTCAACCTTTACTCAGGGTAAACCTGTCTTTACCTTAAGAGAGGAAAAATGGTAGGAAGTCACAGTAACCCTCTGGCTGATCTTCTACCGGAAAGAGCATTTTCTAACTGAAATCACCCATTTCTTGTCATAATCAAACTTCCCAGAATAGTTGCCAGGTTCCCTTCTTTGTCCAATTCTAGAAGATGAGGAGATGCTCAGTGGGCATCACAGACCCAGGGAGGGGCTGGGGAGTTCTCCTCAGCACCCAGCGCAGAGTTTAGGGCCTCCTGGGACCTGTCACTAGAAAGGAGGCCAACGTCAATGTCAGGTTTGGCATGTCAATGGTTTCAGAGAATTCGGTCTCCAAGAGCACGTCTCTTTGACCTGCTTTCAATACTTTCTGTGACACTGGGACTAAACAGTAGCATGTCTCTGTGGGACACCTGCTGCTGAGGGGAGTCATGGTGGGAACAAGTCTAACCAGGACCCAGGCCCGAGGCCGGACCAAAGGGGCGGTGGTGGCCCAGTGCTGTTCTGAATGACAAGGACGGCTACAGACTGCCTTCCATGGGAAGTGGGTGACCCAGAAATCAAATGGTTTCTTGTTACCAGGGTCCTCAAACTGGTACATAAAGAAATGAAACAACTGTAACATCACGACCGGGGTTTGAATTAGGAACATCACAACCCTGATGATTTCTGGTTCCTAGGGTCACAAAAATACAGACCACTGGACATCGTATGCCTCCCGACAGATGTACCCACCACTGCCCATGAAGATTCCTGCCCCACCGTCTGACTGGGTCTGCTGATCTGGTGACCACTCGGGAAATGCAGGAGACAGTGACCCAAGAGTCAACCGATAAACTCCAGGATGTGGGGAAGTCGACTGAAAAAAAAGAAAAAAAATCCAGTTTTCTCAAAAAATAAATTGCAAGGAAAAATACACAAAAGAAATGGAAGGAGGAATTAGAGGTTAAAAGATATTTAACAGACCTACCCACCGACTGCTCTGCATGGGCTGCATGGGCCTTGTGTATGCGTGTGCACACACACACACACACACACACACACACACCCCAGTTGGTGAAATTTGAATCCTGGCCCGATATTTGATAGCACTATAGGGTTCTTGCTCATTTTCAAGGTATAATGTTATATTATGATTAACATGATTTTCTGAAATAGTCCTTATAAAAACACATACTCAGATATAGATAAGAAAGGAAGAGAGGAAGGAGGAAGGAAGGGCCATCTTTGAAGTAAATGTATTCTCTAGAACTCCAGACTTAACAGACGTGGGGCCACAAACATGAAAATCTTTGGGGTCGTGGGATCCCATAATGTCCTCCTACCAGCAACGTGCGGGGTTTCTCACAAAGACGGTGAGCTGCTGGTTCTGGAAGCTGTCCATGACTGTCTCTAGTAGGCTCCCATTTAGTGAAGGATGAAATGGAAAAACTAATTTTCTAAGAGTTCACGTGATACCCAACGTTGCCAGTGTATCTGCTCCATGAAGCGAGGGACGGTTTCTATATATGACTCTAGAAGACACAAGCCTTGTTACTCTAGAAAATGAAACACGATCTCCTTCCAAATTCGGAATAAGGACTTGATGGGGCCGCAGAAGCCCGAGAGGGGAAGCCTTGCCCAGGAATGGGGAAGACGAAGATGATCTCAGGCTCTATTTACTGACTCTTGCCGTGGGCTCTCAGCACGCAGCCCCCACGTCATCCATGGACCAGCGTGGCGAGGACGAGCGGGGCCATGCCCCCTGCTTGACAGATGAAGACACTGAAGTAGAGTGATATGCTCCGGGTCAAAATGGCAGAGACGAGAAGCTCTCTAGATCCCAAAACTCTTAGACCACCAACCACTGCCTACCAGAGCATCTGGTAAAACAGACATGAGAAACACTGGGGATGCAGGGGAGATGGGGTGTGGGGCAGAGGTGGGTTAGAATTGGGGTGATGAAACCCAAGAGGTGCATTTTTTTGTCTTGCTGACTGTTGACTGTGTGTGTTAACTCCTCCAGGCATCGACCTGAAACCCTTCTCTTGCCCACCAGCTCAGCCTGTGTGGATCTCAGCCCGCCATCCCTCGGCCACCTGACCGTGCAGCAGGAACTTGGGTGCTCTTCGGCTCATTCTTGGTATCTCCTGGCCCTTCTGACGTGAGCCCCCAAACCGGATGACCACAAAGGGTGCACGGGTCCCTCCGTTTCTGGTTCACTTCTTCAGGTGGAACCCCCCCACCTCCAAATTAAGGGCCATTTCAGATTACTTTTCCTTTTGCTAACTGGCCTCCCTCTTCTAGTATTTTTTTTCTGGGACCTGGGCATAGAATTTATTTGTGTCCCCGGCCCCCAGTAATCCTTACACTATCCAGAAACCTTGGACTCTCTGGATTCTTTACTGAGCCTCAAATCTCTCAGCAGATTTCAATTTCTTATTACCTTTTATCATTTTTTAATTACACAAGCAAAACATGCTCGAGCACAGGATTAAAAAAAAAAGTCTCCGTCAACTATAAAGGGACTGCCGACTAAGACGGTTAGACTCCTTCTTTATTTGGAACAGAGGAGATCTTGATTTATGATGGGCAGATGGCCCCCTTCTTGAGGACACGCGAGGGACACAGCTTCTAATAAGAGTAACATGTCCTTATGGGGGCACACTGGCTGCTCTGCGGCCTGCCAGCAGCTGGTGAGGGCTGCTTCTCCTTTCTCCACGCCTGGATCACCATGACAGCTGAGAGCCTTAATAAAGCAAGGTGCGCCTGGGAATGTGGGGTGAGGAAGCCACCAGAGCACGGCGGTCTATTTCTGCCCCAATAATCCCACTGTTACAGCGGCTGAGGCCAAGAGCGTCGGAGGCTGCCTGCTGGCACTGAGCGGGGCTCCCGTGACCCTGAGCAATGCTGAGACATTCCGGAGACTCTCCTGCCCCTTGAGGCAGGCCACCAGCAGCGGGGGGCCCAGGGTGGCACCGATTATTTTTAGCTGAGATGTTTCAGGCTTTCCATGGCGACGAGGAGCAAGAAGCCCCACCACCTGGGCATTTGTGGGCCTTCTCCGTGTTTTATCAAATCCGATGTGACCCTCACTCGGGAGTCCTAAGAGAGTCAGCGGAGCAGGTTAACAGACGCCCTTAGACTGCCTTTCCCCAGAAACCCGACACTAGTTTGCCGAGAGTCGTGGCAGCTTACAGAAAGTGGACAGTGTCACCAACACGGGTCACCCAGTGACCTAGGCACAGAAAGGTAGAAGAAAGACGGAACCTGCGTCCCTGAGGACAGGAGAGGAAATAGAAGTACTCGGACAATAATGATGAGAAATAACACAAAACCCAGGGGTAAAGGGACATGGAGGAAGGCGAGCGGTGACACGCTTTTATGGACCGTAAGCAAGTCCACCCCATCAGCAGTGAGTGCAGACCTCCATGCACAGCAGGAGCTCAGGGCCCCTACGGAGCTGAGTTTCCAGCAGGAAAAGTGAACTGGTGGGAATCTGCGTCCTTGGGGAAAACACATTCTTTCTATACTGACCCTCTGCCTCCCAGGATCTGGAATTAAGAGTAACACCCCAGTGGGGGGCTCTTTACAAATCTATGAGCCATCCTACCCATGAACTTGATTTTCTTGGCCTTCTGAAACAATGCGTGTTTACAGTTCACACTGGCTCCTAGGCCTGCGGAGAGAATCAGGTATCAAAGAGGAAGCCCTTGAGGGAGGGTGTTGTGGTGCGAAGGCTGGAGTCCCATAGCTCCTTGCTCCAGGGCCCGAGCCCTCTGCTGCTAGAAGTTTCTTTACATGCTCCTTTCTTCATCTATCACTTAACCAACTGCCTGCTCGGGGCCCAGGGACAGGGACTAGGAGAAGCAGGAGTCCCCAAGAAGGCTAGCACAGGAACGGGAGTGAGAACTCTTGTCCTGAGGCCTCAAGGCTCAGAGTGAGGAGGGCAGGGAGCGGGGTGGGCATACATTTCCAAACAGGGCTAAGCCTCAGCTCTGGGTGCGATTAGCCTCCGTAGCAGCTGTGCCTATTTTGGGCCTGGGGGTTTCTGTCCCGTGGGCAACAGGTGTTGAGGCCTGAAGAGCAAGGCATACTTTGTGAGTGCCCCTTTGCAAAATTCATTCTTTGCTCATGAGCCATCCGGAAATAGGTGATGGGCTGAATATGGCCCACGGCTTTTTTGTTTACTCATTCCCTCTGACGTGTAGGGGAGTGCCACTGTATTTCCCCCAATCCCGTGCCCAGGAAATCCAGCATATCCTGCAATCATAATGGCAGAATAGCTTCAGTTGCTTTTTCTCCTTCAGTCGGTGGCAGACGGGGCATCCCGGCTCCATTCCCAGGGCAAAAGCCGGCTTTTCGAATAATCGTCCTCAGCCAGGAGCTTCTGATTTCCTCCTTCTTTGTTTCCCCGGGGAGCCCGCGGGCTCGTGGCTGTCTGAGCCACGCTTGGCCTCACGGTGGAGGGCCTGCAGGTTTCTGGGAGGGGAGTAGGTTGGGGATGTGAGCCCCTCTCTGGGCTGCGGAGGGTGGGGTACACTCTCTGCTCAGTCACAACTCTCACCGGGAGAAGCCCACTGAGCAGTCAAGGCAGGAGGAAGAATGGGCGCCCCTCTCATCCCCCACTCCGAGGCTTGGCGCCTGGCTCCTGACCGTGCTGCTGAAGGAATGACAGGAGAACTTGCCCACGCCTGCCGGGCGCTGTGTTAGGCACCGTCCTGACGGACACTACCCGGATCATTTCCACCACCACCCCACGAGGCAGCCAAGGCCGTCAGCCGGCCAACATACAGGATGATGTTGGAAAGCTAGAATGACCCGAGTTTTTACCTGACAAGTGACCTGTTTTCAGTCCCACAGTAAATCCAGACTGGAACAAGGTCTTCAGTGTAGTGTAACGGGTGACCAGTAAATGTGCCTGATAAGATCTGTGGCCGCAAATCATCTCCCATGGCCAGAAGTGTGCTGCTGCACAAGGCTCATTCTCACCTTCTGAAAAATGGGTTCTGTGGGACATGACGGGAGGCCATCCCCTCCGGGAAGAGCAACACGTCAGCTGTGACCTTGGCTGGTCCTTTGTACTGCGGGAAGCCTTAAAGAGAGTGTCTTCTGTGCCTTCCTTCTCTCCCCTTCCTCTGTGTCCCCTGAAGGAAGGCTCAGAGTGGTGACGCCAGCTGGGCTGCCCTCAAGCCAGGAGTAAGTCTCGTCAACGATGAGGGGCCCCTGAACTTTGGAACCCCAGACAGCTCCATAGGCTGGGATTGGAACTCCTGCCCGTGGCCCCAGGCACTGGGCACACACAGCTCCCTGGGCCCGGGTCCCACCCACCCTTCTCCCTTGAAGCTCTATTTTGCCTCGTAATCCTGGGTGACATACTGCTTTTGATTCATTGCCTGAAATTTGCGGCTGAAGATGAACATGGGCTGTGTGTGTGTGTGTGCGCGTGTGTGCCTCTAGCCATCTCTGTAAGGACAAATTAACGGTCCTGTGTCTTAAATCATTCTGAGCCTCTGAGATAAAGACAGTGGGAATATCCATCACTGGTCTGCAGCAAGAGGAAGAAGCAAGTTTGTTAGGCTCTTCTGCCTTGTGTGGTTTGACTCAAGCCCCTATTTGGACATTAAAGGTTAGTGATTTGAAGATGTGGTGATCTGGGTTACACATGGGTCACAAGCCATTTGGCCAACAGTCTAGGGTTCAAGGCAACCGACGTCACAGCTGAGTCTACTCACATTGGCTCCTACAGCTCAGTCCTTAGGCTTTTTGGAAACACGACTCCGATCTGTCCCTGCTCTGCACAGACACCATCCATGGCCCCCTCTGTCCCTGGGCTGAGCGCACAGGCCCCAGACACACACCTGACACCCACACGCCCCAGCTAGTCATCGGTATCCACCACAGGTTGCCTCCTGATTGTACACATCTCTGGGGACACGTTCGTATTCCCCTGACGCCCTCTAAGTAGGACTTGTGACGTTGTGACTTACGCCCTTGCCTGCCTACCTTGGGACCTCAGTTCCTACCCTCATACCCTGCGTTTTCAAACTTGCACACACACGGAGCCTCGGCACTGCAGCCACACCAGAGCAGCAGTAGCAAAATCGAGTTTCAGTGCGAGCTTTGCTCCCAGTTTCCTTCATAATCATAAACAAGGACAAGGGGAAGTGACTGCTTCGAGACCACCGCTCAGGTCCAGCCCGGCTGACTGCGTCATGGGAACTTTCCGCCTGGGGGTACCCAGCCCGTGGGGACTGAGCCCCAGCGACACTACCGCACACTTTCTGTGTCCTGACTCGCCTGTTCGCATAGTGCCGGGCTGCCCTGCCACAACGGCCACCGCCAAGCCCCGGGTGGGGGTCCGGCAAGGCAGATGTCCACTCCCATGCGCTGGAGCCAGTCTTCACTAGGTGGCGCCACTGCTCCGCCGGCCACCTCGGGCCCCGTAGGAGGAAGGGACTACAGAGGAGCTGGGTCGCTCTGGCCGAGTGCTGGGGGCAGGGGAGGGGGGCAGAAGCCGGGGGTGGGGGGAAGCCCCCACCCCCGATGTCCTTTGCAAGCGCTTTGCTAGAAAAGCCCTGCGCAGTCCCCGTGCCGCCTCGGGAAGCCGAGGCCAAAGGAGAACACACCAATACCAGCCCAGTCTTCACCTGAAACGCCGCTCTTTGCCCATCGCGGGTTCCCGTGCCTCCAATCCGACGGGAAACCCATGGCGTTGCAGCACGTTCATCGCGTTCATTACCAAGGACTCCGCTGTCTCTCCGATTCCACGCTCACCCTCCTCACCCGTCCCCGCCCGGGCCGCAGCGACGCGGTCTGTGCTCCAGCCTCGAAGGCCTATGGAAAGGGCGGCCCGCGTGCCCCTGCCTTCTAGAACCTTCCCCGGCCCCTCATGGCTTGGTCTGGCCTGTTTGCTGAGCGAATCACCGCCTACCCCTCCCTCCAGCGCACGGGCTGCGCTCTTGCGCCTTCTCTCCCTCTTGTTTTGGGAGGAAAGTTTTCATTCCTCCGCCCCGTCCCGGGGTGCCCCAGTGTTTGTCACAGCATCTGGGGGACACCTCACCCCCGGCCCCTGCAGGTTTCAATGAGAGAAGACGCGGCCCACGAAACCAATGGCAACGCCGGCCACTCCCTCTAGAAGCACCGGTTGCCCTAAGCACCCCAGGCCGGGGCCACACCCACGGCCAGGGACGCCTGCACCTCTGGGGGAGCAGTCCAGCCCCTCCGTCCCCAGGAGTTTCTAAGTCCCCTCAGGTGGAAAGAGACCGGCCCCGACCAGGCTCAGGCCGACTGCGCGGGGGCTGCCACCTGCAGGCGGGAGCGGGTACTGCTGCTGGCTGCTGGGATCACAGGCTGGGGGTGGGGGGCGCGGAGGGACGTCACAGGTTTTATGGACTCAGAACCATCTTTTACCCAGCAGTGGTTCCGCTGTACAAACCTCCCCGTGACCTCCAGGCCAAGCCCTTCCTGAGAGGCTGCCTCCGCCTTTCACCATTTACACGGGTGGGGCAGCCCCCAGGGGCTGGCAAGATGCTTTGACAGACGGCTGAACTCTGCCTTGAGAGATCCATCCTTCTGGTCCTGGGTCTGCAAGATGGAGAAACAGAACAAAACTGCTCTCCTGGTTCTGTGGGGATCACAAAACAGCTACCATTTTCCTATAACACCGTGTCTACCAAAGGAGCAGAGCCCCAGTTCCTGTTCTCTGCCCTTCCTTCCCGGTTACCCTCTGCAGATTGTGCTTGGCTGGGAATATCTCTTCATCACCTGCAACACCCAGGACTTAGTCTAAATTTAAAAATGTAGAGAGGGGAGGAACCTGGGTGTCTCAGTCGGTTGGGTGTCTGAGATAATTTCTGCAGGAGTCACGTTCTCCGGGTCATTCGATCGAGCCCCAAGCCACGCTCTGGGCTCAGTAGGGAGCCTGCTTGAGATTCTCTCTGGCCCTCTTCCTCTGCTCCTCCTCCTCTCTCGGAATAATATATGTTCATTATTAAAATATATTTGTAAGACATAAAATGAAATAGAAGTGCCCCTGCCCCCTCCACTGCCCTCTCGCTTCTCGTTCCCATGGTCCGAGGCTGGGGTCGGCAGCAGGGTTGACACCATTGTTAACAGGTTAGTGCACCCAGAACTGAATGTCATATTCTTGTAGCAAGAGGGCAACTTCCTCTCTGAGCCAGACTCTTCATCTGTAACCTGAGGAATTACAGGCCCTGTCCTAGAGATCAGTAGTAAGACACAAACGCAGGGCCTAGCCTGTCACATACTGTGTTTGCATATTAGTTCTTTTTTTTTTTTTTTTAAGGCTTCATTTATTTGACAGAGAAAGACAGCGAGAGAGCAGGGGGAGTGGGAGAGGGAGAAGCAGGCTTCCCCGCGGAGCAGGAAGCTCGACGTGGGGCTCGATCCCAGGACCCCGGGATCACGACCTGAGCTGAACGCAGGTGCTTAATGACTGAGCCGCCCAGGTGCCCCAGCATGTTAGTTCTTAAAGACTAACTGAATGGTCTGGAAGCAGACAGACGCACCAAATACGTTTCTCCCCTGCTTATTATACTCACAACATAGCAGCTCATGTAGATGAGTTAAATTGGTCCCAAAACCCAAATGCCCAGAGCATCTGCTAAGAAGTTGTAAGCAGAGGAGGCTCCGTCTAAACCAGCACGCGTTGACCGATGTGACCACCAGAGGGCAATGGCGGGCCACATATGGAAGGCCTGCTTCTGGGCCGGTGGGAGGCAGGCCCCGCAGAGCAGAGCTGTGGGGCCGCTGCCTAGATTCTGGCTGCCTCCAGGTGAGCCTGGGGTTACCCTGTCTGCTAGTCTGCTCAGATCTGCCCTCAGCCGAGCCGCCTGGTACCAGGGAAGCCAGAACAGGGTGCCCCCTACATACTACAGATGGGCACAAGATGTTGGCCCCAACATCTTGTGCCCATCTGTAGTATGGGGCTGCTTCAGTGTCTTGGAGCTCAGCCTCTGTTCTCACCTCCCCCAGCAGAACCGGCCCATCCATTTGTCCATTTTGCTCCTCGCCACTCACTCACGTGCACCTGTGGCCCATCAGTCCTGAAGTTACAGCAGTTCCTGCTGCGCCTACACCAAAGCTGTTTCTCAGCTGCTCGGGTCAGAGAGATACAACCAGCCGCTCCAGGCTCCACACCAGAGAGCTGGTCACTCGGCTGGTATTTACCATCTGCTCTGCGTCAGGCACCCTCCTCTCTGCCACCCTTTCCCTGCCCAAGGCAGGCCAAGAAGGGGTGGCTTCCCCAACACGGAATGAATTTTCTGGGGCCTCCAGATCATAACATCTCAGAGCTGCTCGTGGCAAGGGTGCCCCACACTATCCTGACCCTGAAATCTCAAATTGCCAGGACGCACTCCTGGTCAGACCCTGCTGTGCTCCTCTAGCTAAATTCAGAATGGCGACAGCTCCTTCCCCGCCAAAAGGATTCAAACCTCAATCAGCCCTTCTGAGGGTCTCACCCAGGCCCGAGGCTCTTCCCCCTTTCACACCATTCCTACCGAAATGTAAAGGAAACACTCACAGAGTCTACTTTCCAGGACAGTTCAGATGTCAAATAGCCTCTCTCTGAGCCAGACATGCAAATACTCTTGGACTTGGTAGTCACCTGCCTTGTTGACTTAGGGGCTCCCCTGCCCCACCCTTGGCTGGAGGTTCGTATTCGAGAACGTTTTGATTATGCATTGCTCCTTCAAGGAAAATACGAGAAAGTGTTCTTTCACAATTATACAGCTTTAGAAAAACGGGAGTCATTCGAGTCCTTGCCATGAGAACTACAGACTATTTTAAGAAAGGGGAGAGGAAGGATATAAGGAATCAGAGGGTTTAGCGCCACTTAAACCAGAGAGATCATAAAATCCTTGTGGGGGATTTATCTCTAAGATGGAATTTAGCTGACTGAATGATACAAGATACTCAAGACAGCAATAAAAGAAGGGAAGATCTCAGCCCTTTTAGTCACTCCAGGAGAAGGACAGAAATGCACCAGAGAGGTTCACAGTCAAGAGAAGCCACGTGGACCGGGGGTCTCATGCACTTTATGTACTAATGAGAACTAATCTGCCCAAGTGGGAGGATCAGAGAGGATGTGGTTGTTAAAATGAGAGTCGAAGGTCATAGGACAAGGTGTTCGAGAGGTCACCTGATGGCCTGGGGTTCAGAGTACCAACAAAGTCCCATTCATCGAAAAGGACCATAGAATCTAGAGGCCAACAGCCTCCCTGCCTCAGCAGCCTTGAGGTTCTCGTGAGCACACTGTCAATGATAAGAAGCCCAAACCACCAGGAAATGGTAAATTCCTGTTTATTCTGTGGGAGAGGACGGAAGCAAAAGACCACATGTAGGATTCCATCTGGGTGAAATATCCAGAATAGGCCAATCCATAGGGACAGAAATAGGTTAGTGAGTGACTGTTCCATGGGATGGAGTGTCTTGGGGTGTTGAAATGCTCTAATATTAGACTGTGGTGATGTTTGTACATCTCGGTGAATATACGAAAAGCCTCTGAACTTTGGATAGGTGAACGTTGTGACTTGTGAACTCTATCCTATAAAGCTGCGAAGAAACAAGGGAGGTCGGAAGGTATGTGATAAATGTAAATAATTAGAAATATTCCCTTAGAAGTTATTCCAAACTTTAGCAGTATAAAAGGATTAGACTCATTTACCTAGAGAATTCACAGCATGGAAAATACCATTCTCAGGCAGTGCTGGAGAAAGGAGGTGTTTTTAATAAAGCCTGAATAGTTGAATTCTGTTAAAAAGATTAGAGAAGGAAATATAAAACATACCCTCAATCCAAGAGAATGACGGGCTCTTGGAAAAGGGGCCCAGAAGACCATATGATCCTTCAGATATAATCTCTTATTTAATGGATGAAGAAGCAGTCCAAAACAGCACAAAAGGTTTTAAAATGGAAAATGTGTCTTTCCTACCTCAGTTCATCAAGTCACCTTCCCTAAAGTAATCGCTATTTCCAGGTTCTTGTATATCCTTCCCTAAATGTTCTGTTGGTGTGCGAGGTCATACAGGCACACACCTCCCCGTTCCAACTAGACTAAAAGGAGGAGAAATGCACATTAATCTTAAGGAAGGGTTTCCTTACCATAAGAGCAAGCCCTCAGAGTTACTCTAACATTTCTATATGGAGGAAACATTTCTTTTTCTTATTTAAGCACACAGAGAAACAGGGGCAGCAAGTGCCAGAGTCTAATAAATTTATGCCCCAAATCAGGACTGCGTCTCAGGGACACTCACACAGCTCATTGACTCAAAAGCGTACACAGATGGAGACATAGATCCACAGTTCAGTGTTCCACGCTTTTCGTTAGCCAGACACCAGCTGTTGGGTAACACAAGTATGTCGCTGTCCCTCTGATCTTAGGTGTATGTGGGAGCTCACCAACCCGACGACCGGCACGGGAGGTGGTGGTGGCACATAGTAGGATGATGGCTGACGCAGAAGGATGGAAACTTACACTGGCAGGAAGAAAGTGAAACACTGGCATGGTGCGCAGGGAAGGTGGCTAATTCTGTACATGGAGGCTAAGTGGTGACAGTGGTATCAGGGAAATCGCAGGCAATGTGATTCTCGGGTGTGTTCATGGGGAAAAGGCAACATCGTTGCAAGGTTCAGCATAAAGTTTGGCTTCTAAACAACTACCACATAAAATCTTGGTCTAGCTGGTAATATGCTGCTTTAGTACAGTAAAAAGGCTACTGCTTTGAAATACGGTAGCAAATGATGAGGAACACAGCCCAGGCTGCAGAGTCCCCTTGAAAATTGTTCACACTCCAAAGTATTTTTAGTTGAAGTAATTGTAGATGGTGGACAAAGCACTACTGGCCTCAAAACAAGATGGCTCCCAAACGAAAGGTCAGCAGATGCCGTCTCTGTAAGTCAAACTGCAAGAAGGATGGGATTAGCTGTCTACAGGACAGCTTTCCAGAAGTAACCCATCTTGCAGAGTGACTTGGAGTGACCTTATGGAGGAGATTAAAGTGCCTGGCCTGAGTATGTCGTTGGCCAGCAGCCAACCTCAACATGAGCCACCCCAACACTTGGGAGACTGTTGTGGTAAAGAGAATGCATGGCACGGTGGGGGTCCACATGAATATTTGAAAAGGGAAAATGGCACAATGAGCATCTGTCAGTGTGTCAGTGGGAGGTCTGAAAGGCACTCTGGTTCCGGGTGGTTGACCCTGACCCTTTACACTGAAAGAGCCTTAAAAAAATGGAGGCCAGGCCATCAGCTCCCTGAAACTTGGTAACAGTGGTGTGTAAGAAGATCCAACATCTGTTTTGTGCCCACGGAGTAATCTTCTGATTTCATTCACTACGAACAGATTGCATTGGGACAAAGACTGGTTCCATGCCTTGGACCCTGAGAGCTCCTTTTAGAAACAAATAAACTGGAATTCAGACATAAAAACTAGTCTCTTGTGAGTTTGGTTACTAATTTCTGGTGAACTTATTAGTCCTAGATGTCTTCAGAAAATATGTTCTTGAACTTCAATCTATCATCATTTCATCTAACATTTATTATGCACCTATTCTAGACCACGCACCATGGTAGGGACAGGTAAGACCCACGGAAAACTCCTCAGGGAGTTTCCAGACACCCATGCTGACCAGGCCTGCCCAGGGGTTAAATACGACCCTTGTTATGGCAGAGCCTGGAGGGGGCAGTGAGCCTTCTCCTCCATCACTGAATCAGTACTTTATAATTTACCCATGAGATCAGAAAATCAATTCATCCTAGATCTGTGAGGAAGGCCAGACATCATTATACCTGCCGGTTTTCAATCCTGCCTGCACATAATTACACGAAGAAGTTTTTTTAAAAATTCCGATGTCTGGAATTTTTAGAGACATTCACTGAGTTGTCGGCAGAATGCCAGGCATCAGTAATTCTAAAATTTGCCCAAGTTACTCAAAGGTGAAGGCTGGGCTGAGAATCACTGACCTAGTTCAACTCCTATATTTTCCAGGCAGGGAAGCTGAGACTCTGAACTGAAGAGGTGTGTCCGAAGCAACGCTCACTAGGTGTAATGCTCAGGTGAGCACAGTGACTTATCGTACACTGGGCTGGACTATGATTTGGCTCAGGCAATGTCTCCTAAATGTAGTCATTTGCAAAATATCTTCATAATATCCGCTAGAGACACATGCATCTTTATGTATTTAATATTTTTCCTTTTAAACTAATGACTTAATGGCTGAGCTTCAATACTTATTTTAGCCTTGCCCTCCGCCATAAACTGTTGTGAAATATGCCCAACATATGCATTTTAACAACAGTTAAAATGCAACAGATTTAGCAGGAAGCCACCTGAGTTCATGCTGCCTATCATGGCTAGTGTGTGCCACAGGGCCTGGGATCTGACAGCAGTGGGGAGCTTGGGAACATCTGGGCCAGGTGTGGCACACCTTTGTGAGCCCCTCATGTGGGGCTGAAGAAACTTCAGGTGACCAGAGGTACTAGGTAGGAGCTGACCCTCAGGGGGTTTGTCAGTCCTGGGAAGTACTCAGGTTGGGAGGAATGATTTACGACAAGGTTGGAGTGAGGCAGGAAGGAGCAATGTCAGAAGGATTTATTTTACCTCTTCTAGAAAGGCCACAGGTCACTCCTGTGATCAACATACCCTTAAACTGAAGCCACCTATCCATCTCCTGGAATCTGCTGATGGAAACATGCTGAAATTGATCTAGAAGGAAGGAAAAATACCATCACAGCATGCTTGCCGAGTAACCACCCAGAGACATCCTTTAGTCTGGCTCATAACAACTCAGGATCTTGAATTTACCATTCCACTTAGCAAGACATTTTCTTTCTTGAATAAGCTCATTGGCCTTGAGAGCTTGTTTAACATGTTCTAAATCAATATGCAATATTCCCAGAGAAAGTA
The DNA here is from genome assembly GCF_002288905.1 of Enhydra lutris kenyoni. NCBI lineage: Eukaryota > Metazoa > Chordata > Mammalia > Carnivora > Mustelidae > Enhydra > Enhydra lutris. The sequence continues at coordinate 4,591,999 of NW_019154166.1, read as the reverse complement.
AAGAAAACTCTGCTTCAGGAAGAGTCAGTTCTCTGAGATCTGACCAACGAATTCTTCCTAATCTGGGCTCTGATGAGGAAGGTTCCCAGTTTTCAAATTTGAGAAAAAAATAGTGAAAAGAAGTGGGGAGCACAGCCTCACATGGAATGAAATGACCCAGGGTCCTAACTAACCCTGTTTCCCAAAGATGACCAAGACTTTGTGTGCATGTCTCCCTCTCTCTTTAAATTTAGCAGATGTTTCAATGGCCCAGTGGTACCCCCCAAGGACACCGCTAGGATGGGCTCTGGTTCAAGTCCACAAGAGCACACAGACACAGAAGTTCAGTGTAGCAATTGTTATAGTAGAGGAAACCAGACACATCGTGGTCTGAGTAAGAAACTACGTCTACGGGGCGCCTGGGTGGCTCAGTGGGTTAAAGCCTCTGCCTTCGGCTCAGGTCATGATCCCAGGGTCCTGGGATCGAGCCCCGCATCGGGCTCTCTGCTCAGCAGGGAGCCTGCTTCTTCCTCTCTCTCTGTCTGCCTCTCTGCCTACTTGTGATCTCTCTCTGTGTGTCAAATAAATAAATAAAATCTTTAAAAAAAAAAAAAGAAACTACGTCTATGAGTACAAGAATGGATGAATAAACCGCAAAGAGCTATACGGTGAGATGTACATAGCATTGAGAACGATGAATGTATCAATGTGGATAAACCTCTAACGAAAAGAAGAGTTGATGGGGCACCTGGGTGGCTTGGTAAACTAAGCATCGTTGACTCTTCATTTTTGCTCAGGTCATTCATTGATCTCAGGGTTGTGAGATCAAGCCCCCTGTTGGGTCCATGCTCAGCAGGGAGTCTGCTAGATTCTCTCTCTCCTTCTGTTCCTCCCCACACTTCTCTAAAAGAAAGAAATTTGATGGGGTGTCTGGGTGGCTCAGTTGGTTAAGCAACTGCCTTCGGCTTAGGTCATGACCCCAGAGTCCCGGGATCAATCCCACATGGGGCTCCCAGCTGCATGGGGAGCCTGCTTCTCCCTCTGACCTTCTCCTCTCTCATCCTCTCTCTCACTGTCTCTCTCTCAAATAAATAAAAAAAATATTTTTTAAAAAGTTGATGAAAAACAACAAAAAATAATCATATATACAGAGCCATACTACTTTGGTATAATTTGGTAAAATATAAAATAACGGTGCCTATTATTCATGGATACGCATATAAAATTAAAGTCTAAAACACTAGACAGTAAGATACACATTAATTTCAGGGACACAGTTGCTACTGCAATAAAGGCAGGAGATAAGGAACGATTATTATTATTATTATTACTACTATTACTATTATTAATTGCAATGATTTTAAAGCTCTAAAGCAAATATGGGAAAATGACAGCTGTGGAACCGAGATGGTGAGTCATGGATATTTGTTAAATGATTTCCCAGACTTCTTTGTCAGCTTGAAACTTCACAGTAAAAAAAAAAAAAAAATCACTTGAGCTACTGAAGCTCAGAATTAAATGCACATATTGAATCCATTTGGCAGAAACATTTGCTTGCGGCAGAAAGGCCTGTATGGTCCATATTGAGGGATGAATGCAGAACTCATCTTTCGCCAGGTGGGCTGACACATGTAATATTGGCAGGAAGGATCTGCTTAAGAGTTAAGGAAATAACATTTAATTCACAAAATTTTATACATTTTAAAAAAGCGAATTGAGAGTTTCCCTTATGGGACAGATTTTCTTTTGAAAAACACATGGCAAAAAAATTTTTTTTTCTTTCTTTCTTGAATTTCCTTAAAAAATGACAAACGTAACATACACTCATTTGAATGCTCTAAGCAATAGAGAGATAGTTAAAAAGTTGGCAAACTCCCATCTCTTGTTCCAATTCCACCTCCACCCCACAAGTTAAGGCCAACAATTTGGAACGTAGCCCTTTACCATATTCTCTGTAAAATCTTACCAAATTTACAAAATTTTACAAAACTGTTTTCAAATTTTTTCCTACCAATTTGATTTTTACATTTGAAGATAATATATTTTTACCAATGTGAACACAATCCATACTCATCTTATAGAAATACAGAACGTGCCCATGAGTCAAAAGAAGGCAAACTCAAAGCATTTAAATGAGTGTGAGTTTTCGTTTGCTGTTTGAAAAAAGCCTAATACGAATTTAAATACTGAATCAGAGGTTCAGGATGAATTCCACAAGCCAGCTCCCAGATGGCTGGCTTTGTTCATTCCCAACAGTTACTTGCCACGAGAGGACGTTAATGACCCCGGTGAGTCACCCAGAATGGTTTCCACTTGAGGCATTGTGTAATTTGGGTTGATAAAATCACTGATCGCACCTGAGGTTCAAGGTGCGGCTCACCTGTGACCCTGCAACACGCAGCCAGAAGTATGGTTGGGGACAGGATGCCCCACTCCCTTCCCCAGGCTGCTTGCTGGCTGTGGCTCATGGAGTCCTGCTTCACTCCCCGCCACCTTGTCCTTCCTTTCTCCTCTGTCCTACTCTCCACCACCTCCCTCACCCTACTTGTGAAGTGGGAGAGAAAGTCCAACTGGCAAAGTGTCACTCACCTCTTGGGTAACTGGAGCCCTTCAGCTGTTTGGGTCCCTGTTTGGAAGGACATCTCAAAGTTTTGCCTGGGGCTCCTGGAACAGCCAACGTCCCACAAGGCTTCATTTGTCAGAGCAAGAGGCCGACTTAGGTTTCCTTACAAGGACTTTGCAAGAGCACTTAAAATAAGTTATGTTAGGTGCTGAGAGAAATCTCTCCAGAGTTGTCCCAGTCCCTTTCTGAGACTTCTGGTTCAAAAAACTTGCCCCTATCATAGTTTGAGGACCCTATCAGGTAGCCCTGGAAACTATGTGGGCGGGGGCTGGTTAGCAACAAAGAAAAGCCTCAAAGACAGAATTATCTCTCCAAGAAGAGAAAGGCCCAGAGGCTGGTGCGGGACAGATTTAGGAAACAGGAGAAGAGTGGGGACAAATTTCCTAAGTGTTTTTGGGGTTGGGGGTCGGGCTTGTCTGGATGAGGGGATGCTCCTTTGTGTTCTCTCTCCTTCCTTCCTGCCTTCCTGCCTTCATGCCTTTCTCCCTTTCTTTTGTACTTCAACTCAACCTGAAATGTTATTCTCCAAAACAGGTTATTGGGAAATAGTATAATCAGCATTACCCCCAAATTATTTGGACAGGCCTTCCTGACGCAGTTGCTGGTTGAAAAAATTAACAAGTCTCTAGGGTCGCCTGGGTGGCTCAGTGGGTTAAATCCTCTGCCTTCGAGGGTCCTGGGATCAAACCCCGCATCGGGCTCTCTGCTCAGCAGGGAGTCTGCTTCCCCCTCTCTCTCTGCCTGCCTCTCTACCTACTTGTGATCTCTGTCAAATAAGCAACTAAAATCTTAAAAAAAAAAAAAAAAGGAAAGAAAAAATTAACAACTCTCACAGAAGGTACAACACCAAGAGTGAGCCCTCATGAATATTATGGGATTTGGGTAAATTTGTCGAATGTAACCAATGTACCATTCTACTGGGGGACACTGATAACTGGGCACGCTGTGTGTGGCAGGGCCGGGAGGGAGGGACAGAGTGTGACAACTCTCTGACTTTCTGCTCAGTTTTTCAGTGAACATGATATTGCTGTTAAAAAAAAAAAAGTCTAGTAAAGAATCTCTTTTAAAGGCAACGGACACTGCCAGGAAGTAGAGACCACTCTGTGCCCACCTATATATGGCAGCTGTTAAGCACACAAGGACAAAAGGGGAAAGAAACAAGAACTTTATAGATAGTCTCCAGGGCCTAATATCAGTAGGCACCTAGTCACCATGTGGGGACAAGGAGCCTTGGATGGGGGACACGTTCCCTTGCTTAGTGCCAAGAACCTTTGGCATTATCATTTTACACAGGGAGATGCAAGTCTTCATAATCCAAGGCTCGGGCTCCCTCTCCTTGATCCCTAGGGGAGAGAAATCTGAGGACAGAATGAGCCTGCTGGGCTTGTCCTTCCAACGCTGCAAATCTGGCTGAGACATGAGGCCCAAGCTGTAAATCCTACCAGGGCTCTTCTCAGAAACCAAGTGATGGGATTATCTGACCTCAGTTGATCTACCAGACCCTGAGCTTCTCCCCTGACCCTGACGCCAAGGAAATGTTGTTATCGATTGAATGTTATTCATCAGATACTAACACGAATCATGTATTATTACAAACTCAACATTTGCTGAGTCCTTCCTGTATACCTGTCAACGTTTGTTGAGTGTGTAACGTCCAACCTCTCTCTTGTTCTTATGTTCCTAGCTACAAAGAAAGTACTACTCTTGGGGCCATTTCACTGGTAATGCAACTGAAGTTGAGGGAGGGTTCATAATTTTCTAAACCCACAGTTACAGCAAGTTTTGCAGCCAAGGAAACCACTCAAGTCTGTTGCACACCAAAGTGCACACTCTTGCCTCCTAAGTCCTGCTCTCCAGGTCTCAGTAATATTCGGGCATGACCAAAAGAGCCTTTGGGGTTTTATTGGTGGTTGCAAGCAGTTTCATAGTGCCCAGACCTGAACTGATCAAAGACCCTTTGTCTTTTACCTCTGCGCAGCTCTCCAGATCCTTCTGTGCCCGTGTGTTCCCTGCCATACCCCGTACAGGAACCACTTGGACAATTACTTCTCTCAGATTTGTCTCTATTCTCTGTCTGGCAAAGCCTTCTTTAAGAATAAATGCCCATGTTGGGGTGTCTGGCTGCCTCGGTCTGTGAAACATGCGACTCTTAATCTCAGGGTCATGAGTTTAAGCCCCATGTTGGGTATGGAGCCTACTTGAAATTTTAATTTAACTTAATTCAATTTTTTAAATTTTTTAAAAAGGTTAAATGCTAGTGTTGTGTCCCCTCCTCAGTGAAACCTTTCCTAGCCTTGAGGGAATTTACTTTTCTTCCCCTCACAAAAATTTACTTTTTGTGTCCCCCTCAAATCTAGCCTCTAGCATATTGCACTTCATTATTTGTGTGCATGCCCATCTTTTCCACTGGACGCTGTGCAGGCAAAAGTTGTTTCATCTCTTGTCTTATCTTACTCATCTTCAGAGTGAGTTCCTATTAGTATTGTTGTGCCCAGTGCATGCTGGGTGGCCTTTCCGGTAAGTCCTAGTGCCACTGTACCAAGTGCATGCTGGGTACTTACAATATCTTAGTGTAAGTGAATGCATAATGTGAGTTAAACCAGGGGGGGAAGTAAGGTTAATTAGAAAACATAATTAGGACTTTAGGGGCCACTTGTTTTGCATTTGCATTTGTAGACACGGAAGCTCACAATGATTGGGTTGAAGTCACATTACCCAAATCACGAAAGAATTAAAGGCAAAAGCTAAATCAGAACCAGTGTCAGTCCGTTGAGCAAACCCTCAGTCTTATGTGGTAACCTACTAGTTGTACATTTTTTTTTTATGAAAAATAGTCCAAGATGGAAAGTATGTGCTGAAAACTAGACTTAATTGATGACACACAGGATCTAATGGAAAGATTTTCTTTTAAAGATTTTATTTGTCAGAGAGAGAGAGAGAGAGAGCACATGCACAAGCAGGGGAGCAGCAGGCAGAGGGAGAAGCAGACTCCCCACCGAACAGGGAGCCCGACACGGGACTCGATCCCAGGACCCTGAGATCATGACCTGAGCCGAAGGCAGACGCTCAACTGACTGAGCCACCCAGGCACCCATGGGAAGATTTTTTTACTCAGAATGAGTCAAGGAGATTTTCCTCATCTATTGACTTCTAAGGGTCAAACCTCCTTCCTGAGCCCTCTCAGAAAGAGGGGAAATTGCTTCTTCTGGAAATCAGTAGACACCAACTAGAAAAAAGTTTAATTGTAACTGTGTGCCAAACAATAATCCTTCATTGTGTGCCTCCATGCTGTGAGGGGCACTTTGGGGTTCATTCCAAAATGGGTTCAGCATCGATCAGAGAGACCGCAGAGCGTGTTTTCACCAGGACCCCTTGGCTGCCTGTTTAGAAGCCCTACCTAATACGGGTGCTGGGAGTGAGAAGCCCTTTTATATTAGAGGCTGTACAATGTTTTGGAGATGTAACTGGTGCAGCAGGGAATACTCAGGGAGCTCAGCTGCCAAACTGGCCCCCAACTCACTTCAATCCATCAGTCAATCAACCAAAGGGTTAGGACCAGTCCTAGCATGTGCCTGTGTCTAAGCTCAGGCTGCAGCCCAGGCACTGCCCTCGCCAGGAGGAACAGTGGAGTGGTAAAGAGGGGCAAAGCCAGGAGTACGGACTCTATGACTTCATCCTCTGCCTCCTTTTCCCACCCTCATCCATCATACATTGTTATTACCATGATCGTGAACTCTGGCCGCTGCACCAGGTCACTGTCAAAATTGACATTTCAGGTTGAGTGGTGAGAACAAGCAGGTCGTGTGCTAAGAAATACTCGGCCCAGGTTCTCCTTTGCTGTGCACAAATAAAGCCTAGCTGTGAGTCCCGCTTGGCCCCTGAGTCACGTGACAGGAGGTTAGCGTGTGGCTGTTCTCTGCACCTGTGTTCAGGTGTGGGCTGCCGTCAGTAGCAGCCATGCTTAGCAGCAGAGGAGGTTTGGAAACAGGTGTGGGCTGAGAATTCTTCCTGGGAAATATCACCGCTAAAGCACTTGCTTTTTATTGTTTAGAAAAACTTTGACCCTTTGGTAGAGGGACCTGGGATGGGCCTTGGTGTCACCGGAGGAAGAGCTCCAGAGTGTTTCATCCACTTCCCTGTTTGACCTAATAGTCACTATCTCTATCATTTTATTTTATTTTATGATTTATTTATTTACTTTAGAGAGAAAGAGTGCATAAGTGGTGGGGCAGAGGGAGAGAGAGAGAGAGAGAGAGAGAATCCTTAAGCAGACTCCCCACTGCACCTCTGATGTGGGGCTCGATCTCACGACCCCAAGATCATGACCTGAGCCAAAATCAAGAGTCAGCCACTTGACCAACGGAGTCACCCAGGCGCCCCTCTTCACTGTTTGATCATCTTAAATAGTAACCCTGGAAAGAAGCATAACATGGAAAGAGTTGATTATCCGTAGGCATTTCAGAGGCATTCAGAGCAGTCCATGTTTCTTATATTTCCACAGAAAGTTGAAGCAGGCCTAGTTCCAACTACTGTTGCCTGGAAGGGAGAGGTTTCATGGAGGTTCACTATTTTAATAAAGTTCTTGATTGCATTCTTTATTACACCTGATGCTCCTGAAAACTGATCTTACTACGTTATTGCTTCTATGAATGGACAGCCTCCTCGATACACTAAAACAGCACCCTGGTAGGGATTACTCTGAATGATTGTGGCACAGGCTTCTCCATGAGAGAATGCAAGAGAAGGGCCAGACGGGTGCCCTGGGATTACTACAACAATAAACTCAGCAGCGGGGAAGGTAAAATAGTGTCCTGTTAGCATGATGGAATGCTTCATCCACATTCCAAAAGCTTAAAAGAGGTGCCAGCTTTGGAATCCTACAGCAGTAATGGCATGGACTGGCCACACAGCATTCCTACTGCTGCTTGGGGGGGAAAATTTAATATACAGTGACTTCCGGCTTCCCACCTGCTGAGCCATGCTGTAGGAATTGAATGAATTTATTGAGCAGCTTCCAAAAGTTCCAAACATTTTATATATGAGCTCTCTCACAAGTACAGTTTTCCTCTAAAAAGGAAGTTAAGTGGTCTGTTCTTATTTCATTGAATGAAATAGTAACAGAGATATGAAGGGAGCTGGCTTCAGCAAGAACTCATATTTAGGAAACGAAGGAGCTCTTTTGTCCATTCTGGCTCTGCGACAAAACTGCTCTTGGACCAGACAGGAGCCATTCAGTTACTCGATGAGGGTTCATTCATCAATCTGAGTGCCTAGTATCCACCAATCCCTGTGCTGGTAGTCACGGAAAGCGAGAGAGTCATGGAATCTGCCCTTATGGAGAGAACAATCTAGCATCTGATTGCCTTAATTATGGGCTAGATGCTGCAGGGGCGACATAGTCATCTTATAAAATCCCTTTTTCAAAGGAAACCCATGATTGCCCACATGCCAAGCTCCTTCCTGCCTCAAGGCCTTTGCTTGTACAGATCCTCCTGCCTAGTGCTCTTTGTCTGACCAGACAGATTTCAACTCAAATGCTTTCTCCTCACAGAAACCTTCCCCAAGCATCTTGTCTAATGATATCCCTCTCTTGTTCACTTCACTGTATCACTGGTTCATTTCCTTCATTCTTTGAAATGACTGCATTCGTCTGCGTGCCTCCTGATTCTGTTTCGCACACTTGAACGTAGCTCCATGGCAACCCGATCTCATTTGTATCCCTAGAACCCATAGGGCACCTGGAATGTAGTGAGCGCTCAGCACACACTTGTTGAGGGCGGGGTCGGTACAGCGTTCCACAGAGAAGAAGAGCAGAAGAGACAAAGTTTCGTGCAGTGTAAGGGGGATGAGTATGGTCAGCTGGGTTCGTCAGCAAATGCTACCCGCAAAATTTAGGTAGAACCTAGATCATGAGGAACGAAGAAAACCTGAATGTGGCTGGGGCCATGTGAGGGTGGGCCAGAAGGCACGAGCAAAGGACCTGGAAGCAGGAAGCGGTTGTTAGAGCAGCTGAACCCAAGAGTTCATGGAAGCAAGCAGTAAGCCTGGAAAGGCAGGCTGGACCAGCCTATGGAAAGGCTCCAACACCGGCAGCAGAAAATATTCTCCAAGAGGAGAAAAGACTCAAGAATATTCAGTTGCATCCCTATTCAATAAAGCCCCTAGTTTGTTGTTGATTTGAAGGAATGACCATCGACACTTCTTAGAAAATACCATACAGTATTTTTTTCAAGTTTTTATTTTGAATTCCAGTTAGCTAACACCCAGTGTTGTATTTCAGGTGTACAGTATAGCGAGTCAACACTTCCGTGCATCACCCTGTGTTCACCTCCACAAGTGCCCTCCTTAAATCCCATCCCCCAACTACCCTCCTCTCTGGTAACCATCAGTTTATTCTCTAATTAAGAGTCTGTTTTCTTGCTTTGTCTGCCTCTCTCTCCTATTTTCCCCTTTACTTCTTTCTTTTGTTTCTTAAATTCCACAAGACTGATATCATAGGTTATTTGTCTTTCTCTGACTTATTGTGCTTGGCATTATACTCTCTAGCTCCATCCATGTCATTGCAAATGGCAAGATTTCATCTTTTGGGGGGACTGAATAATAGTCCATTGTGTCGGTATACCACACTTCTTTATTCATTCATCAGTTGATGGGCACTTGGGTTGCTTCTGTATCTTGGCTATTATAAATAATGCTGCATGGATCCCTCTGAATTAGTGTTCTTGAATTCCTTGGGCAAATACCGAGTAGCACAATTGCTGGTCATAAGGTAGTTCTATTTTTACATTTTTGAGGAACATCCACACTCTTTCCCCACTTTGGCTGCTCCAGTTTAATGGCATCCAACACCTAGACACTCATATCCTACTTAGAATGTAAGTGAGTCAATGAGAAGCTAGATCTTCGTAGCCAACCTCTCCAGGGCTCTCCCAGTCCTGACATGGTGTGAAAAGTGCTTGGGAATTGAGGTGGGCACAGCGAGAGTGTCCGCAGTGCTCCCCCCACACCCAGGAGGTGGTGTGGAAGGCACTGACAGCAAAGGCATGCAGAGCACTCTGAAGATGAGACTCAGTGTACAAGGACCATAAATCTATTGGCAGCTCAGGGACTTAATAAGAAATAGATTACCAGGTAGCCTCACATTTATGAGGACTGACTTTGCCATTTAAGACAGTTTAAAGTAGACTTAAAAAGGACCATTAAAAGCCTTCATTCTTGAAAAACAATTTTGGGATAGCAGAAGGGAATTTGATTAAAATTTTATGAGTGAAAAATGCCATTTCCTTGCCCCTTTCTTCTTTAAAAACATAAAAAAGAAAATCTCTTTTCACAGCTGAAGGGGTCTGAAAAAGGGTCTGTGTGCGTGTGGAGGGAGGATGACACTGCAAAACTTAAAAAAAGAACCTGATGCTGTCTAAAAGCAAATGCATAACACTTGAAGCTTCCTTGACACGGATCAGCTTCTGTTTGCAGCTCAGCAAACCATATGCTATATTCACTCACTCCTCAAGGATCATCCGCTCCTTTCCAAGTATTAAGATGTCAGCGAAAACCTACCTTCTGGGGAAATTTAATCCACCGGAGAAGAGCTGCTGACGCTAATAAAAATAGCTGTCTGACATTATGACTCCTCCGGGACGCGCACGATGAAGAAGGGGCCATGGAGCCCAGGGTGGAAAAGCAAAGCTATTCAGGATCCTCAAAGGGCAGGCAGGCCAGAAACTCTTGACCCAGGGTCCAAAAGCCCTAAGAGGTATGAGGGTATCTAGAAACTCCCTGAAACTGAACAAAAACTTTCATACCTTTGTGGGATTTGGGGCCGGGGGATGAAATTTTCATCAAATTCCCGGAGTCATGAGCAAAAAATGACTAAGAATCATCAATTCAGGACAACATTGCCATGGGTATTTAGTGCACTCTCAAAAATTGTTTTTCACTGCACAAGAACTACTTGATTACATAAATCTTACAAGACATTTAGAAATTATAGGTAAGTCTGAGGCCTCTTTTATGCTTGTCTTCTGTCTGTTCCCCTTACTGTTGCACCCTACAGAGATGATGGTCTTTCTATGCATTTTCATGATTTTGCAATCACAGAGAAAATTAAAGCATTTGGGTGTGATTTTCCAAACTTAAATGGTACCATGTTTTATATATATTTCTGCAACTTGCCCCTGCATTCCACAGTGTCTCAGGGAGAGCCCCATGTGTGTGGAGCCTCGTCTTCCTTTTTACCTGCTGCGTAGTATTCCACAAGAAGGCTGTGCTACTCAGTCTGCTTAGCCATTTCTCTACTGATAAACATTCAGGTTGTTTCCAGTTTCCCTTCATTGCCAACGATAACACTATGAATATCCTCATATGTATCTGTTTCTGCCCAATACTAGTGTTTCTCTAACAGAGAGGCTAAGAGGGGAAATTGCTTGGTCATGTAATAGGCTTACTCCGAATTTTAAAATAATCTGGCAAACTCTGCTCTAGTCGAAGTCACTGCATTGGTTTACCTTCCACTAGTCATATCTGAGAGTATCTGTTTCTCGTATCCAACTGCCACACTAGATAATCAATCCTTTAAATTGTTGACAATCTGAAAGATAAAAGGTATACCTCCTGCTATTTTCATGTGGATTTCCCTAGTTGTGAGGTTGAATATCTTTCTGTATGTTTACTTTCTGTATTCCCTTCCCAGTGAACTGCCTGTTTGAAGAGAAGTTCTCCTTACACTTTAACTCACATCAGAATCATCCTGAAGACTGAAAACCCAATTGTGAGGCCCCAACCCTCAGAGTTTCTGATTCAGTGAGTGAGTGTGAATATGCTTGTCTGACATGGTCCCAGGGGAGGCTAATCCTCCTGAGTTGGGGACCAGATTTTATTTTGTATTTTTACTTTTTTAAGATTTTATTTATTTATTTGAGAGAAGAGCACAAGCAGGGGGAGCATCAGGCAGAGGCAGAGGGAGATGCAAGCTCCACACTGAACAGGGAGCCCAACATGAGGCTTGGTCCCAGGACCCAGGGTCATGACCTGAGCCAAAGGCAGATGCTTCACTGGCTGAGCCCCCCAGGCACCCCCAAGGATACCAGATTTTAAAGCACTATACTGAGAAATCTTCTGGTTCCTGTCCCTCTCTACTGTTCCATCTCAGTGATTATCAACCCTGGTTGCAGAATTGAATCTTCTGGAGAGCTTTATAAAAGTACCAGTGCCTGAGCCCCACCCAGATTAATTGGGATGGAATGCCCTCCCTGTCTGTATTTTTTTAAAGATTTTATTTATTTGGGAGAGAGAGAGAGAGAGCACAAGCAGGCAGAAAGGCAGACAGAGGCAGAGAGGGAAGCAGGCTCCCTGCTAAGCAAGGAGCCTGATGCGGGACTCAATCCCAGGACCCTAGGACCACAACCTGAGTAGAAGGCAGAGGCTTAACCCACTGAGCCACCCAGGTGCCCTCCGTCTGTATTTTTAATTTTATTTCTTATTTGTATTTTTTTAAGTCCCAGGTAAGTTGGATATTCAGCCAAGATTGACAACTTTTGTCAGCTGGCATCAGTACTTTGAAGGAGGGCAAAGTCCTTCATCCACCCCCGGCCTTAGATCAGATATCATAGTTACACAGTGCTTTGCTCGGGACCATCTCAAATGCTCTTGCACTGTGTTCTACCCTTTGGGTAAATACTCTCACTCACATTTGTTCAGAGTGTTGCCTGTTTGCTCTGTTCAGGGGCAACGCGAGCCGGCAGGCATTCGGACCCCAGTGCTGTTCTTAGTCCTGCGGTTCACTATCTACCTAATGCTTCGATTAGCACGGAACTTCTGTTTGCTCATCGATGAAACGGGCTTCCTTACAGCTACCTGATAGGTTTACATAAATAAAATAAGTTATGTTAGGTGCCAGGATGGTGCCCAGCCTTTGGTGAGTAAGAGCTCACCAAAACCACACTCAGATTTGTTTCCACTTTGTAACTTATTCGAGGTAAAAACCTGGTTTCCAGCTTCCCTCCTCATAGATGGAACAATCCTACTTCCATGCCTCTGGTAGAGCAATTACAGGTCATTGCCAGAGCTCCAAACAAAACTTTCATGCTACTCCTAAAGCCTGTTTCAATTTTATATACTCAGGTATGAATTTACTTAGAAATGAAGGCTTCAGTAAAAATACTTTTGGTACTGAATGATAAAGGACAACCAATCCATCAATATTATTGTCTGTCATATGCCAGGCATTGAAGGTGTTCAAAGATTAGTAAGACCCCAGTCCCATCCTCAAGAACTGGTAATGGGTTTGGGGAGACTTGAAGCTTAAAGACAGCCGACAGAATCAGGTGTGGATGCTGAGTGACAGAGAACTCTTCCAAGTAGTTCCAACAGAGAAAGGAGGAAGTGGTCAGGGAAACCTTTAAGGACTTTGAAGGAAAAACAGACTGCGGGTAGAGAGGAGAAGACTATTTCTCATAAGAATGTGGAGTAAGTGACAGCAAGACCATTGAGGGCGCTTGCAGGAGCAATGAATAGACCTGAGTCATTCACAGAGGGGTGCTGAGAAGCAGGGCCGAGGAGGCAGAGCATGGGGGGAGCTGGTGCAGGACAGTAAAGACCAGGGAGAAGTCTGGGTGTCACCTAATCAGCTGGATTTTTAGCAGCAGTTGCTTTGTTTCGCTGAAACTGAAAAGGAATATGATTTAACTGCATTTTTTTTCATTTTACTATTTGCTTTTAAATAATTAAATATAATTTTTTGATGTGTATGACAGTATGGCACAAAACACAAAAAGTATTACAGTAAAAAGTCCCCTCTCACCCCCCTCACTCAGCCACCTAGATTTGCCCTCTGGAGCAATCAGTGTTATCAGTTTTTTGCATATCCTTCAAGAGAGCACCTATAGAAACAATTATACATAATGAAAAATAAATGAGCATATATCGAATGATTGCAACTAGGGGGAACATGGGGCTCAGTTCCTGTGAGCCTCTGGTCACAACATTTGCATCAGTCAATCAATACATAATCTTGTTTTATGTGTCATTCTGCTTAAAAACACCTTATTCAATATACATTTTTGATTCATTAGCATTGAACCCATGGCCATCAGCACAACTCCTGCCTGAACAAAACTTAGCAAATATGAGTATCTTCTCCATAAGGCACGTCACGGCCTTCTTGCACTTTGGACAGCAAAACAGAATGTTTTTGTCACCCCTTAGGCTTGAAACTATGATTTCACCAAGAAAAAGCACAGAAATCCAAAAAATGGGGCACCTCCTAGGCAAGGAAAAGGGCATTGCTTACCATATGAGAGCTGAAGGCAGAGTGTCACCTTGCTCTCCCTCAGCTGGGAACTCAAATTTTTCACCATGCTGAGCATGTCCATGTGACCACAACAGTTTGTGAGGACTGACTTGGGGGTCACAAATACATTTTAGCAACAAGGCAAGTTAGCAAATATGGAACCAATGAATAATGAGGATGACTGCCCAGATCAGACAGTAGAAGATACAATTTTCCCCTATTTTCATGCAAATGATGAGAAACATGCTAGGGTAGGTAAGTGGCATGAAGGTGAAGAGAAGCAGTGAGGCACAGTCCCCACCAACCTGAGGCAGCACAGAGACCTGGGGAGGGGACATCAGTGTTCACAGGTGGACCACCAGGAGGCTGGCTGACCCGCCAGGATGGGAGGATGGGGCAGCGGTGGTCCTCATGTCTCCATCCACCCAAGCAGCTGAGCAAGGAGTGGGCCTTAGATGTCAAAGGGAGAGCAGTCTGACAAACAGAGACCAGCACTGGTCTTGGGCAGAAGCAGCAGGCAGGGAAATGAAGGAGGGCATAGCTGTGAACTCAGAAGAAATGGAGGGGTCCATGGTGGAGCAGAGGGATAGAGAGACGACCTTAGTGATCCAACTAAAGTCTGTAAAAAAAAAAACAAAAACCTTGAAGCTTACACATTATTTGTCATGCAAAAACATTCAAATCTTGGGCTGCTGAGAGGACAGGAGGAACCGTGTCTGAGCTGAGGCTTACATGAATTCCAGGGGCCCTGGCAGCCCTGATTTAAGAAGGCCAAGTTCCCAGAGGCCATTTTAGGGGCTGTTGCTATTGTCAGTCAACTTAGCTCTGTGAAAGGAGGGCCTCTGGATTAGAAGTAAAATCTTAAGAGTCTGGAGGATTTTAGAATAATGATTGGACTTGATTCTAATCTAACACTGTCCTCTTCCTAGAGCACCTGCTAGGAGGGCTTTGCTTAAACACAGCTAAGAAGGAGTTAACTTTCTGACTCTAACTCCCCACTATACACAAAATGTTTATGTCTCCCACAGATTCTTATGTCTTAACTGATCCACCATTTGGAGGTGGAGACTTTGAAAGGCAAGGAGGTCATGAGGGTGGAGCCCTCATGAATGATTAGTGCCCTTCTAGAAGAGTCCCGTGCCCTTCCACCACATGAGGACAGAGGAAAAGATGGCTGTCTATCAAACAGGAAGCAGGCTCTCACCAGACACTGAATCTGCTGATGCCTTGATCTTGGACTTCCCAGCTGCTAGAACAGGAGAAATAAATTTCCGTTTTCTACTTGCTTATGGTATTTTGTTACAGCAGCCAAAACTGACTAAGACACTCCCTATAAGGGTCCCCAGGAGTCCAGGGCTATGGTCAAGAAGAACAAGACCAAGAGTCACCATGCTTATGAGGCTCTGAAAAAGTCACCATTTTGTTCTTGAGAACTGATTGCTCTGCGTATCCCAACAGCGCTCTGGCTTGGCTCATGACTGTGCTGCCCAGGATCTCCTGATTCCAGAGTCAGTAGAAGCTACCACAGACCTTCTGCAAGAAACTGTTCTATTAACCATAAATGCATGTCTGAGGTAGAACAGAAAACTGTGATTGCCAATGATATCAGACACCAAGCCTATTAACTGAGGGCCCACACTCTTAAAATTCAGCCTTCTAGATCTTTCCAGCCAGTGTGGAGAAGCTTCATTGTCTGATACACTATGGTATGATCTCAGCATTCTGCCAGGAACAGACATTTTTCCTGAGTGTGAATATTTACATTGGCATAGGGCAGTGGTTCTCAGCTGGGGGCTATTTTACCCCTCAAGGTGACATTTGACAATGACTAGGGATATTTTTGATGATCACATCTCGGTGGGGGTGGGGGGTGGGGGTGGGACATGCTCCTGGTATCTGGTGGGAAAAGGCCAGGGATCCTGCCAAACACCCTATATTGCAGAGGTCTACCCCCACAACAAAGAATCACCTTGTCACTGTGGAGGGTGAGACAATCCAGAACAGGGATTTTATCCTGCTGTAGCAACTTGTTCAAAATATATTTTAAATATATTGAAATATATTTCAATTTTTACTTCAAGTCCATCTGCTGACAGGCCGTTATCCATCAAATTCATAATTTACAGCTTGTAGGAGTTGACGTATAATTGGCAATCAAAAATCCAGGCACAGGAATTAATTTGAGATCCGTACTTTTGGTCACCTTCAGCATTTCATTTTTGAGACTTGCACTGCTGACTCAATAGATTTCCTTATTTTATTCAGTGTGTCTCAAAACTGTCATTTAACAGTGACTCCGAATGAAGTCAACTGGAGCTCACTTGGTGTAATCTGCAACTTCATAGGCTGTTGATTCCTCTGGATCCTGCAGAGGTGAGAGACAGGACTGGCTCCCAGCCTTGGGCATTTATCTCAGGTCAGCTTCCAGTGGTAAGCAAAAGGGTGACAAAGATATACAGACATGTATCTTGACTGATCACTTGGAGTGAAGCATTAGTTGTGTGTATGTAAGAAAGAGTATTTTAAGAGAGAAAACAACATTCTAGAATACTCTATTTTTCTTCCTTTATGAAACTCTAGAATTTGGAAAATGATTTTCTGTGCCCTAAATGTGAGCTGGGTGGACATCTCATTAGGCATCCTGGACACTGGACTATGAAAGGTGCATATGAATCACCTAAGAATCTTGTTAAATCCAGATTCTGATTCAGCATCTTGTGGCAGAGCCAGAGATTCTGGATTTCCAGCAAGTTCTCAGGTGATGCTGATACTGCTGGCCTGTGGACCATTTCTGAGTAGCACCAGGATGTAAAGGATACGAGGTAGCCCTTTGTTATAATCTGCTGCTATTTAAAAGCCACAGGTCATAATATCCAGTATTTAGAAATCACTTCTATTCCCTTACTTCCCTCCTTATGTGATGAAACAGAAATCTTTGGGCCTTTGCTCCACTGAGGGTCTAGAAAAAAAGGAATGTTTGTATCAACCAAAAAGTAATAGAGCATGGAGGTATGTATAATCATTTAGGTACCTATTTTGACTTGAAAGATGGTCCTCGTTCAAAATGAATGTCAAATATTTTCTTTAAAAGATGTAGCAGCATTTCACAGCTGAGCAATGAAAAGCCCACGAGATCAAGAATGGGTAGAACCAGGCAACAATCCTGCCAAGGGGTCACCTTGGGAGTCAGGAAGCTTCCATACCCCTGGTGTGAAAGGGAATGAGGACCCTTTTCATTCTGAAAGACCACTAAGGTGAGGAAACTTTTATTACTATTAGTTAAACTATACATACATCTCGGATATGCTCTTTTGTAGGTATGTTTCATAACATTAACAATTATCTAAAAAGTTAAACGGTGTCATTGTCAAGAAGTTAGAGATTGATATTCTATTTCTAGGTTAACTTATTTACAGAGAATGGGTAGCACGAATGGGTAGAGCACAGGGGATTTTGAGGCCAGTAAAACTATTCTGTGTGATATATTCCGATGGTAGATAAATGACACATGGCTTTGTCAAAACCCAGAGAACTTACCGCACATAGAGTGAACCTTAACGCATGCAAATTTAAAAAAAATCTTTAGGAGGCCAGAGGATCCCAGTAAGGAATGCAGACTCAAATAAGGGAATATAAGGATATTACAAATGTATGAAACAATCACACTGAAGGGGGGAGGGGAGAAGAGGTGGTGACCCAAGTAACTTTAGGAATGAAGAGAATCTATAAGATTAAAAGCAAAAGGGCCTAAACATACATTCTGTATTCTAGTTGATGAAGTTGTTTCCCATGGGAGTACAGGGTAAGAAGTCCAATACTGCTCTACATTTATACTGAAATTGAATAATTAAGTGAATGGCCAATGTTGGGATCCAGGTTTGTCACTCCTGGAGTGGGAGTTCACAGACAAGCAATGGAAGGAGGCTAGAATGATCCACGTGGTAATAGAATAAAGTTCACCAGGATTAACTCCTGTTTAGCTTAATAGACAGATGGTTATGTGTTGACATATATAATATATATAAACAGGTGAAGATTCACACATATATTTCTTTGCTCTGTCCACTGAAAAAGCCTAAAAATAATGATACCCCACTAGCAACAAGCACACTTAAAGCCCAGATATTGGTTTCTAATACCATTCCCCAATAAAATAAAGCAGGGTTCCTTGAAGAAAGAGCTGAATGAAGGATAAGAGAGGGAAATAGAGAAGATGAGCCTAGAGTATCTTATGGCACCAGAAAACAAGGCAGTGCTAACACAAAACAAACAAAATACCCCCCCCACAATAATAGGAATATGTCAATGGGGCATGGGAGCCAACTAAAACTGTTCCCAATGGCCAAAATTACAATGATCTGAGCCACAAAATAAATAAAGTAGTATCAGATTATTACTCAAAGCATAAAATAAATATCTATACTGACATAAATACTCAGTGAAATTAATAAGTGGGGAGAAGAGATAAATTTCTCCTGCAGAGGAATTCCAAGTAACTGTTATAGACACTTGGCCCTTGAGAAGGGGGAACATAACTCCCCACTCCCTGAGTGTGGGCTGCCTTAGTAAGTTCCTTTGGAAAAAAAAAAATACAAAGTGGTTGGGGCACCTGGGCGGCTCAGTGGGTTAAGCCTCTGCCTTCTTCTCAGGTCATGATCTCAGGGTCCTGGGATCGAGCCCCGAGTAGGACTCTCTGCTCAGTGGGGGGCCTGCTTCCCTCTCTCTCTCTGCCTGCTGCTCTGCCTGCTTATGGTCACTCTCTCTCTCTCTCTGTCAAATAAATAAATAAAAATCTTTAAAAAAATAAAAATAAAAAACAAGGTGGAAAGGGGCTGAAAAAGAGTAACTTTAGAGAACCTGACAAAAACAAATTCTGCCAGGTGATCAAACTCAACATTAACAGGAAATTGCATTTTACCTCTGTGATCTCAATATCCCAAACCAGTAACCCCAGTCTAATCGTAAGGAAAACATCAGACAATAGAGGGTCATCCTATAAAGTGCCAGAGCAGTACTCCTCAAAACTGTCAAGGCCGGTAAGCCTGGGTGGCTCAGTTGAGTATCTGCTTTCAGCTCAGGTCATGATCCCAGGGTCCTGGGATTGAGTCCCACATCAGGCTCCCTGCTCAGCGGAGAATCTGCTTCTCCCTCTGCCTGCTGCTCCCCCTGCTCATGCTCTCTCTCTCCCTCTCTCTCTCTGTGACAAATAAATAAATAAAATCTTAAAAAAAAAAACTGTCAAAGTCATCAAAAGCAAAGAACACCTGCCTGACAAACTGTCACACCCAAAAGGAGCATAAGGAGACATGGCAGTTCAAGGTGGTGTGATGTCCTGGATGGGATCCTGGCAAAGAACATGAATATTAGGGAAAAACAGGAAGTCTGGTTAACCTATGTGCTTTACTTAATCATAATGTACCCATATTGCTTTATTAACTGTGTCAAATGTTTTATACTCACATAAGATGTTAATAACAGGGAAACTGGGCATGGGTATAGGGGAAGAGTCTGGACTCTCAGTTTTTCTGTAGACATAAATCTTTTAAAAAATGAAGTTTTAAAAAAATAAAAGGCTTAAAAAAGGAAAGAATAAAATGTGTCAGATTGAAAGCCAAAAAAAGAAGAAAAAGGAGGAGGAGGAGGAGGAGGAGGAAAAAGGGAAAAAGGAAAATAACTCTAAGCACTTTGGCTATAGAATAAACTGACAAATGGGTCCAATTTTCAATTCATTTCTTCACATTCTTCCTAGAATCTATTAGGACAGTGTAGAGACAGAAGCAGGATCTCATTAATGGTAAGCAACAAGGTGGCTAATCTTCAGTCCTTTGCCCCCAAATAAGAAGGCTGTACGGCATCAGTACGGTGGTTCTGGAAGCCGCAGAGCTGTCCATCAGAAGCTATACTGAGACAGACAGACTGCCAAGAACCGGCTTATCTACCACAGGGCCGGTGCTGAGCGAGTGTACTTGTAAATCCAGCACCTAGCATCTCAGCAAGTTTTATGATGATGTCAAGTTTCCATATTTCCAGCAGTTCTTTTGAAACAAATCCTTAAATAATCTTGTGAACATGGAAAGTTAAATGAGCAGCAGTTTTATCTTCTGTAACATGTATCTTTAACCAACAGGTGTGGTTATGTTTATCAGGCTTTTCTGATTTCTTCTACGAAGGACTGGGGGTGTGAGGACTAGGATGTGCTCTTAAAGGTGTTCGACAGAAACAGACAGAAAGGAAATTTCAAACAAAACAAAACAAAAACCCATGAGGCAAAGAAATAACATAGCAAAGGAGAAGTGAAATTCATGCTTTCCGAGACCGATCAAAATACAGGTATCCTGGCACATTAACATTAGGTTAATGTTTGGATTTTTATCTCTTAGATTATCAGTTCAGGAAAAGAACATTTTCAAAGTTCCTCTCATACCGCTAAGTATATATCTTCAAACTCCTTGATATGAAAAAGTGTAACTCTATCACGCTCATTGCAAACATACATTCTCTTGAAATATTTTGTCTCATTTAAAGGAGTAAACTTTGCTGAGCTAAAGAGATTGTGGCAAAAAGAAGGCGGAATCAAGTAAACTGTTTTCAGATGGAGCAGCTGGCAATTTCTCTGCTATTCAGTTTTCAAGCAGGGTCGAAGTTGCCTGACGCCATGAGCATGGCTTGTGGAGTGCTCTGAATGGGAAACAGTGCTTGTGGGGGCTTTTCCCACCACCACCTCTGCAACCCAGGATGTCATTTGGACTGGGGAGTAAGCCTCACCTCTTCTAAACAAAACCGTCTACTCTTCCAGGGCAGGGCGGCATAAAATATTCATGTCTCCTACAATTACAACTGGGAACGACTGAGGATCCAATTATGAAGTCCCTGGGAAATACAGAATGCTTTGGGGGCATTTAGAACAGGCATCTTTAGACTCATTTTTAAAATTCATTCATCATCCCTTTAAAAATTTATTAGTACCTATTATGTGCCCAGTAGTGTATATATATATATATATACACACATATATATATACACACATATATACACATACACATATATATATACACACACATATAATGGAGATAAGAATACATGTAAATGAACACATAAGATTTAGCTCGTATTTTAAAATACTGATCAGTATTCCATTGAATGAGTAATCATAATGTGTTCATTTGTCTCCCACTGACAGGTATGTAGGGGTTTTCCTATTTTTTTCCTTACAAACTTCGCTGCCATTAATCTCGCGTGTGTATACTGGTTCACCTGTGGAACTAAGGATACTAGTAAAATTTCTAGTAGAATTGCATGGCCAAAGGATTCACCCATGTTAGTTGTTGATACACAGTACTTGATTGCCCCCCTGAGAGATACTGCTTTGGTTTATAGACTGACACGAGCTGAGAATCTCTCACCACAAGCATCTAGAAAAGGCAGAGGAAGGGCCACAGGGGACTAGAGCCGTACAAAAGACCGGAGAGATTATCCAACCCCCTCAGCAAATAAAAATCCTATTTCTGGGGGAGCAGACACCTTGTTTATCTTAAGGTTGCTATGTGACGAATATGTCCCCGGCTCAAATTTACAAGTTCCAGATGAAGATGACTGTCTTTCAACACAAGCCATCTTTCACCAGGTTGACCATGAGACTCCCAAGGGCAACACTGTACTTAACAATTCCGTGCTCAGGCATTCCTGGGCACTGTGGGACCCCAGAAGAAATAAGGTCACTTTCCTATCATTAATAGCAGATATATTTCATTTCTTAGACTGAGGCATTTCTCCATACCAAGCTATTTCACTCTTTCGGGAAGGTTAACAGTGGGGACGTTTCAGCTAGGACGTTTGTCTTTGACCAAGACCCCTGTATTCTGATGAATTGATTAATAAAGAAGAAAACTCTGCACAAGACAAGTTACTCTATTAAGATGATTGTCTAACATGGTTATTAATAGTTGTTAGCAAGATACACAGTACCAATAGTCTCACATACTACTCTGGAACCTTGACACATAAAAGTACTCCTTGAAGCTGATCAAAAAAATGGACTCACTTTGCTTTGGAGCAGGACCATGCCTTCAGTTCTCTGACTTAGACTTAAGTGGTTGAGGTGGAGTCCCTTAATTTTTCTTAGTAGAGTAAATGTTTATTCACAAGTCAGGAAATCAAGTTCTTGCCTTTCCGAGGCTCAGTAAACTGACAGATGCTCTGTATCCGATTACTTTTCTAGACGTGCTAGCTCTCTATGAGAGCTATTTCAAGGCCATAATTCTACAGGCGGGTAGAATGCTGGTGGGTTTGCTGGAAACTGAAGTCTCTGCCTCCCTGTCCCTCTTCTACCCACCCTGCCACCTCGGCCTCAGCTCCCCCTTCCATCTCTGCATAGTCCAGGATCATGAGGTCCTCTCTTTCATATTCCAGGAACCACCTCTCATCCCATTTCTCTCCTTCTGTTTTCTCCCTGCCTGCCTCCTCTTCCCTCTTACACCCTCTGAGCCCTGCACTCCCACCACCTGTGTCCTCTCTCCTCAAATCCACTCTGGCCCCTTCTTTCTACTTTCTCCACTCTGCTGCCTTAACTCCTCCCTCTGTATTTGACTTGGTCTCCAATCACCAGGCACCCTCACACTTTTCCATGGACGGAAACACATGTGTAACTTTCTTGATGCCTACATGTCAGTAACCTGCAATTCTGAGTTTCCAAATCACCGTTTTCATATCGCCCAGTGCTAGCACAGTCCCTCCCTTACGGTGGGCATAAACTTGCCCCCTTGAAAGGCTGTCTATCCAACAGCCCATTCTGATACTGTGTGGCAGAATGTTGAGGACCATCCACTACATTTTAATTACCTTCAATGAAAATTTAAATGGAGGCAAAAAGGAATAAGCCTAAAATGTTGAATTTAAAACACATGGGGAAGGAAGGAAGAAGAAAAAAGGTAGATTTAAAGTATCTTTGATCGAAAAAAAATCATTTTTTTGAGAATCAAAGAGTATGATCTCCCCAATATTCAAGTTTATTTCTTATAGTCAAGCTCCTTTCTTATCAAAAGCTAAAAACTTAAAACATCACAAGTACTGGCTGTGGGCATGTGGGCATGTCTTCAGAAGTAGCAGCTGTACCCACGACCATATTGCAGTGAAAGTGTTACCTACAAAACTTAAGTAAACATATCACATATTCACAAATGGTGCAACCACTATGGAAAACAGTCTGGTGGTTCCTCAAAAAATTAAAAATAGAACTACCATATGACCAGCAATCCCACTTCTGGGTATCTATCCAAAAGAACCAAAATACCTCTCAAAGAACCAAATACCTCTCAAAGTGCAAAGATTTGCACTTCCGTGTTCATTACACCATTAGGCACAACAGCTATAATGTGGAAACATCCTGAATGTCCACCGATGGATGAATGGATCAAGAAAATATGGTTTATACAGACAATGCGGTATCATTCAGCCTTTAAAAAAGAAGGAAATCCTGCCACATAAAACAACATGAATGAGCCTTCAGGACATCATGCTAAGTGAAATAAGCCAGTCACAAAAGGACAAATACTGTGTGATGGCACTTACATAAAATATCTAAAATAGTCAAACTCCTAGAAGCAGAGAGTCAAACGGTGGTTGCCAGGGGGTGCAGAGAGGGAGAAATGGGGAGTTGCTGTTTGATGAGTATAAAGTTTCCGTTTTGGAAAATGCATAAGTTCTAGAGATCTGCTGTACAATATCACGCCTACAGTTAACAATACTGTACTGTACGTTGAAAATTTATTATTAAGAGGGTAGATCTCGTGTTAAATGTTCTTATCCCAATTTTTTTTTCAAAAGAGCTGACGTTCACCAGACTTCTTTGGCTACTGTTGCTATTCAGTCTAACAAATGGCCATGTTTGCTATTTTCCTGATAAACAGTGTGTAACAGGGTAAGTAAACACACACACAAACACATGGGCTGGCCCTAGGAACCATGGCATGGCTGGAGGCAGGGAAAGAGGGGGGCACTGAATCACCCAGGAGGAGGCGAGCCGATGGCAACCACCTCCTAGTCTGCAGTCCCAGCAGAGACCAGGCAAAGTTAAGGGAGTCACAGACACTGGAGGAGTGTCCCCTACACCTCAGCTTGGCTATATGGTCCCTGGTTTAATGATCAGCTTCAGCAGGGTAACCTCCGTGACCTCTTGTCCTTCTATTTTTCCCCTTCCAATCCTCAACTGCTTCTTCTACCTTACTCCAGAAAAAAACAAAAACTAAAACAAAAACCAAAACAAACCTATAAAACTATAGCTAACTACCAATGTTTTAAAACACAGGCATCATGTCCAACACTCCATTTACATAAATATACCTGTGTGGATTGAATGAAGATAGGTAGATGCCAGATCTGCATCAATATACAAATTACGAAGGAAGGAATTTGAATATTTAAAATGAATATATCAATGCTTTAAAAAAATCTAAAACAAGAGGGGTGCTCGAGTAGCTCAGTCAGTTAAGCGTCCGACTCATGGTTTCAGCTCAGATCATTATCTCAGGGTTGTGAGATCGAGCCTGGCATCGGGCTCCACACTCAGCAAGAAGTCTGCTTGAGATTCTCTCCCTCTCCCCCTCCCCAACTTCAGCTCTCTCTCTAATCAATAAATAAATCCTTTAAAAATATATATAAAACAAGTTACAAATTGACATTATTACGATCATAAAATGAAGTAAAAAAAAAAAGTTTTTTCTCTAACAATAACCACCTTTACAAAGCAAAACATCTTCAAGAGCCATTAACAGGTTCATAACACTCACAGAGCATTTTATAGAGCAGTATCCCAAATCAAATCACTAAGGTACAGTCACCCCTGTTTTGCTTCCTAATATTTTGCTTCTTTGCTCATTCATTACTGCTTCTATTCTGTTCATCTTCTATTTCTCACCAACTTACCACTTCATTTGATAGATTCTGCTGATGTACCAAAAGATGAAAATTATTGCTGTGAGCAATTCAGAATTTTTGCTTAAAGATGTGGTTTTTAAGAGCAAAATATTTCTGAAATCAGTTTTCCAGTAGTGAAATACTCATATAACCAAGTTAAGAGTTTACTCTAAAACTGCCATCATATTCAAAGACAGACTACATTTTTTTTGGTAGCCTCAGGCCTATACTGGACCAAATGTTAACATTATCAGATTAACATGTAGAAAGGGGCTGCTGGGGGGTACTGGTGATATTCTGGTTTTGACTTGGATGCTTGACCACCTGGTGTGTCCAGCTGATAAAAAATCATCAAGCTATAGTGATATGTTTACTTCGGGGGCAAAAAAAAAAAAAGAAAGAAAAAGAAAAAAGAAAGAAATAACAGGCCCCAAAATGTAGTCACTGTGCTAAGCCCCACGACAGCAACCCCAACTTAATACCTAACCTAACTGCAGTGTCAGCCTCTTCCAGGAACAGAATCTTAAACCAATAAGTCTGGAATTTCCTGGCCAGCACTAGGGAAGTGATCTGTTAATAGAGCCCTGCCCCTCCCCCAAAGTAAGGTGACCCTGCTGGAAGTAATCTCTTCTTTTGTTTATGATGTCCCTCCATGCCCCCTTCTGTCTATGAAAACCTTCCACTTTCCATGGCTCCTTTCTACTAGCTAGAATGGATGCTGCCCAATTCATGAATCACTGAATAAAGCCAATTAGATCTTCAAATGAACTTCAAATTTAGAACTTCAAACAAGTTGAATTGGGTTTTTTTTGTGGGCTTTTTTTTTTTTTAACAGACTTGGCATCAGTGATGGGATGAAAAACAAGCTTCTAATGGTGTTCAGGGGCAATGAGTAACACAGGGGTGGAACCTGTGCACTCCTTTTTGAGTTCTCCTCCCTCTTTTCGAGGGCTGTGGATAAGTTCCTCTCAGCTGTGAGCTCTGCCCTTGGCATGGAGATCCCAATCTAACTGGTTTTCCCATACAAGGCAGGTCAGCTTGCGCTGGTGGGGGGCTCTCTTTAGAGACCAACTGAGCTTGTTGACAGTGCTGCCTGGAGCCAAGTGCCTTTTGGACTGCAATTACCAGGTTTTTGAGTGGAAACCTCCAGCCCCCAATTCTGCCTCAAGATCCATGTGGGAACTGTTAGTGGCAGTGTGCAGTCCCCACCCATGGGGAGCATGGAGTCTGCAGTCCCCCATTGTTGCCCCCAAGATTCCACGGGAACAGGTGGGGGTGGACACAGGCCATTCTCCTGGCCAGAACACAGTAATACCTCTTGATTACTGCTAGTATGTTAAGGTGCACGTGTTTGTCTTCTGTGTAGATAAAGGCCAATTGCTAATGGGAATTTCAGAAATAAGCAAAGCCACAATAACTTGTGGGCATGGATTAAGCATTTAAAAGCTGTTAGAGTGCTCACCACCTAACCCAAGGACTCCTAAGTTAGGATAAATAGGTCCCAGAACGGGTTAGACTGACACTAGGTCATGTAGAGGCCACTTTTAGGCAACAAACTTGAGCACTGGTAACCAGAAGAAGCAAAAGGGCCCACGGTGACCCTGGAGCTGAATGCAAACAGGGTCATCAAGTGACCCACCTTGAAATAGCCTAATAGGCTCTAATGTACCAATTACAACTAGGCATAGTTCCTAAGATCACCAAAAAAGGGAAAATTCTATCTGTTCCTATACTCCCTCACTCCACCCTATAACTGTGACCTCTCCACCACCTCACGGCAGTCTCTCCTTTGCTGTCTTGCCCACTGTTCCCTTGCAGTGTAGTCGATAAACTTCTATCTCTTCTTTTCTATCTTGGGTGAATTCTTTCACCTCCTGTGCCTGATCAGAGCACATCCAAATTTGGTGCCGCCCCCCCACCCCGTCCAATCAGACATTCCACCAATCACCTACCAACTTCAAGAAAATTTCTGCGCAGTGATGTATATTGTAAAACAACACACAATTCCCAACCCAGCCCATGTCCCTTTTAGGTATTTGTTCAACTCTGAGAGACTCAAACGCTTATTTAAATAAAAAAATAATAAAATAAAAGAATAGTAAACAGGATTCTCTAATTCCAAAGAATTGAGTGTGCCACCTTCCAGCACAGCTGCTTATTTTATATCTAAGAGTTGTAGATATCTAAAAAAATGACAAAATCTTACTAACAACCTAGAATCACAACAGCTATTATGGGGAACATTCTAATTAGATCAGACCATTCATTTAAGAAGTATGGTTGAAAGTAAGGGGTCCGTAATTAAATAAACAGAATGGGATGCCTACTTTAATTGGCATGCAGCACCCCTCCTGACAAAAGTTTCAAAATCCAAAAACACCTTCATTGAAAGATTCATTGCAAAACCTGATGAAAAATAATATATAATAAAACCTAAAACAAAAGACTTTAAGAAGTCTTCTGCTCCCTCTTCCCCTCCTTGATTTGACCACTCATGCTAGAATTCCTGTGTCTTAGCTGCCTTTCCACTCTGAAGAGAGTATTAAACAGTTACTTTTGAACTAAGACCACTCAGGACACCTGGCAGGCTTACTCCGTGGAACACTTGATCTCAGGGTTGTGATTTTAAGCTGCATGTTGGGTGTAGAGATTACTCAAAAACAAACTTTGAGGGCGCCTGGGTGGCTCAGTGGGTTAAGCCTCTGCCTTCAGCTCAGGTCATGATCTCAGGGTCCTGGGATCAAGCCCCACGTCGGGCTCTCTGCTCAGCAGGGAGCCTGCTTCCCCCCCTCTCTCTGCCTGTCTTTTTGCCTACTTGTGACCTCTTTCCCTGGCAAATAAATAAATAAGATCTTTTAAAAAAAATTTTAAAAAATAATAAACTTTGAAATGAGACCACCCAAGGCTCCAGGTGTCTTGATATCACATCAAGACTATAACTAAATGGGAAATTATTTCTTCTTTTCTTTCTTTCTTTCTACTCTGGCATTGGCCTAGAACGATAACACCACCATCCGTATCTCCTATGCTATTGCTAGGTAACCTTTCAGGCTGTTGAATTTGTCATCAAACTCTCATCTCTCCATGATGCTAGAGACCCCCTCATCCATTTCCCTGTGTCTAGTCAACAACCCTCAAATTGGGGAATTTTGCTTCCAGGCTCTATGCAAAGAAGGGGACACAAGGCAAAGGTAAAGAATAAATTTGCCTTGTGCTTTACAGACCTTTACAATTTTGCTGGCCTCCAAAGGCTGACACTCTTCCAGTGCTGAGAAGCAGATTCAAACAGGAATGATCAGGAAGCATTCACGATTCAGGCTTTGCTTCTTTTGGCAGGGCCCTTCTTCCCTGGTTTGGAAAAAAATGTAAATGAGGTTATAATCAGGAACCTCTCCTTAACTCTTGAAAATATTGCAGAAACTGTTGCTAAAGTAACAGCGGCCCAACAAAAGTCCTCAGGCTCTCTGGCCAAAGTTGTTCTTAGCAATAAGATAGGCCCTGGTTATCTTTTAGCTGAGCAGGGGATGCTGTGGCCCACATCACATTCTGCACTTAGATGAATGCTTATGGGGAAGTCGAAACTCAATGACATAAAATCACTAAGCAAGCCACTTGGCTTTAAAAGGTGACTCTTTCAACCGGGTCTCTTATTTGATTTTGATTGGTTAGGGTCTTGGCCCCGAAGTATACAACAGGTATCAGGGGTTATCTTGTTTATAACAGTCATAGTAATCTCCCCAGTGAGTTGTATTCGCTCAAAAGTTTCAAATGCGTATTAGCAACTTCTAACCACCAAACAAATGATCTCCCTAAGACTAGAACATCAGGGGGGAAAATAAATGAAGAAAATAACCAACCAAAAAATTGTGAATCTGAAGTCATGACCCATGAACACCACAGAGATCCAACAAAAACAAAAGAAAATAAAAACACAAAAAGAAAAACATTAGCAGTGTTAATGCTTTAAATTTTGACTCCATTTCTCAGGCTGAGAATCTGATCAGAAAGGGAAAATTGTTAACTTTAAAAAAAAAATGAAAAGAAAAGAAATAACAGGCCCAAAATGGAGTGACTTGTGCTAAGCTACCGGTCAGCAAACCAGGACTTCATGGCTAACTGAACTGCAGTTCCAGCCTCTCCCGGGAGTGGAATTTTTAACCAGTCAGTCTGGAATTTCCTGGCCAGCACTAGGGAGGTGATTTGTTGATAGAGCCCTGCCCCTCCCCCAAAGTAGGGTGACCCTGCCGGAAATAATCTCTTCTTTTATTTATGATGTCTTTGTCCCTGCCCCTTCTGTCTACGAGAGCCTTCCACTTTGTAGGGCTCCTCAGCACTCCTCTCAATGGGGTTCGATGGGATGCTCATGAATCTTTGAATAAAGCCAATTAGATCTTCCAATTTACTCCATTGAATTCTGGTCTTTGACAACTTGTTTTTGTATTTG
Organism: Enhydra lutris kenyoni; assembly: GCF_002288905.1. Lineage (NCBI taxonomy): Eukaryota > Metazoa > Chordata > Mammalia > Carnivora > Mustelidae > Enhydra > Enhydra lutris. Next base: position 4,562,755 of record NW_019154166.1, on the reverse strand, counting down.
TATTATGATTCAATAAATAGTAAAAAAATAAACAGGCCATCTTCATGGACACCTCCATGGATTTACCAACAGTCTCTCTGTTTAAATGACTATAATGGGAGTGGGGGGAGCGCCTGGGTGGCTCAGTTGGTTAAGTGTTTGCCTTCGGCTCAGGTCATGATCTCAGGGTCCTGGGATTGAGTCCTGCGAACAGGGAGCCCGCTTATCCCTGTGCCACTTCCCTTGCTTGTGCTGTCTCTTTGTCAAATAAGTAAGTAAAATCTTTTTTTTTTTTTTTTAAAGATTTTACTTATTTATTTGACAGACAGAGATCACAAGTAGGCAGAGAGGCAGGCAGAGAGAGAGGGGGAAGCAGGCTCCCCACTGAGCAGAGAGCCCAATGCGGGGCTCGATCCCACGTCCCTGAGATCATGACCTGAGCTGAAGGCAGACGCTTAACCCACTGAGCCACCCAGGCGCCCCAATAAAATCTTAAAATAAAAAAAAAAAATACTGCTGTAATGGTTGTTGCTTGAAGCCGAGATGGGTATGTTCAGGGACCCAATCTTATGCCCTGAAAGTGCATTTCTTATTTGTGGGAGCATGTCCAACAATTCCATCCCCCCTCCAGCTTTATTGAGATACAATTAGTATATAACACTGTGTAAGTTTAAGGCATGCAACGTGTTGATTTGACACACTTATGTACTACAGTATGATTACCCACCATAGCATGAACAAACATATCCATGTTATCCAATAACCACTTCTTTGTGGTAAGAACATATAAGAGCTATTAGATAGATATAAGATCTTATATAGATATAAGATCTATTCTCTTGGCAACTTCCAAGTATATATATAATTCAGTATTAACTGTAACCACCATGCCGTACACTAGAGCCCCACAATTTTTTCCTCCTAAAACTGGGAGTCTGTACCCTTTAAACAGTATCCTTTTAGTAATGATTAAACAGATGGGTTTTGCTCTCAGGTAGCTTGGTGTAAGGCTGTGGCTAGACTCCACAGAGAAAACCTGACCACGGCAATCCCCCAAGAGACTGTGCTCAGCAGTAAGCAGCTGTGCCTGTCCGTCAGGCAGCTCAAGTTCAAGGATGTCAGATCCAGTTGCCACAACCTATTTACAAAGCCACACACCCACTGTCTTCCTAAATCTCCTTTCTTCCCCTCCTCCCCCAGGATCTCTTAACTGGACCTCTAGACCCCATCACCAGGGGCTCTTCCTTTCTGCCTTCAAATAAGCACATAGACACCACACAGAAGAAGAAGAAGAACAAGAAGGAGGAGGAGGAGGAGGAGGAGGAGGAAAAAATTATCTTGACTTTATTGACCTTTTGCATGTTTTTCCCCTTATACTTGTTGACTACCTGCATCTGCATCAGCCAGTCTCCTTTGCCCTTTCTCAAAAATTTTCTGATTTTGGTTTGGGTATCTAGACAGTTCCAGGGAAGGTGATTCTCCCAACACCTCTGGGGATGGATGGGGCACATAGCCCAAGCCACCTTGTTCTATTTTATGTTGCTGTTGATGTACACCTAAAGGAATTTTGAAAACCTACATGACCTATATTTTATGTTGATGCCCAAAATATTTCATTTTCAGTTTTAGATGCAAAAGAAGTAATCCTGTGTATGGAACTTTTGACATTCTAAAATAAAACTGGTAATTCATTCTTGTTACGTGTATACAATTAACCCTGAATTCTATACCAATTGGTTCCCAACATCTAAAACATATCTGAAAAGCTCTTCTATAATAGGTCAAATTTCCCACTGTTCTCTTTTTATTACTTAGAAGTTGGATTTCTATTCTATTTCTTCCTCATAATTTGATCATACTGTAATGTTCCTTTTGCTTTTATTAAGCAAGCTATTTTTTCTCTGTGCAATAACAAATGTTCATCATTTGCAATTGATTTATTTCTTGTGACCACAAGGTTCTAGATGGTAGTTTTTCCCTCATGAAGTTACTGTTATAATTATTGCCGGTATAGATTTTATCAGAAATCTAAATATATGACAGATTTTGATAAATACTTCCCAAGCATGAATAGTAAAATTGTATCAGAAAGGCATTTTTAATGAGATAAATTGGGCTAACTTTTATATTTTAGTAAGTTCAAAAATCCATGGATAAATATTACTCATTTTGAGAAATTTTCAAAAATAAGACAAGTTCCATTGTTATTTTTCTTTTTATAAATGTAAGTGCTGAGACCTCATTCATATAAATAAATAGAAGCGGGAAAAGTAATTTTACCATAGAAATTAGTACCTTAATATAATGCAGACAAACTTATGTGCTGAAAAGCTCACAGTGGTCTATGAAACACTATTCTTAAGGATCAGCTGGAAGTCAGGTAGGGTTTTTCTTTAATTTTGTTGGAAACAAAGGTTTGGAATTCACATGTCTTGCAAACGGATTTGCTTCCCAGTGAGAGACCTTCACTCTTTCAATTTGGAGGAATTATATCAAAAGGCTTTACCAGACAGCAAATGACTCTTAACTATACTTGCTATTCTTTTACTAAGAGACACTTGATTTAATCTGATATACCCAGAGAGGGCGTGGAAAATAAAAGTATACTGCTAATTTCAATAAACCGTTACCAGCATAGTTTTATAAAATAACATGTTTGTCATATGCCTTGGAGCAGATGCCACTCACTGGAATTACCGAAAATGTCTGTCATTTACTCATGTTGGCAAACGCAGACCTCACCGTCAAACCTACAGCCAAACAGACTTACTTTCTGTCAGAGGAAGCTTCTCTTCGCTTTTCAATCCAAACACAATTGTTACGCATGGCAACCATCTCACCTCTGAACCCCGATGTCTGATGAACCAGGAAATCAGCCACCACCACTTTCCCTCTTACCTATTTTCCTTTGCTTTGTGCTCATGAATTTCTCTCTCTGGAAGGAAGCTTTCTCTCAGCACAGTTGGGGCTTCCCATGGAAACTGTCCTACCACTCCATCTATTCAATCTGGGTTCAGAACACACCAATGTGGTCTAATACTTTCTAAGTCATGCTCCATCCCAAACAAATTCACAGATAAGACAGGAAAAGCCATAAAGCCTCGATCAAAGGAGTTTGTTCAACAGGAATATATAAAACTATCCTCTTAGAGTGTGCCCCAGAGACATTTATGCCCTGGGTCAGCACATCATAGTAACAGTTGGGATGGCTGAGACATGCCCCTGTTTGGTAGAGCAAGACAAGGGTGATGAAGAATGATGAAAAGGGAGGCCTCACCAAAGACAGGTTCTCAGTTACATCAATTTAGGCAGGAGTGAAAAGTGAATATATAGAAAGTGATTGCCTTAAAACTATCTAAGCCTGTGTGCCATTTTGAAAGTCATTTGCCCTCAAGGATGTGTATAGCTAGTTTGAATACCGATAACCTGGGCTAAGCCAATCACTGCATTCCCGATCCCTGGCCACAGATATGAGCATGTGACTTATGATTGTCCAAGAGACAGATGTTTTCTTTCTCCTCTGGACTTGAGTGGGGACACGTGGAGATCTGCACGCTGCTGACAGCCACCTTGGAACCATGAGAAGAGCCGATCTTATAGCAAACAACCGACAGGGGAAAGCAGAGAGATCAAAGAATCTGAGTCCTTGACAATATCATTGAGTTTCTGGATCAAGCTTTGCTAACTTATACTAGTCCTCTCTCTGACTTTTCCAAGTATATTAGACACATTTATTACTTCCCAGTTTCTTTAAATTGGAATTTACTTTTAATAAAAATATACTAACTGATACACTTTTAAGAAATTTCTTATACAAATAGTCACTACCCACCAGCTCTATTCCCTTGTTACTTCCTTTCTGAAATCAAATTCAGCTAAGGGATTCAGACATGAGCCAACCGCCCCCTGTGTGTCTATAGTCCCTTTTATAATGGCATTAGTTCCACTCTGCCATGTATGGTCTATGTCCACCATCCCTTATCTGAAATTGTGAAATCCACATGCTTTGAAAAGACAGAAACTTTGAGAGAGAGAGAGAGAGAGGGAGTTAAAAAGAAAATCACAGGCCCAAAATGGAGTCACTTATGCTAGGCCAAGTCACCAAACCAAGACTTAATACCTAACCTAATTGCAATTTCAATCACCCTGAGAAATGCAGTCTTAACCAATCAGTCAGGAATGTTCTGGTCAGCACCAGTGAGGTAATCTGCCACCCAGGGCCCTCTCCATCCTCCAAAGGAAGATGAGGTAATCTGCATGTTAAGGCTCTGCCCTCCCCTCTAAGGGAGGGTGACCTTGCCTGAAACAATCCTTTTCTTTTGGCAATAACATCTTTCCTCGGCCTCCTTCGTATACAATCCTTCCATTTTGCACAGCTTCCCGGGGACCCCCCTCTTATTAGAGGGGATGCTCCCCAATTCATGAATTCCTTAATAAAGCCAACTAGATCTTCACATCTACTCAGTGGAATTTTGTTTGTTAACAAAAAAGACAGATTTGCACCTTGGCAACAAGACTTGTCTTAAACTGATGTGGAAATATTTATTTTTCTCACTTAGTCTGCTTGTGTGCAGGGATTATTTCACTGCAGACACACTGAAGTGTGTGATTCTGAGATCCTACTCCAGACCTTCCTGGGGATGGTAGGAATATAAGTCTACAACTCCAAACCCAAAACCCTTAGGGCCAGGTGTATTTGGAACTCAGTGTTTTTATGATTTTAGGAAAGTTTTCCAGTGCAAATGACATACATAACTCTACTGGGAGTATTATATAATACTCAGTCATTCTTTAGGGGTTTCAGAACAAATTACCTCCAAAGCAGGAAGGACATTCAAAACTCCTCCACATAAACTTACTAGCTTTTTACTCTCCTACATTATAATTCTCTTTTCTAACTCTTCTTCTTCTCCTTCTCCTTCTTCTTCTTCTTAAGATTTTTTTTTTATTTATTTGAGACAGAGAGAGAGCATGCCTGCACAAGCAGGAGGGGCAGAGGGAGAGGGAGAGAAAATCTCAAACAGACTCGATGGAGTGTGGGAGCCTGATGTGGGTCTCGATCCCATGACCCTGAGATCATGACCTGAATCAAAATCAAGAGTAAGACACTTAACCCACTGAATCTCTCAGGTGCCCAGTCTAAGAAATTTCACAGTCCTTAGTCAGTGGGTTCATCTGGAGATTAGAGGAACAGGGTGGCAAAAGGATGAGTGAAGAAGGAACTGTTTCCACTCTATGTCCTCCAACAGAGAGTGGTTGCTGGCCTTGTAAGGGATTTATTGCCCAAGTTCTAGATGGCCTGTGACAAAGTTAGCAGAGAGACTCAGAATGAAATAAATCCCACAGTTTAGAGAATGTTGTCTTCTTAAAAGAGTGCTAGAGAGCCCAGTGCACCCCTGGATTTATCAGTAGAAGGAGCCATTTTGAAACATGCCTGCTGAACTCAGACACATTTTACTGGGCAGCACGTTGGATCTAAAAGACCCCATCCAGCCTGTCTGCAATTCCCCATTGTGAGCTCCCTGCTCTTTCAGACTGTTTCTGAGTCATCTCGTCTCCCTAGCCCTGTGCAGACACTCAATCAGAAATCTCATTAGCCTCTGATCCCCAGTTTCCACTCTTTGTCCCACTCTGCACTCCACTCCAGATCCACTTCTCCAACATATTGCTTCCTTGCCTTCCTCTTCCTTTCTGAGACTTCAGTGGCTTCCATGGCTTCTACAGCAAAGGTCATGAATTCCCCTGGGCAGGTCATAGAGCAGTCAACAGGTTCCCCTTTACCCAGGCAAACTTTTAGGTCACTCTTCCTCCACAGGGGCCCTCTAGTAAAACATCTCGCTGAGTATCTGTAAAAGGGGCCCAGCCCAACCCGTTTTCCTTCTATACCATCTCCACTTTAACTGTAGATGGACTTGAAACAGGTCCTTGTGAATTCCTGGCCACTGGCAGTCACTGGATCCTCATGCAGCCATCTCTTAGCCTCTCTCAACTGTTCTCCCCTTTCAAAAAATCATTTTGTTCAAATCTAACAACTCTCCCATGATCAATATATTTACCTGATTATAGCTGAGCCTTTAAAGATTATTTTCCAAAGGGGAATCCTTGGTGAATTGTATTGTCTTTCACTATCTGATCTTTAAAGAAGCTTTAAATCTGGATCCCACTTATTTAAGAGATTGTATATTATCAGAGCAATCAGTAGGAAGATTTGGTTGTCCCATTGTTTTCAACGGAAGATCAGGGAAGGAAGGGATCATTTTCTTGATGTATAAAAGGACCATTTAGTATGAACATTTAACTGAAAAGAAAAACAAACTTGGATTTGAAGTAAGTCATTTTTTCTCATTGCTGGAACACAGACAAGCAAGGGACCAGTCCTGAGATCAAAATTCAGGATGCCATTTTTCTCAATGTTGGTCAGTTTTATCTATTGAATTTGTCACCTATGTTTTTTGTTGTTTTTTGGTCAAAGCACATGCACACAGACTAGTGTGAGGTTTCACATTCATCTGTTTCTTCTCCCTGACTTTGCAGCCCTTCTACATCTTGACCTCCAGCTTTTGGAGACCTGCTGACTTTGAACTTCTGACCTAACTTTGGCTTGATCTCTCACTGTCACTCTCTGCCACAATACAGATTGTCTTTCAACCTGCTTCAGGATCCTCTTCCTGCTTTTTCCTTGTCTCTACTTAACCTGGACGACTGCCATTTTCTTAAGTCCACCACTGACCATAATCAGATTCTGTGAAGAATACTTGTCCCAAATCAGGGGCAGAAAAAGATTCTAGAGGTCTAAGTACTAAAAAAACTGAATGTCCTCCTACATAATTCAAGATCAAAGGGGAAATGGAGGCCACTCAATGTACGTGTTCTGCTTTTACGGGGTAGAATTTGCATAGACTTCTTTGAATCCTAGCTCCACCTTTTCTAGCTGGGCTGCATTGAGCAAATTACTGAAACTCTCTGGGCTCCAGGATCATAGAACAAGTCAAGAAAATAATTCTTTCTCTGCATAGTGAGAATTTGGGGAAATACTGGAAGTGAAGAGTCTGGTGTCTGGTTGTCACTCAGTAAATGTTAGTTTGACTTCAATTTCACAATGTGCTTCAGCCCTAATAATTTTCTTTCATCTAAGTGATTATTCCTTAAAAGACGTATATCTGAACCAAACTCAGTATACAGAATACATGAAGAAGTTCTACATTCATTCAATAAGAAAAAGATAAATAACTCAATTTTTAAAAAATAGACAAAGATCAAATGAGAATGTCCCAAGAGAAGATACCCAAGCGGACAATAAACACATGAAAATATACTCAACATCATTAGTTATCACGGAAATGCAAATGAACACAACAGTGAAAAATGTCTTTATACCTACAAGGTGGCTACAATAAAAAAGACTAACATTTCTAGTGTTGGTGAGGTTGTGGAGAAATTGGAGCTCTCATACCTTGCAGGTGGGAGTATAACATGGGAAAACCACTTTGAAAAGCTGCTTGGCATTTTATTATTAAGTTAAACGTATACCACCCTAGACTTAGCAATTCCACTCTAGGTGTTTACCCAATAGAAATGAAAATACCAGTCCATCCAAAGACTTCTACATGTGTGTCACAGAAGCTCTATCAACAATAGAAAAACAAACAAAACAAAAAGAAACCAACCTCAAAAAACAAAAACAACCTAGTAGAAATGACCCAAATGTGTATCAACAGGAGAATGGATAAACCAACTTACATTTTTACATAGATGGATAAATCTCAAAAAAAACATTATGCTGAATTAAGAAGCCAGACCCAGGGTACCTGGATGGCTTAGTGGGTTAAGCCTCTGCCTTCAGCTCAGGTCATGATCTCAGGGTCCTGGGATTGAGCCCCGCATCAGGCTTTTTGCTCAGTGGGGTGGCCTGCTTCCCCCTCCCCCGCCTGCCTCTCTGCCTACTTGTGATCTCTCTCTGTGTGTCAAATAAATAAATAAAATCTTTGAAAAAAAATATGGGGCGCCTGAGTGGCTAAGTGGGTTAAAGCCTCTGCCTTCAGCTCAGGTCATGATCTCAGGGACTTGGGATCAAGCTCCACGTTGGTCTCCCTGCTCGGTGCGGGGAGCCTGCTTCCCCCCACCCCTCTGCCTGCCCCTCTGCCTACTTGTGATTTCTGTCTGTTAAATAAATAAATAAAATCTAAAAAAAAAAAAAAAGCCAGACCCAAAAGAGTACAAAGTGAAGATTATGTTTATATAAGTCCTAGAACAAACAAAACTTTTATGTGAATTTATGTGGATATATATTAGAAAGTGGCCACATCTGTGGTTGGGATTGACTGGGAAGAGACACAGGAAACCTTCTGAAATGGTGAAAGTGGTTTATATCTTAACCTATAGGGTGATTATACAGGTGTATACATATATGAAATCCCATTGATCTGGAGATACCCCAATTTTTAAAAATTTTAAATATTTTTTCATAGAATTCAAAACTTAACTTGTGTAATATAATTAAAATGCATTTCATCAACACTAAGATACATTCCCCCACATTTTAACATTTCTGAAGTCAGGATGTGCCTTAGAATAAAGGACATCTCATAGCATATTTTCTTTCCTAGAAGTACATAAAATAGTGGTACTTCCTAAATGCCAAAAATTGGTAGCTTCCATTTTCTTTTAATTTTGCAAAATTCTTGCTAAAATAATAAAAATTAAACTTTTCTCACAGAATCTCTGGTTTGGTAGTTCTCTATTCGGTGATCTAGGAGTGCCCCAACTTTATGTCTTATAAATGGCATTCTTTAATGACTGTGTCCTCAAGTTGTCAGAAGTCAAATGAAAAATGGCTGCTGGTTCCAGCCCCACGGAGCCCTGGCCCAACATGGCTCCAGCACCCACAGCTGGGGCTTCAGCATTCAGGACTAGGCTTAGCCATGTCCCAGCCCAAGCCCGCATCAAGCCAATGGCGGGACAAATATGAGCACTGCCATGGCTCAGCAGCTCAGCTATTCTTGCTGCCAATCCCACCCTGTCTTTGTCTGGTCTGAATGACTAGTTTCACAGAATGGACAGGGGTGCCAAGCAAAACCTTTCTCTTCCCCAGATTAGTGTAAACAAGACTACAGTTTGACTCACTTAACATATATTCCTGACCTCATTGTTTCATATCATCCTCTTTAATTAATTCTAGCTCTTCCAACCTCCCTTGTAACTTATGGGAGCCACAGGACATAGTTCTGTCCAATGAAACGTATTCGGATGTCTGCTGGTGTGGGTGAGGGGAAGAGGGATCGGGGAAATCTTCTGATCTCTTGTTACTTTGCCTGCCTCCTGGCAACTTGTCCTGAACTTAGAACCGAAGCCAGAGAGCCTCTCTTGCAATGGTTAAACAACAAGGATAAAGAACCACATGCCAACGAGGGCAGAATGAGAAAACAGAAACAGCTTTGAAATTACAGTTACATTTTTTATGAATGTTAATGAGCTTGTGGTTATTTTTCTAAGAGTCCTTATCTTTTAAAGATCCATACTGAAATATGTATAGATTAAATGTGATGTCCAGAACTTGCTTCAAAATAGCCCAGTGGGCGGTTGAGGGGAAAGTGGACAGAGGTATAGATGAAATCAGATCAGCCATAAAGAGGTAATTGTTGAAGCTAGATATAGATGCATATTCTCTCTACTGTTATGTATGGTTTGAATTCCCCATAATAAAAAGACTGGAAGATCTGGCAGAAACTACCTCTGTGATCAAGCCCAACATTATCAGTTGACCCTCACCAGTGATAAGTCATGTTGGTATCACATATACCCTGAGTGCACTGAGTAGGGCACTCCAGCCCTGTGGTATACTTCCCCCAAAACCCAGAACTCCAGACTAAGTATGAGGAAACATCAAATAAAATCAAACTGAGGAACATTCTAAGATACCAGACACTCTTTAAAGGGGTTGAGGCATGAAAAACAAGCAAAGACTGAGAAACTGTCACAGCTAAGGAGGAGCCTAAGGAGACACGAGGAAGTGAATGCAGTGTGGTACCCTAGCTTGGATTCCAGAACAGAACAAGCACATGTAGTGGGAAAACTGATGAAATTTCCGTAAAGTCTGTAGTTCAGTTAATTGTAATGAACCCACATTAACTCCTTACTCTTTTTTTTTTTAAGATTTTATTTATTTGACAGAGAGAGAGATCACAAGTAGACAAAGAGGCAGGCGGAGAGGGAGAGAGGGAAGCAGGCTCCCTGCTGAGCAAAGAGCCCGAAGCGGGACTCGATCCCAGAACCCTGAGATCATGACCTGAGCCGAAGGCAGCGGCTTAACCCACTGAGCCACCCAGGTGCCCTAACTCCTTACTCTTAAACAAGTATACTGTAATTACAGGAGATATTTACATTAGGACAAACTGGGTGAGGAGTATATGAGAACTCTGTGCTTTCTTTGCAATTTCCTTGTGAATCTAAAATAATTCCAAACTTGAAGTTTGTTCTGAAAAAAGTCTAAAAGGAAAGAATTTGGATTCCCAATGGCATTACTGCACAGATTTCTTGTTGCATGAGGAAAATAAAACACATTTTTTTAAAAAAAGTAAATGCCACTTAACTAGTCTGTTCCCTATAGCTGAATGAGTATGAACTGGTAAAATGTGCTTATAGTTTGTCTGAGGCCATTAGCTCCTAAAACCCACCACTGAGAACAACAGCACTCAACACCCTGAAGCAATGAGGGGAGGGGCTCATCTGACCAACCCCTGACCCACTGCCCTCTCAGGTTCACAGAGGGAGGGATGGGAAGTGAGGGGAAGAAGTCGTCTCCTTGGCAACCTGCCTAAAGCAAACAATTAACAAAACCCTCTAGGAACCAGCTGTGACACAAGATCAACCAAAAAACAACAGCTTTCTTTTCAACTCTGTTCATCAGCTATCAAGAAATAGAGAACATAATGGGAGACAAGTCTCATATATCAAGTAGCAACGAAAACTACAAAACATCTAGGAATAAATATTAAAATGTGCAAACTGTACATGAATAAAGCTGTGAAACTTTACAGGACATGAAAGAAGCCTTGCATAAGTGAAGGACACATCATCATGTTCCTAGATATAAAGCTGCTACATTGTAAAGATGTCAGTTCTTCCTAAATTAATCTATAAATTTAAATACATCGCCAATCAAAGTTCTGATGTAAAACTTAAATCTCATCTACTATAAAAAAAAATTTAGGCCGAGTGGGTCATATATCTTAAAGTAAGACATAAAACTGTAACACATTTACAAGACAATGGAAGAAAAAAATCTTTGTGATCAAAGCGTTCTTGGACATACACCAAAAATACAATCTATCAAAGAAAAATATAGATGAACTGGACTTTACCAAAATTTAAAACTTCTGCTCTGGGAAAGACACTGCTATGAGAATGAGAAAACAAGCTGTGGGCTGGGAGAAATATTTGCACATCACACAATCCAACACATGGGGCACCAGCTACATAATGCCTGAGGTGCAGCACAGACTGGAAATGTGAGAACTTTTGTTGAAAATTATTAAGGATTTCACACTGTGACTGGTGGGGTGTCAAATGAAGTGGGGGCCCTTCTGAGCATGGGGTCTATGTGACTGCGCAGGTCACACTCCCATCCCTGCCAACAACAGATCTGTATTCAGAATACACAACAAGCTCTCAAAAACTCAATAGTAAGGAAACAAATGGGCAACAAATTCAAACAAATTCAAAAATGGGCAAAACATTTGAATAGACACTTCACCAAAGAGGAGACAAGGATGGCAAATAAGCACATGAAAAGGCTCAGCATGGGGCCCGACATGGGGTTCAATCTCACAACACTGAGATCATGACCTGAGCCAAAATCAAGAGTCAGACACTCAACAGACTGAGCCACCCAGTCACCCCAAATCCAATATAATTTTAACGTGGGAACTGACAAGCTAATGCTGAAAGTCAGCCAGGAGAAAATATGAGGATAATGGAAACATTTCAAACCAGAAAAATGTTCTGAAAATTTGACCTACCAGATTTGAAAATATCTCATAGGATTATCATAACTGGAATGTCCTGTAAGATTACCATAACTGCGTGGTAAAGAGAAATGGATCTGCAGAAAGACAAATCAATGGAAGAATCAGAAGCAGGTGTACATGCAAATTTAGTTTATGGTAAAGTTAACATTTTAGACCAATAGGTTGGGACTATACAATAAATGATTGAGAACAAATGGGTATCTATTTCTTTTTAAGTATAATTACATCACATTACGTACAAAATTAAATGCTAGCTGCATTAAGGGACTAAATGTATGAAACAAAATTATAAAAGGATTCTTCAGAAATGTGCATTTCTGTGTGTGTTTACAAGAATGCTTGCTGAAGCATCATTTGCAATAGCAAAGAGGAAGAAAGAAGAAGAAAGAGAAAGAAATATCCATCAGAAGTTAAATGACATATATTCATACTGTGGAATAGGTATGTCAATGTATGTTCTGACATGAGAAGAATTTTTTTCAATGCAGCACTAAATGTAGAGAATGATTTCTTTAAAAAGATCTTTGGGGGCGCCTGGGTGGCTCAGTCAGTTAAGCGTTTGCCTTCAGCTCAGATTATGATCCTGGGATCCTGGGATTGAGCCCCACGTTGGGCACCCTGCTCAGCAGGGAATCTGCTTCTCCTCCCTCTGTTCCTCTCCCTGCTCATGCTGCCCACCCCCTCAAATAAATAAAATCTTTAAAAAAGATCTTTGGTTGTACATTTTAAAGCTGCACACAACATGATTTGGAGAGTCAGGCTCCAGACTGCTCATTGTGGAATAGAAGGCAAAGAAGAAAGCCTTCACTTTCTATATACCTCATTTTTAAAACTTTATCACTGCACACAGCAAGGTATTATCCATGGTTAACAAACTAAATGACTTCCTCAGTATGTAACCAACACAAAGACCCACGGGAGTCTGAGAAAGTCTCAGTCCAGTCGGTGAGCAGAGGTCACAAGAGAAGGAACCCTTGTGACAAGGTGCCTGCCAGACCCTCTTGGCCAGCAAGGCTTTTCGTTCAGGCCAGGCCTGTCCCTTTGCCATCTAGGGCCCTATTTCCCTGGTAAGAGGTGGTTGTCGAGGAATAAGAAGACGTAAGATCCAGGCTTTGCAAGTTTAGAAATTTGCACTTTCCAAGAGTTTTCACATGAGAAATAAAACCGAGGAAAGGAGAAAGTAAGAAACCAAGGCAGTGTGAAAAGAATGTTCTATCTCGTGCTCTTCAATATGGTGGCTAGTCATATTCAGTGCTGCTAAGTGAGGTTTAGAGAGAAAACAGCTAATAACTAGATCCACTGAAATCCCCTGACGAGTGCTTCCTATGAGATCTACACAAGCAAGCCATGAGGGGACTTCAGCAGTAACAGCTTACACACACACATGCCATCGTTCACGTGTATCCACACGTATGTACGTTCCATAGAACACACCAGAGGAAACATCGCCGCTTGTTTAGAAAAACATATAGAAACATCAATCTCAGTTCAGCAAGGGAAAGTCAGTCTGAAAAACATGGTTGTAAAAAATTCTTAGTGATTGTATAAATATGACAAATGTATTTATACACATACATAAAAACTCCTTTTGCTAGAATTATTGATGCCCCAAATAATGGAAATGCAACCCAAAATTTCTTCAACAGAATAAACAGTAATACTCTCAAGGTGAATTCTGCCCTTGGTTCTAAAGTTATTGTCAGTCACTTTAATTTTTTTTTTAATTGGACAGAGATAGAGAGATCACAAGTAGGCAGAGAGGCAGGCAGAGAGAGAGGAGGAAGGAGACTCCCCTCTGAGCAAAAAGCCCAATGCGGGGCTCGATCCCAGGACCCTGGGATTATGACCTGAGCGGAAGGCAGAGGCTTTAACCCATTGAGCCACCCAGGCTCCCCCATTTTAATTTTACTTACACAATTTTACTCATAGTTACAAGAGGATTTCTTTAACTCCCGATCTTACAGTCCTTTGCTTGAGCAAATTGGGGCTATAATTGGAAGTCACTGTGAGTTAGTTATCACAAGGTCATTGAGTCAAATTATTCTCTTATGACATTGTTTACCACTTTAGATGAACTAAGAAGCTTTCTTCAAAGAATAACAAGAAAAAAATTTTAAATGTAATGTACATAGGTTTGTTTGCTTGTTTGTTTGTTTTTATAAAAACATCCATAGCTTCAAGATTGTATGTCAATAGTCCTTGGAACTGGAGAAACACATTTTGTAAATGTAATAGGACATATCTTTGCTCATCTTAACCAAGGGACTTAGAAATCAAACTTCAAATGGAACAATACAGAATAACTGGATTTACGGTAAATCTCACGTAGCTGCGTCCTAGTTTTCTTCCCATGAGATGTGATGGCTAGCTCAGCCTGCTTCCTCACAGCACCCGACTCAATAGCTCCCCACTCCTTCAAGGCTTCTTTTTACAACTGCCACCCGGTGCCTGTAGTTTCTGTTTTCAGTTGTAATTTCTAGCTAGGGATGAGGCTTTAGAAGTTGTGTTTTGAAAAAAAGTTGTGTTGAAGAAGACAAGGCTTCGGATGTTTTGTGTCTGTAACAGCAAACCCTTGCCCTGTACTGTAGTGAGCTACATTCTGCCCTTCAGTCCTCACCATCCTACAAGGAAGGCAGAGACTGAGCAAAGCGAAGCAACATGGTCCCGGTCACAGGGCAGTAAATTTCAGAATCAAGACTTGAAACCCACAGAGCCATGGGAATCCAGAGCATGGCTCTTCATCAGAGGACATAAAAACGCAGACCTAAACTTAAATTAATGGGATTAATTAATTTAATTTAACTAATTTAAACTTAATTAGTGGGATCTAACACTTAAAAAGAAGAAATGCACCTGTTTAATTTTGAATTTTCTTTGTTGACATTTCATCTGAGAAATACTTATTGTGTCCACCATGGGCATAACCTAACTGGTCAGATAGGACGGTGAATGAGATTCTTGGAGTTCACATTCTGGTGATGGTGAAAGACAATAAACTCACAAGCAAGCGAATAGATAAATAAAAAAAGAAAACTTTGGATAAAGGCTCTGTCAGACACTAAAGAGGAAGGGGAAGGAGTCTAGCTTCTGCCTTCCCGCTTTCATCTCTCTGGGCTGTGAGGTCTTACTAGGGATACTGTTTCAGTGTGAAGATTTGTCTTAAACAACGATTTGCACATAGTAGGACACACTATTTAAAGAGCAAAGTACAAGCTGGCTACTTTTATTTGAATGTAAATCAAGTCTTCTAGAAATTACAGTCCTTTGTATCTTTAGTTTTTTCTCCCTCTATATGAGGGTGAAATGCAGAATTTTCCTCCTTAGTTCTGCAGGTTGCAAGAGCTCATGTCACACTCGCTGTAGTCAGGAAGATCAGAAAACCCTGGAGGGCTCAACGTGGCAAGTTCTCCAGATAGGAAAAAAAAAAAAAAGGTCATGTGAAATTTAACTCTGTGAAGTCATTTCGGTTTGTTAAGTCTGACCTTTCGGCTTTTCAGAATTTTCCCACAACCCAAATAACTAACTGGAGCTATTAGATGAGACTTCAGTGTATCATTTATTAAGTAATTGTTGTTCTTGACATAAATGGCACCCTCAAAGGGAATAGTCATCAGCCAAAGAGCTGTTGCACCTAATTCCTGTAAAAGTCACTAGACGCCCAGACGTGTAGTTGCTCGTTATTGAATTAATGGACTTCAAAAATCACCTTTCTTTCTTCTGGTAAATATTTTTTAGTCCTGACCATGTGTCAGGTACTGAGACGGGCCCTGGAGATACAATGGTGGGCCACACCGGACTATACCTTGACCTCATGGAGCTCACTGAGTAATGGTACTTCTCCCATATGGTTTTCTGAATTCCGCTCCGTATCTTCTGAATCAAAATCCCTAGGGCATTTATTCTCATGCTTCTGCGTGAATCAGTATCACAGACTGCTGTGCCCTCCACCCGGAGTTTCTGATGCAGTAGATTTGGTATGAGGTTCAACTGACATTTCTAACAAATTCCCAGGTGATGCTGATACAGCTGGTCTGGGGATCACATGATAACAACCACTAGCCAAAGGCATAGAACCCAAGTATCTGCAGGGGATTCTGATGTGTGTCTGATTGAAGATAAAAGTAGATTAATTTTGGATTCGTTAGGTGAGTGGAGCCTTAAAAACCAAGAAGAGAATCCATAAGGATTGATGGATTAGTTATCATCTAAGAAAGGTAATAGTTGGGCTCATTTTTAACTGAACACCTACATCAAGTCTCCTTAAACTTTTTTTTTTTTTTTTTTTTTTTTTTTTTATCAGAGACAGAGAGAGAGCACAAGCAGGGGGAGCAGGAGGCAGAGGGAGGAGCAGGCTCCCCACTGAGCGAGAAGCCCTATGTGGAGCCTGATCCCAGGACCCTGGCATCACGACCTGAGCCAAAGGCAGACATTTAACCGACTGAGCCATCCAGGCACCCCAAGACCTGCATTTCTAATAAGCTCCCAAGTGATGCTGACATGGCCTGTCCACACAGAAACTCACACAGAAAAATAGACCTCAGAGATAGCTCTATGTCGTGTTAATGCTTTCTTGCTTTTGGCAGTAAGGTGCTAGTCCAAAAGAGAAAAGAGAAAAAGCCCACAGCTAAATAAATATGTGAAAACCTTAGAACAATAAAGGTGGACTTGTGTTAAGTCCTTTTATAACGCCAGTGTGTGTGGTCGCTCTTCAGGAGAAGGACACAGTGTGCAGTGCATCTCAAGCTTAGGTGACCACAAAATCCCTTTATTGTCAGTGGTGCTGGACTGATTGTCC
Source organism: Enhydra lutris kenyoni (assembly GCF_002288905.1). NCBI lineage: Eukaryota > Metazoa > Chordata > Mammalia > Carnivora > Mustelidae > Enhydra > Enhydra lutris. Next base: position 4,545,955 of record NW_019154166.1, on the reverse strand, counting down.
GAAGGACACAACATGAGGAAAGCCGGTTTATGGTGCTTCTGGAAGAACTTCCCCAGGAGGCAAATACCAGGGACGGTTAAAAGCAGTCTACAGTTAAAGACTTTTTTGTTTGTAAGCCTTTGCCCATAGGTCCTGAACCAACATCCCAAGATTCAACTGAAAACAGTTTCCAGAATTTCAATTGCCTCATTTCACTTAAATTCAATTGCCTCGTTTCACATGATTTTCCTGAATACCAACTTAGAATCACTGTTGAACTTAGAACTCGCTCAGGGAGGAGGGCCATTCTAAACACCAGCTGCCTCACCTGGACTCCATGGAGTCCAAGAAATGCCCAGGTAGCTGGGCAGAGAGAGAGAGCACATGAGCGGAGGGAGGGCAGATGGAGGAAGGCTCTGGGCTGAGCGTGGAGCCTGACTTGGGGTTCAGTCTCACAACCCCGAGATCATGACCTGAGCCAAAACCAAGAGTCCAAGAGTCCGGCACTTAACGGACTGAGCCACCCAGGCGCCCCCTGCGCAGGGCACCTTTGATTAATCACAGGCATGCATGCTGGGCATACGCAAACACCCCCCACACCCACATGTATGTGCACACACACAAGCTTCTGGTCTTCAGGCCATCATTTCTTCACATAATGTTCACTTTGAGAACTGTTCTAGATTGACCAGCTAACATTTTCCCACGAGGTTATGACATATTTTAGGAGTTTCAGGGTTATTTTTGTTCTTATTGCTCAAAGGGGAAAGGATACAGGCTTGAGTCTCCCACGAGGCAATCGAAGGGAGCAAACACCTGTGTTCACCGACAGTTTATAAAAGAGACAAGGAATGATAAAATCCACTCAGACTTCTGCTACCGAGTTTTTCAGATGGACCAGAAGAACTGGTCGGTCTCCACGGCGTTCAGACTCTCAAAGCTTGGCCTTTGGCTGCATTCTTTTTTGAAGTATGCTTTTCCAGTCTTGCCAAGTCCCAGCTTCCACACAGGACTTTGGATGACATTACCATCCTTTCCTTCAAAAAAAAAACCTTCTTCAAGACCTAAAAATACTCCTCAGCCTTGGAGTGCAGCCTTGTTTTCATCAACGCCTGTGCACTGGACCAGTTGTTTGACCAGGACAAGCCAAAAGCACAAAGAAGCAACAGCAGTTTTGAGGGAGCTGATCCATATTTGGGTCTCCTTGAAAGTCCAGATCCCAGAAATAGCAAAAATCTTTCCTTGTTCAGCCATGAGAATTCCAATCCCACCCCCAACTCATGCTAGCTTTTTCTTTCTTGAATTGTTTTTCTTTGTTGGCTTGTTTTTGAGGGGGGGATGATTTTGACATGATAGAATAAACATTATTTTTGACTGAATTTTTATTCTTGCCACTAGGATAAAGAGATCAGGATTTGCTTATCTGGATGCTTTTTTTCTTTCCTAAAAATTGACTTTAAATCTCATTACAATTGATTAAAAGAAAATTTTCTGAGACAAACATTAGATAGATTTTATTTTAAATCATGTATGTGATGATTTTAGTGCTCAATGGTATAGCATGAATTCTAAATTCATGGCCATGTTGTTTTGGTCAGCAGCCCCAAATCTGGGGAGCTAAATATTGATTCAATCCAAGTCAAACTCTTGGCTCAGCATTCAAGGCCCTTTGCTATCATGTGCTGTGTGTGGGGTTGGGAAAGTTGCACAGGAGCTGGTGGAAGTCATAGTTGTTTCCTGTCTCAACAGGGGTCACTGGGAGGAAGGACCATGTTCAAGGAAGATAGTGTAGGGTTAGATGCCCTGACAGTATGATTTAGTGAGGTTAGGGTAGGGAGGGATCAAGGACAGAGGAGGAGCCCAGCAGTGGATATGGGGATGAAAAACCAATCAGAGTTCAGAACGAATGGAAAATAAAGAAATTTGGTTGGTGGGGGGGTGGGATGGGTTAACGGTCCAAGAAAAAAAGCAAAAAGCTCATATAGTAGGTGCTCTGGTCAGCCTCGTTTGCAGTTTGGGGACAGAGTATTTTGTTCCTAATGAGTTAGTCATAGAAACAGCTTCTGACATGTGTGGCTTCAGTCTGTCCCTCTCGACTTGTCCCTTACACAGGGGTCGACTCCAGTCAGACCAGACCACTCCCACTTTCTCACACAGACGTCAGACTTCCCCTCTTTCCATCTCTGCAGAAAGAACAGAAAGAGCCCTTTCTGTCTCTGTTCTTTGCACCTCACCTAGAACTCCTTTCTTCCTGAACTTGCTCCTGTCAAATCCAACCCATTCCTTACAAACCATCGGGGATGTCTTTTTATGAAGTCTGATCCCTCAACAGATGCCATCTCTTCACTAAAGAAATCTGCGTGTTCTGTCACAGTCAATGCAAAGGGGTCGGGGAGAGCAGAGCAGCTACTCCATCTCCTCTCCTCAGGGGCTCTATACTTAAAATTTTCCTGCATTCAGGAATAGCTATAGCTATATTATTGGTATGTCAGTTTACCTTCTGCACAATGTTGCAGGATGCCTGCTTGAAGCTAGCAGGAAGCTTACTAACCTATGTCTTAATGGTCAGCCTAAAGGAGTCATAGTAATTCTGGAATGAGCAACAGTCAGAGTTACATATATTAAGCATTAAAAACAATGGGGAGTGGAGCAGAAAATCTTTACTTCAGTTCCACTGTGATTCTGCAAGACATTTCACACCCCTCTGGATCATAGTTTCTTCAAATATAAAATGAAAAGAGTTTATCTGCCCTGTCCATGTTCCAGAACTTGGGAAGAAAAAAAGTGAGCTAATGCTTAGAAGATACTTACAGGCTGTAAAATGCTATGTACATAGGGACATTAGCAAAATAATGTTCATTTATCCCTGAGGTATTCAATTAACACGTATTGATGTCTATTATGTGATAAGCAGGAAGAAAATCGAGACCGTACACATACTGATTATACCTCTTAATTGGATAATTAATCTGATACAACTTGATAAGTGAATGCTAAGATATGCATAAGTGCATTTTTCTCCACATCTACCATTAAGAGATAAGTTCTCTTGTCTCTCATTCTTTTTTTGTTCTTTTTCCAAATTTCTAGACTATCCCTTTACCTATATTATTTTTGTAATTAGAAAAAGCAATGGTTTAGCCTTAAGGGAGTTAGTTTTGCCTCTCCCAGATTTCACCATGAAAGCTCACCAAATTCCCTTACCTACCCAGAGATTATGTGCTCTATGTTAGAACTACGGGATGATTGGCACCAAGTGTGGTCCACACTTCCTCACTCCTAAGGGCTAAACTTGGATGCTTTGGATGCAACAAGCCTTGGGATTTTTATATTTTAGTGCAGCACATTCCCAGAAACTTCCTGAACAATTCCACCCGTGAGTGCTCACAGACTCAGGCTTTCCCTCTTTCTATTTCAAATTCTGACTGAGTAATTAATGTATGATTTGAAAGCTCAATGCAACTACTGAGAAGAGCCATGTAATAGCTGACAAAATCACATTCTAAACGGCTTATGGATGATCCTCATCATTTCTCTCAAAAACTTTAAATTACGAGCGCTCCTCTAGGCCCTTTTGCTAACCAGTTGCCATTTTTCTTTTATTAAGCAGATTTTCAGAAAGTTCTACAGATGACACTTGGAAATACAGATTCCTGCTGATGGGACCTTAAACATAGGGGCTGCTGGGGCAAAGGTATCAAGTTTGGACCAGAAGACAAACACTACTGGAAAACATCATCAACGCCCATGGTTTTCAACAGGTGAGCTGCTCGGTCTGGGATCCAATCTCTGGAAAACAGAGGGAAATGGCCAATGGAATACTGTCTTCTTGGATTCCGACTCTTCTGAGACTTAATCTCTCACCTCTTTAATTCTGGGGTCATGCTTCTTTCAGTTTCATCTGTTCTTTATTTTTATTTAAGACTTTATTTATTTAGTTGAGAAAGAGAGAGCACAGAGGGAGAGGGAGAAGCAGACTCCCTGCCGAGCTGGGAGCCCGATGCAGGGCTCGATCCCAGGACCCTGAGATCATGACCTGAGCTGAAGGCAGACACTTAACCGACTGAGCCACCCAGGCGCTCCTATCTGGATTTTAATATACATAAGACATACAAATGATACAAAAGAGAGGAGGGTATTCCTTGGTGGCAGTGGGAGCTCACCTAAGAGCCTGGCGTGTGGTAACACTCTACAAATATTTGCTGGGTAACCGAAATGATCATGAAACAAGCAATGAAGGAAACCACATCACCACCACCAAGTTCAGAGTAAGAACAAACAAAAGATGGGGGCCATATAACCACAATAGTTAATACCTGTTGAGTTAGTAATGGGTGCCATATACTTTTCTAAGCTTCTAAGCATGCTATTATCTTATTTATTCCTCAAAAACCCTTATGGGGTATTATTTCATCATCCGTTTTATAGATCTGGAAACAGAGCTTTGGAAAGGTTTAGTAAATTTCTAAGGATAATCGGTTGGTGTGTAGTCAGAAGTCAAATCCAAGATCCAATTCCACTTGACAGGGACAAGGATGATCAGGATAAAGAAACCTGGGGCATCTGAAATTTGTAAACCAGAATGTGGGGGATGCCTTCCATAGGTTCCTACCATTCTAGGGGTTGATAAGAACCAAACAGATGCATAAAATATGGCTCCCTCCCTGCAAAGAACTTGTACACAGCATTTTTTTCAAGGTATGATCCCCCTGTTCTGAAGGTGACCTTCACTGAAGGAGCCACTTCACTGGGACTTTCTTCAGTTAGATTTCTCAGTTAGATTATAACCTCCTGAAGACGGGGTCAGTGGCTACTCTTCCCTTTGAACTTCCTTGCCTTGCACAGATCAGTACTCATTCTTCAAATCCTTCTATTACTGAGTTGTCAATAGACCTAAACATGACAGATATCCCAAAGGGTAAGTAAGCACTGGAAAGCAGAAATTCCCTAACTCATTACAGCAGGGGTCAAAATTTTGGTGAAGTCAAGAAAAATGATGGAAGTGAATGTGTATCTTTGATTTATTCATAAAGTGTAAAAGCAGATTGTCCTGACTGACGTTTTCCTTAGGCCCTAGTTCTCAGGCAACATTTACCAGTCACAAATCATGAGCCAGTTGGCACAGGGAACAATGGAGGTGTATTTCTCCCCCATTGGGAATGAGGCTTCTCATTTTCTTTTTTTACATCAAAAAAGTAATATATTAGACAGCTTTTTTCTGTAAATATGGTATTCACCAAAGGATTTTACCAAGTACGGAAGCAGAATATATCATTGTGAGGGGAATGGGAAGTGACGGACATTTTGCAAAGGACACAAAATAAAAAAGAGTTAATGATGCATAAAGATAACGTGCAGGGGCAGCAGGAATGGAGTAAGAAAATATCAAAATATTGGTCTGGGCACTACAAATTGCTGCTGAGTATAAGGAAGCAGAACCACAGTTCATCTGAAAGCAGAGGTGTCCAAGCAATGTGTCTTGGCATCAGAAAGTTACAGATGTGCCATGAAATGTTGATCCCTTTGGTCTAGAGGTGGCTGGATGGGCCGGGAGGCCAGAACACCGGGAGGAGGTCTCTGGCTATGAGAATACTACCCGAGGGAGCCACAAAGTGTGGCCTGCGCTGAACGAGAGTCTGAAAGTGTACCCTACAATCCCCAAAGGAGGCAAGCACAATGGTGGTGTTTGCCGTGTGCTGAGTGGAACCAAGGAGAACATGGATTTTAGCAGCCAGCTGAGAGTGTGACCCAGCTACAGGAAAGAGACCCCTGGAGATGCTGGGAAGGCTGGTGTTCCAGGATGCCTGGGATAGGGCATGCAGCCCAGAGGGCGGCCAGCCAGGGTAAGGGCACTGGAAGGCTAAGTAGGTTGTCCTGGTGGAGGGAGCTCTAGACCTTACACTTTAATACAGCAGACACTTCTGTGTGTTCCTGGCTGATGTGCCCTTTGAGTGGTGACCAACTTAGCAGCATGGTGACCCCTTTAACACATAGACTTTGGAAAACCAGTACGTCAACATCTTTGGAAATATTTGATATGGAAGAGAAAGAGTTCAAGTGGATTCAGAATTTATTCTCATTGTCCTAGAAATTTCAACATATCGGAAAGAAAAGAAGAAAGTCGGAAAGAAGAGGAAGAAAGAAAGAAAGAAAGAAAGAAAGAAAGAAAGAAAGAAAGAAAGAAAGAAAGAAAGAAAGAAAGAAGAGCTGGGAAAATGTCAAGATATCATTTCAGTAGTTGCAAAAAATACATATATGTGGTTTTACATTTCAATTGCCTTCTTGCACAAAGTTTCCCCACGATGATAGTACGTATATCGTATGCTATCATTTTCAAAGTTTTGATCAAAGTTCAAAGTTTTGATCAGGAAATGTGTGTCATAATTTCAAGTATAAAGTCACATATAATCAAATTTTGTTCATGGAATCTAGCTGAAATTTCTCCTTGAAAGTTTAAGAAAGATCTTATTTGGAAATAAATAAGATTTATTTCCTCAGTATACTCAGGCACTCAGTATTTAATATTTTCCTTAGTCTTATGTATCTCATCCTTATATCACACAAAGAAATGTAAAGAAATATAAAGAAATGTTCTTACCAAGCCCTTTACAGATATACCCAAATCACATCCATAATTATTATTCTAGTGTAACTACACTAATATATCACTACTTTCTGGCGGTGTTGACATGGAAAATGTTGGGAAGTAGTCCCCAAAAGCACCTTTTACTACTAGAAAATCTTCAATATTTTTCCCCAGAGCCAAGCCCTACGAGTAGGCAGACTGGAGAAATGTCCTGTATGGATGACCAGTTTGGGCCAAAGCAAAACAGCTAAAGAGGATATTCCCCAAAACCACAAGAATACTGGAGCAAGGAGAGGACCTTCTTTCCTTTTAAACTCTCGAAGACATGTAACCTAATTTTGCAGGGCTGGGAAGGAAAGATCGACAGGTGAAAATTCATCCCCACAAAATCAAAACAAACATTTGTGTTTTATTTCTACCGTCAAAGATGTGAAATATGAAAGGTGACGCAAGGCAAACCTGAATGGCATGCCCAGCTAGGCCGGAAAGAATTTATGAGAGAAGCCAGTAATTCTGGCTGCCTCGCCAATGCCGTTATCCACCAGCCTGAACCTTCCTTTCAGATCATCTTCTCAAATTATCCATAGGAGATTTATTCACATACTCAATAAGAAAAATATTTCTAATTATATCCAGCCATTCTTCAGATGAATGAGAATTATGCAGGGGTGCAAGGCTGCCAAGACTTTTTCTGCCAAACAATTCCTTTTGACTTGAGAAAGAACAGGCAGCTGCATTGTTTCCATAGCTATCCATATAAAAGAGCCCTTGGAATGAGGCTGACTCGTCCTGCTTTAAAAAGCTCCAAGGTAAGTGGGAACGGGCTACGGGCTTTCAAGAGGGACACTGACCACGCTGCCGGGCGTCAGCTCCAGCTCCTTGCTCGGGTACAGCTCCTTTAGATACTGCACGTTTTTTACAACAGTGACTTTTGTAGCCTTCTGTTGACAACAGCTAGCAAGATGCAGATGGGATTTTGTATGTGTGTATGTGTGTTGGGGCAGGGGGGTGCTTTTGGTTAACTAATACAGTGCTTTCCCCCTCTTTTTTATAGAACTGTCTTGTTTCCAGGCTACGTCTTCTCACTTGCTAACAAGGTAAGGTTTGGACTAAGCAGTCCCTGGAAGAGAAGGTGAGAGGTTCTGGGGTAGAACTGTGTCACTTAGCAACCTTTGAGAAAGTGCTGGTCCCAGGAAATACCTTAATGACTGTACTTCAGGAAAGGTGCTGGAGAGGGAGGGAAGGAGGACTTGCCTTTCAGAACAATGCACTTAGACTCATTCAGAATGCAATCATTAACATTAACCACTTCTTGCTTAACAAGGAAACGGCTAACGGAGTACTAGTTTGTCCACAGAACATCATTCTGTAGGGAAAAGAGATCTGCAATAAGATTCTCTTGCCAAAAATCTCAACTTTGATAAAAACGTATCCTGCTATTACAATTCATTAAGTAAACATGATATCCAACAAATAAGCAAGAAGGTACCTAGGAAAAAGCCTCCTTTAAGCTGCTTAAAAACCTGTAAAATGTTCCCTTGCCCGGTGTTGACTGTTGCATGAAGTTAAAATGCTGTGAGCCTTTTGTTAGGCACATAAAGGTATTAATAGGGCCAACTACTACACCCTGGGTTTCTGGAGGGAGACACGGGTGGGTAGCAGATCAAAATGACTTTCAAGTAACTGGATCCTGTGATGACGGAGCGACATTCTTTGCCAAATCTTTCATTCTACTGATGCCGCTGGCAACCTGCAATTAACAGAGAATGGAGCAGTCCAAGTCTGCCTTCTCCAGCAGGAAATTTGGAAGGGCAAAGGGAGCCCCTCAATGCAGAAGAATTAGGATAATATCATACTGCATGTTGACTAAACATCGATAAAATAAATTTAAAATAAAAATAATAATATGAGGATAACATTTCTATGGCTTTTATCCTCAGTTAACTTAGCCGATTAATTGGATGATAATATGCCAATTATAAGATATAATAAGCAAAGAAATTCTGTTAGGCAAACACTGATAAGCACACAACCCGAGAAGAAGAGGTAAACAAAATTATCATCCCCAAAATGCCTGACCCTGGGCACTTCTGGCTGAGTATCTAAAGGAGGAAATGAAGTTCTCTTGCAATCTAGGACAAGAAATGGAGTTTTCTTCCATTACAATAAATGGCACTTTCCATCGAGATGGGAGCCTGCACTATTTGAAACTGCTTTCTCAGTCATCATGTAACTTTGTTCCCAAAGTAGTCCTCCAGGATCTCACGGGCTGTGAATTAAGAAAGGCAGATGCTCTAATCCCTCTTCTAGGAGGGAGGCACCATTTCTCAAAAAAGATCAAGGGATCAAGGGTCACCAGCTCCTCAGCAGCACACAGATACCACGCCCAGCTCCTGGAGGAGGATGCTAGTCTTGGATGTTGAAAGAAAATAGTGCGTGCCAAGCCTTGAGTACAGGGCTGGTTATAGAGCGACCCTCAATGCATTTGAGGCTTGGTATTAAGTTTGTTTCAGTAATGACAGCATGGTGAACAGGGGGCCTGCCTGGGGGAGATTTCCAGATGGGGCAGTGTCCATGAACTATCCCCACCAATATATAGAGATATACTGATACACATGACAGTCCAGAATCTCTAATGTGAAATGCTTCATCTCCATTAGGACCTCTGAGTTCAGCAGCCATGAGTTCAGACCAGGAAATGGCCATTTTCGGGGAGGCGGCTCCGTTCCTTCGGAAGTCTGAAAAGGAGCGCATCGAGGCCCAGAATAGGCCCTTTGATGCCAAGACATCTGTCTTTGTGGCGGAGCCCAAGGAATCCTTTGTGAAAGGGACCATCCAGAGCAGAGAAGGAGGGAAAGTGACGGTGAAGACCGAGGCTGGAGCGGTGAGTGGAGCCCCTGGAGCTGGCCCCGTCCTATCAGTTCTTGTGTTTGGTCTCTCGACTCACCTGAGCCGTTATCGTCCCCGTTTGCCAGACTCTGACAGTGAAAGATGATCAAGTCTACCCCATGAACCCTCCCAAGTACGACAAGATCGAGGACATGGCCATGATGACCCACCTGCACGAGCCCGCCGTGCTGTACAACCTCAAAGAGCGTTATGCAGCCTGGATGATCTACGTGAGTGCCTCCCCGGCCCAAGTGGTTTTTATAGCCATGACCTTGGACCTGCCAGCCCATTACTTCCACTGTCATATAAATGGATCAAAAGCAGTGACCCATTTTGCTTTCACTAGTGCTGTAACTAGTCATCGCACATGTTAACTAGCTAGCACATCAGTTAGTTAACGAGTTACAAGGTCCACTAGTGCTGTTGTAAGGCATAACACAAGAGCCAGTACTTGATCCTTTGTCTTCCCATCCAAAGCTGGGCAAGGCCATTGTCCATGTGGAGTGGGTTGGCCACATGTCCCCTGAGCAAACACGGGAGCAGCTACTGTTTATACCTCAGCAACCCCCCACCCTGTTCTAGTTGTAGAATCATCCAGGGGGAAATGATACACTTACACTTCAATGCATAAAAATGTTTTTAAAGACCAAATTTTGCTCATTTTCAGAAAGCTTCCAGAAGGACAGCAATTTCTATCTGTGTGTTATGGTCCCCTGTACACGAAGGCCACCCCCTGGAGGAAGCCTCCCATCTTCCCCAGGTGGAGTGGGGTGTCCTAGTCCTATGGTCTCTGCCCCAGCCCCAGCTCTGATGGTCCATCCCTTCACACGTCTTCCCCCAGCACAGACCGTAGACCAGGAGCTTCCCAAGGAATGTACCTCACCCTTCATTCCAGGTGCCTTGCAGGGGTCTGGCACATAATACACAATTGAACTTACTACATCACGTTGACAATTTTGTGTAGTTCAGCCGGTGCTGACGCTCAGCCAGACAACACCCACACAGGTGTCCCTCGTGATTAGGGTTAGCATCTGTTCTGACTGGTCCATGCCCGTTTTACTCCAGTTGTTTAAGATTTTGAAATGTTCCCTGTTTAATCATGATGTACTTACATCATTTTGGGTTCTGTGTCTTTATAGCTTAATAGTGTTCTGCAAATGTCGCCCCAGGATTGCTGGATCCTTAATTACATGCCTGCATCATACTGTCTTAGGATTGCCACAGTTCCCCTAACCAACTCTTTATAATTGGGCACTTCAGTTGTGTCCAAACTTCTGTTTTCATGCATCTGAACGATCTTAATGCTGCAAAGGAAATACACACATATCTCCTAAAACACAGTAAAAATGTCTCACCCTACACATTAAAAAAAAAAAAAAAAACCCTCAAAAACAAAAAACAAAAATCCTTTGGAGCTCCTATTATCCAAAAATCATTATGCTAAGTCCCAAGAGGAACAATAAAAAGTCAAAACTGTGAGCCCTTCCTTCAAGGATCTTGCTATCTCACTGTTGAAAGTTCCAACTAATTTTCATGCCAATGCCTTCAGGAAATGTAGGATACTTCCTTAAAGTGCTCCTTTGAGTCAGAATTCGTTTAACAAGTGAATTGCACACCTGACGGGAAAAGCTCTTTCTCATTCCCTTGGGTAGACCTACTCGGGCCTCTTCTGCGTCACCGTGAACCCCTACAAGTGGCTGCCGGTCTACAACCCCGAGGTGGTGACCGCCTACCGAGGCAAGAAGCGCCAGGAGGCCCCGCCCCACATCTTTTCCATCTCTGACAACGCCTACCAGTTCATGTTGACGGGTGAGTTAAATGCTTTGTGTGTGCATAATCTTTTTGGAACCACAGGAGAGAGAGACACTAACGGTCTTGGGATGCTCTTTGAGCCCCCTCGGTTGGGCTGGTGTTTTGGTGAGGGAGGCGGTCCAGGAAGGAGGGGGTGTAAAAGATGATTTGCAATCCTTACCATCACACAATTGCTCATGGTCTCTTCAACTTCTAAAAGGCAACAGAGGTTGGCCATAGTGAGAGAATTTGTTTTTGAATGACTCAGAAACTAGAAAAGCTTGAGCAAAAATGACAAACGTTTATGTGTGTGCACACACGCAATCACACGTACAAACTGTGCTCCCATTGCCAAGAGCCAAAATCTGGAAGAGTACAATCTGCCCCTGTCTTATCCTCAATGTCAGAAACTGTGACCAATGAATGCCCTCTCTATTAGGGAGGGCATAAATGCTCCTATCCTGAGCCAGCCTCCATGCGCTCCAGATTTTAAGGTGTATTTGGTATTAAAACAGCTTTGCCATGAATCTTCTCCCTGGAAGACTACCTCAGCCAGCCTAGTCCTAGCTAACTGGGGAAAGGACTTAGAGAACTCGTCTTTGAAGAGAGTAAAACAAACCTTTCCCTCACACTATGACTAAAGCCGTGATTACTTCCAAAGCTACCACCTGTGCTGTATTTACCCCATCCTGCATGTTAAAATGCTTACTTTTCATGAGTTCTTACACCTACAATAAACACTCACTATTCACTGCTAGAGTTGTCATCTAAACCCAAGTGAAGGCTCAGTCCACTTCTGATATGTCCTTAGTGACAGAATATTACAAAAAAAAAAAAAAAAAAAAGTCCGGTGTTTTGTTGCAGTGTTCTGTTTAAACAGATGCACATGCCCTGAAGTCAGAGGTGGGGTGTGGGGAAGTACTGGGGTACATGGAAGGGGCACTGGAAAAGCCCTAGGGATTGCAAAGGCCAGTCTGAAAAATACTAAGTTTATTCCATTTTACTTTACTCACGGTTTACAAAAATACAAAACAAAAACCAAAACCCCACTATTAAATGTCTATGATTTCTCTCTTGTAGACCGAGAGAATCAGTCAATCCTGATCACGTAAGTAAATTTTATGCTTTCTTCTCATGGCTGCGATGGTTGCCAGGTTTGGAACTTCATCTCACTTAGTTTTTGTTTGACAGCGGAGAATCTGGTGCGGGGAAGACTGTGAACACCAAGCGTGTCATCCAGTACTTTGCAACAATTGCAGTCACTGGGGAGAAGAAGAAGGAGGAAATTACCTCTGGCAAAATTCAGGTGGGTCTGCGGCCAGACTCTAGACTCTCAGGGCTCTTGGAAAGTCTGGAGCCCTAGATGGAGGTAAGGACCGCTCTTGCCTTTGCAGGGGACCCTTGAAGATCAAATCATCAGCGCCAACCCCCTACTGGAGGCCTTTGGCAACGCCAAGACCGTGAGGAATGATAACTCCTCTCGCTTTGTAAGTTGCAGACACAAGTACGGGCACTGTTCACTGGTCACAGTATATGGGGTGTTTGTGAATATGTTCTTTAAATCTTTTTCGTTCACATTATACTGCATCGGGCTTCTCCTTTCCCTCTGAGCATGTAATAACATGGATCCGAGTCCCATCTAAAAAGATATGTGACCCTATATCTGAGTTCTTTCTCACCTGTCATTACCTACAATTATTTACAATATGAAAATCAAAGATAAAATTCTTTTACCTAAAGAAACAGGAGATATACCTTTTCTGACTCATACAATCAGTCTCTGGATTGATTTAATATCAACCCATTAGCATTCCAAGTATATTGAGTTTCCCAAAGATTTGATATGATTTGAAAACAAAGTAGTAATATTAGTTTTCCTTTCAAGGGTAAATTCATCAGAATCCACTTTGGCACCACAGGGAAGCTGGCTTCTGCTGATATTGAAACATGTGAGTGCTTGGATCTCCTTTATAGTCATTTCTGCTTCCTATAACCTACAAAGTCAACCCAAAGTAAAATGTGCATCCCACATGAATTTTTGTATTGCCCTGTTGGTTATTTCCTTCCAGATCTGCTAGAGAAGTCTAGAGTTACTTTCCAGCTTAAGGCTGAAAGGAGCTATCATATTTTTTATCAGATCACATCGAACAAGAAACCAGAACTAATTGGTAAGAAATGTCATAATCCCTTTCTAGAATGATTGCACCAGCCCCTCTCCATCTCCTAGTATTCCATGACTGAATTTTGTCAGTTTTATCACCTTGATTTCAAAAGTAGTTTTGTGAGTTTATTGTGATTATAGAAATGAAAAGCAAAAATTTAGCACCTTCAAATCCTATCACTATGAAATAACCACTGTGAACACTTGGGTGAATATCATTGTACTCATTTTCTGTACATATAGATACTCAGACATACAGTAACTGGAATCCTATGTCAGTGTTCTTCTGTGATATACTTTTTTCATCGAGCAATACCGTATCATGGTTTTTTTCCATGTCACCAATTATAGCTCCACATTATTATTTCTAATGGTTGCATCATGTTATATTCTAGAGATAAGCATAACTTATTTAGCAATACCTTTTAAAGGATATTTAGGTTGTTTCCAATTCTGGATTTTTAATAGTCAGCACTGTGCTGATCATTCTTACAGATATAACTTGTCCCAGTATGTGATAATCTTCTTGAGCTTTATAGATTGTCTTAGACTTTGTCTAGATATCTCTTGTTTTAATGAAGGGGTTCATTCTGCTTACCTTTTCTCTGTTCCATGTATTTAGAAATGCTTCTGATCACCACCAACCCATATGACTACCCATTTGTCAGTCAAGGGGAGATCAGTGTGGCTAGCATTGATGATCAAGAAGAACTGATGGCCACAGATGTAAGTGCAACACAAGAAACTCAGAATGATGATGTTGGGTTAGAGCAATGGTCCCTCCAGATAAATATTCAGTTTCTAGTAGAAATAGCAAAAGAGGGTTCAAAGTTGAGCACGGATGTGCCACCTGAAGTCAGCCAAAAAGATGAAGATGTGCCCCCACAACACGTGACTTTTAAAGGTCTATCATTTCTGAATTTATCTAAACCACATTTTTTTTTTTGGGTAATCTACATGAATGAGATCCATACCACTTCTCAAAAACAATAAGTTCCTTAAGTTTACTATCTTGTTCTCTATCTTAAGTTTCCTTCTTCAATCTGCTAGGGTTTGCAGATATAGGGTCTGCACCTATAATTCTAAAGCTCAGTGCTGGCCTTTGGTTGATTAACTCCCACTAGCCTTTGGTTAATCAACAGCCCTCTCTAAAGTGTTCCTTGCACCCCCATCAGCAATGATAATTTCCTCAGTTTGACCAACATGTCAGGAATCAGAATGTGAACAATGCATAGTAAGCATGTGGATCATAAACCTAACAGTTATTCTCTTGGTTATATTGGCAGAGCGCTATTGATATTCTGGGCTTCACTAATGATGAGAAAGTTTCCATCTACAAGCTCACAGGGTCTGTGATGCATTACGGGAACTTGAAGTTCAAGCAGAAGCAGCGGGAAGAACAGGCTGAGCCAGATGGCACCGAAGGTAACCAACTAAGTCATCCCCGATTTTTTGTTTGAAAATCACATTCTTAACTTGTTACCCTTGAGTTTTTCAAGGAAGACAAAATCATTTTTAAGAATTGAGTTTTAAAGTATACCCAGATAATATAGTATGTGAAGCATTGTGTTAAATAGATGTTTTCTATCATCTATGAAGTTCCTTAGGGCACACTACCCATAATAAAAGTCTTGAACTTAGTGAAAAAGAAATGGGTAAGAATGCTCAAAGAGATATTCTGAAAACACTGCACAAAATGTCTGTAGCTTAAAAACATTTTTTTTGAGAAAATGGGTTGCCTTGGGCCATAATAACATTGTTTTATCCTTTCTTCCTTTCAGTTGCTGACAAGGCGGCCTATCTCCAGGGTCTGAACTCTGCTGACCTGCTTAAAGCCCTCTGCTACCCCAGGGTCAAGGTTGGCAATGAGTACGTCACCAAAGGCCAGACGGTAGAGCAGGTAGGTGCATAATTCAAATTCACAGGCAGGAATCAAGCATTTTTACAGTCCTCTGATAACCTCAAGAGATATATTTTTGTTTTTCAAGGTGACCAATGCTGTGGGTGCTCTGGCCAAAGCCATCTATGAGAAGATGTTCCTGTGGATGGTCACCCGTATCAACCAGCAGCTGGACACCAAGCAGCCCAGGCAGTACTTCATCGGGGTGTTGGACATCGCCGGCTTTGAGATCTTTGACGTGAGTTGGTAACTGGTTGGTAAGGGGATTTTACAGTATGGCAACAGAAATATCAATAAGAAGAAATCTGTGAATATTATAACCCTCTCTCACTACTCCCAAAAAGCTATGCTGAACCTTAGAAGAGAATGATGGGGTAACTACTAAGCATTTACTGCAGTGGCAGTCCCCCTTCTATGACAGACCATGCACTTGATGAGCACTCTGAGTTGCTATGGGACCCAAAGAGGGTTAGGAGCCAGCTCAGTGTCAGGGGGAGGAGGTAGCCCTATAACTCTCACAGCGCCAAATGAAGTTAACATAAAAATGTCAAAGTAATCCCGTGAAACATATAACATGTTCTGAATATATGGTGGGGGAAGTCATTGAAAAACACTTAGACAAGACAAGAAGAACAGAGAAAAAAAGAGTAGTAATTTATAAAGTCAGCATTTATTCTCATTAATGGGATATTGTAAGATAAAAATCCCTATTTGATGAAATATAGTTTTCCTGCTTACAGTTTTAGGAAATTTATCTCTTTCTAATTATAAAAGCAAAAGTCGGACATTGTAGAAAATACACCAAATCAAGGGGAAGGGTCCCCTATTAACACCACTATTTATATCAAGTTAATGTTAACATTTTGGTGTCTGGTTTTTGTTGTTGTTGTTGTTGTTGTTTTTTAACACTAGTGTGTTATCGCACTGTATATGATAGCTGGTATCTTGATTTTGTTTTAATTTCCAATGAAGAAGAACAACAGTGTCAATTATTGTCTACTTGCAAAGCAGACACTGGTGATTTCCATACAACAGAGACCCCTCGCAGCCAACTCCAAATAGGTTGCCCATTAGCTCTTAATTGTGTCAATGGAAAATGGAGAAGATAATGGAATAAACATGAAATGATGAAGTGGGAACTCAGAAAAATCCCTGAGTGAGCTTAAGCCAGTGCAGGGCAAGAGCTTTAATATGATCTAGGATTCTGTAGTAAAATGGCAGCAGAGAAAACAATAGATTTCATAGTGCTTCCGGGTACCATGATTTTGATATCTGTAATCTAAAGGCTATTCGACATATATTTTTAAATTAAGAAGTCCTACATTTAAAAATGCTCAACTTGCTCAAGAGAAAAGCGAACTCATGTATTTATTTAGTTCAACAGCCTGGAGCAGCTGTGCATCAACTTCACCAACGAGAAGCTGCAACAGTTCTTCAACCACCACATGTTCGTGCTGGAGCAGGAGGAGTACAAGAAGGAGGGCATCGAGTGGACCTTCATCGACTTCGGGATGGACCTGGCTGCTTGCATCGAGCTCATCGAGAAGGTCTTCTGAACTGTCCACTCAGTAACGTCTTCTCATAAACTCCTTGGCACATCTTACAGCTCATATTTACCCTATATGCATTTTGTTTTGCTTTAATGTAGCCCATGGGCATCTTCTCCATCCTGGAAGAAGAGTGCATGTTCCCCAAGGCCACAGACACCTCCTTCAAGAACAAGCTGTATGAACAGCATATTGGAAAGTCGGCCAACTTCCAGAAGCCCAAGGTTGTCAAAGGCAAGGCTGAGGCTCACTTCTCACTGATCCACTATGCCGGCACCGTGGACTACAACATCACCGGCTGGCTGGACAAGAACAAGGACCCCCTGAACGAGACCGTGGTTGGGCTGTACCAGAAGTCTTCAGTGAAAACTCTAGCTTTCCTCTTCTCTGGGGCTCAAACTGCTGAAGCAGGTAATATTCAAGAATCCTAACACTTTCTCTAGGTATTCCAAAAAGTGCTGTTAGTTTGAGGCTGATCTCATAACCCTGCCAGAAGGATTGCAGAGCCAGATCCATTGTTCTTCCAAGTTTTGACTAAGTAGGCTGCGTTATAATCATACATTTGTGTCTCACTTACTGCAAAGGGTTAGAGAGAAACTGTTATGATCTCAACCAATGAAAAGCCTCAGCTTCTATGATTCTTTCCTACTTCTTCCTCCACGTCTGCTGGATATTGAGTATCTGGGGATATTTAAGACAATGGAATGACAACCTTCTGCCTATCTAGACTAGCTTCTATTAATGATTTTTGAAGTTATTTTGTCTCCACATGTCCTAACATTAAGGATCCATTTTTATATGGTGAAGTGAATGCCCTTTACTTCATCTTCTAATGGAAGAAAAAAATCACAAATAGTGGATACAAGCTTAGTTGACAGCTAAGTGTCATTTGGGCTCCAGTGGAGAGGCCAGTAGTGTCCAAAAACTGCTCCATCAGATGCGTGCAGAAATTGGCAATAAACAAGCAAGAAATAGCCCTGTCAGTTCAAAACCACACTTGAATGACACCTTTTCTTATTTGCTCTCCAGAGGCGAGTGGTGGTGCCAAGAAAGGTGGCAAGAAGAAAGGCTCTTCTTTCCAGACCGTGTCTGCCCTTTTCAGAGTAAGGAAGAAACTGTTTTTGACACTCCCCACTTCCTTTAGGAATTTGTTTTTAAAACCACAGAGTTCTTTCCACAAGTCACTGAGGAAGACTGACACTGATTAATGATATCTGTTAATCTAGTTTTGGAGAGAAGACGTTCAAATTACTCAGAAATTATTAGCTCATCTTTCATGCCAAGGAACACAATGCCAAATATTTTATAGGAAATTTTATAAAACTGAATATTCTACCATTCATAGTCTGGCTGAGTCATAAGACTAAGCAATGAATGACATGGTACTCAGAGAGATTAAATTAACAGTAAGGCTAATGAAAATCTAGCAGCTAGCCTATAGGAAATTTAATAGGGTATTCTTGTCCTTAATCTGGTCAGTCCTCAATTATAGCTGGTAAGATTGTTCCCCTTTAGATAACATTTATGCCCTAAGAGTTAACTGGGTTAGAAAGGAGAGCTATGTTTATGAGAAAAAGCAGTGTGGTGCAGGCTCACATGTCGTCCCTGGAGAACCATGGAGCCGGGTAGAAGAAAGTGTGGTCATCTTGTATAAGAAAGCAATGGCCTTGTAAGTGTATGTGGGAAGCCATGGACCAGGGAGGAAGTACGGCCTGTGTCAAGCTTCTTCCCATATGTAACTCCTTCCAACTCAAGGGGAGAAAGAGGTAATGAGGAGAAACCTACATCTCTGGAGAAGGATAGCAAGCTATTACTTTACATGGAAATGATCCATACCGGTCATTCAACTCAGCCATAAACATCGAACTTATAGACATCGCCAAATGCCCACAACCATGGCGAAAGTTGGGGATAACGGGCTCTTTCCTGACCTTACAGGAGAACTTGAACAAACTGATGACCAACCTCAGGAGTACCCATCCTCATTTTGTGCGCTGTATCATCCCCAATGAAACAAAGACTCCCGGTAAGAAGCTCTAGAGTGAAGGCACAAAGCAGGACTGCCACATTTCCTTTAAAAACAACAACAACAACTCTGCAGTGTAATCCATATGTATACTTTCAGGGGCCATGGAGCATGAACTTGTCCTGCACCAGCTGCGGTGTAACGGGGTGCTGGAAGGGATCCGCATCTGCAGGAAGGGGTTCCCAAGCAGGAAAGAAAGAAAGAAAGAAAGAAAGAAAGAAAGAAAGAAAGAAAGAAAGAAAGAAAGAAAGAAAGAAAGAAGAGCTGGGAAAATGTCAAGATATCATTTCAGTAGTTGCAAAAAATACATATATGTGGTTTTACATTTCAATTGCCTTCTTGCACAAAGTTTCCCCACGATGATAGTACGTATATCGTATGCTATCATTTTCAAAGTTTTGATCAAAGTTCAAAGTTTTGATCAGGAAATGTGTGTCATAATTTCAAGTATAAAGTCACATATAATCAAATTTTGTTCATGGAATCTAGCTGAAATTTCTCCTTGAAAGTTTAAGAAAGATCTTATTTGGAAATAAATAAGATTTATTTCCTCAGTATACTCAGGCACTCAGTATTTAATATTTTCCTTAGTCTTATGTATCTCATCCTTATATCACACAAAGAAATGTAAAGAAATATAAAGAAATGTTCTTACCAAGCCCTTTACAGATATACCCAAATCACATCCATAATTATTATTCTAGTGTAACTACACTAATATATCACTACTTTCTGGCGGTGTTGACATGGAAAATGTTGGGAAGTAGTCCCCAAAAGCACCTTTTACTACTAGAAAATCTTCAATATTTTTCCCCAGAGCCAAGCCCTACGAGTAGGCAGACTGGAGAAATGTCCTGTATGGATGACCAGTTTGGGCCAAAGCAAAACAGCTAAAGAGGATATTCCCCAAAACCACAAGAATACTGGAGCAAGGAGAGGACCTTCTTTCCTTTTAAACTCTCGAAGACATGTAACCTAATTTTGCAGGGCTGGGAAGGAAAGATCGACAGGTGAAAATTCATCCCCACAAAATCAAAACAAACATTTGTGTTTTATTTCTACCGTCAAAGATGTGAAATATGAAAGGTGACGCAAGGCAAACCTGAATGGCATGCCCAGCTAGGCCGGAAAGAATTTATGAGAGAAGCCAGTAATTCTGGCTGCCTCGCCAATGCCGTTATCCACCAGCCTGAACCTTCCTTTCAGATCATCTTCTCAAATTATCCATAGGAGATTTATTCACATACTCAATAAGAAAAATATTTCTAATTATATCCAGCCATTCTTCAGATGAATGAGAATTATGCAGGGGTGCAAGGCTGCCAAGACTTTTTCTGCCAAACAATTCCTTTTGACTTGAGAAAGAACAGGCAGCTGCATTGTTTCCATAGCTATCCATATAAAAGAGCCCTTGGAATGAGGCTGACTCGTCCTGCTTTAAAAAGCTCCAAGGTAAGTGGGAACGGGCTACGGGCTTTCAAGAGGGACACTGACCACGCTGCCGGGCGTCAGCTCCAGCTCCTTGCTCGGGTACAGCTCCTTTAGATACTGCACGTTTTTTACAACAGTGACTTTTGTAGCCTTCTGTTGACAACAGCTAGCAAGATGCAGATGGGATTTTGTATGTGTGTATGTGTGTTGGGGCAGGGGGGTGCTTTTGGTTAACTAATACAGTGCTTTCCCCCTCTTTTTTATAGAACTGTCTTGTTTCCAGGCTACGTCTTCTCACTTGCTAACAAGGTAAGGTTTGGACTAAGCAGTCCCTGGAAGAGAAGGTGAGAGGTTCTGGGGTAGAACTGTGTCACTTAGCAACCTTTGAGAAAGTGCTGGTCCCAGGAAATACCTTAATGACTGTACTTCAGGAAAGGTGCTGGAGAGGGAGGGAAGGAGGACTTGCCTTTCAGAACAATGCACTTAGACTCATTCAGAATGCAATCATTAACATTAACCACTTCTTGCTTAACAAGGAAACGGCTAACGGAGTACTAGTTTGTCCACAGAACATCATTCTGTAGGGAAAAGAGATCTGCAATAAGATTCTCTTGCCAAAAATCTCAACTTTGATAAAAACGTATCCTGCTATTACAATTCATTAAGTAAACATGATATCCAACAAATAAGCAAGAAGGTACCTAGGAAAAAGCCTCCTTTAAGCTGCTTAAAAACCTGTAAAATGTTCCCTTGCCCGGTGTTGACTGTTGCATGAAGTTAAAATGCTGTGAGCCTTTTGTTAGGCACATAAAGGTATTAATAGGGCCAACTACTACACCCTGGGTTTCTGGAGGGAGACACGGGTGGGTAGCAGATCAAAATGACTTTCAAGTAACTGGATCCTGTGATGACGGAGCGACATTCTTTGCCAAATCTTTCATTCTACTGATGCCGCTGGCAACCTGCAATTAACAGAGAATGGAGCAGTCCAAGTCTGCCTTCTCCAGCAGGAAATTTGGAAGGGCAAAGGGAGCCCCTCAATGCAGAAGAATTAGGATAATATCATACTGCATGTTGACTAAACATCGATAAAATAAATTTAAAATAAAAATAATAATATGAGGATAACATTTCTATGGCTTTTATCCTCAGTTAACTTAGCCGATTAATTGGATGATAATATGCCAATTATAAGATATAATAAGCAAAGAAATTCTGTTAGGCAAACACTGATAAGCACACAACCCGAGAAGAAGAGGTAAACAAAATTATCATCCCCAAAATGCCTGACCCTGGGCACTTCTGGCTGAGTATCTAAAGGAGGAAATGAAGTTCTCTTGCAATCTAGGACAAGAAATGGAGTTTTCTTCCATTACAATAAATGGCACTTTCCATCGAGATGGGAGCCTGCACTATTTGAAACTGCTTTCTCAGTCATCATGTAACTTTGTTCCCAAAGTAGTCCTCCAGGATCTCACGGGCTGTGAATTAAGAAAGGCAGATGCTCTAATCCCTCTTCTAGGAGGGAGGCACCATTTCTCAAAAAAGATCAAGGGATCAAGGGTCACCAGCTCCTCAGCAGCACACAGATACCACGCCCAGCTCCTGGAGGAGGATGCTAGTCTTGGATGTTGAAAGAAAATAGTGCGTGCCAAGCCTTGAGTACAGGGCTGGTTATAGAGCGACCCTCAATGCATTTGAGGCTTGGTATTAAGTTTGTTTCAGTAATGACAGCATGGTGAACAGGGGGCCTGCCTGGGGGAGATTTCCAGATGGGGCAGTGTCCATGAACTATCCCCACCAATATATAGAGATATACTGATACACATGACAGTCCAGAATCTCTAATGTGAAATGCTTCATCTCCATTAGGACCTCTGAGTTCAGCAGCCATGAGTTCAGACCAGGAAATGGCCATTTTCGGGGAGGCGGCTCCGTTCCTTCGGAAGTCTGAAAAGGAGCGCATCGAGGCCCAGAATAGGCCCTTTGATGCCAAGACATCTGTCTTTGTGGCGGAGCCCAAGGAATCCTTTGTGAAAGGGACCATCCAGAGCAGAGAAGGAGGGAAAGTGACGGTGAAGACCGAGGCTGGAGCGGTGAGTGGAGCCCCTGGAGCTGGCCCCGTCCTATCAGTTCTTGTGTTTGGTCTCTCGACTCACCTGAGCCGTTATCGTCCCCGTTTGCCAGACTCTGACAGTGAAAGATGATCAAGTCTACCCCATGAACCCTCCCAAGTACGACAAGATCGAGGACATGGCCATGATGACCCACCTGCACGAGCCCGCCGTGCTGTACAACCTCAAAGAGCGTTATGCAGCCTGGATGATCTACGTGAGTGCCTCCCCGGCCCAAGTGGTTTTTATAGCCATGACCTTGGACCTGCCAGCCCATTACTTCCACTGTCATATAAATGGATCAAAAGCAGTGACCCATTTTGCTTTCACTAGTGCTGTAACTAGTCATCGCACATGTTAACTAGCTAGCACATCAGTTAGTTAACGAGTTACAAGGTCCACTAGTGCTGTTGTAAGGCATAACACAAGAGCCAGTACTTGATCCTTTGTCTTCCCATCCAAAGCTGGGCAAGGCCATTGTCCATGTGGAGTGGGTTGGCCACATGTCCCCTGAGCAAACACGGGAGCAGCTACTGTTTATACCTCAGCAACCCCCCACCCTGTTCTAGTTGTAGAATCATCCAGGGGGAAATGATACACTTACACTTCAATGCATAAAAATGTTTTTAAAGACCAAATTTTGCTCATTTTCAGAAAGCTTCCAGAAGGACAGCAATTTCTATCTGTGTGTTATGGTCCCCTGTACACGAAGGCCACCCCCTGGAGGAAGCCTCCCATCTTCCCCAGGTGGAGTGGGGTGTCCTAGTCCTATGGTCTCTGCCCCAGCCCCAGCTCTGATGGTCCATCCCTTCACACGTCTTCCCCCAGCACAGACCGTAGACCAGGAGCTTCCCAAGGAATGTACCTCACCCTTCATTCCAGGTGCCTTGCAGGGGTCTGGCACATAATACACAATTGAACTTACTACATCACGTTGACAATTTTGTGTAGTTCAGCCGGTGCTGACGCTCAGCCAGACAACACCCACACAGGTGTCCCTCGTGATTAGGGTTAGCATCTGTTCTGACTGGTCCATGCCCGTTTTACTCCAGTTGTTTAAGATTTTGAAATGTTCCCTGTTTAATCATGATGTACTTACATCATTTTGGGTTCTGTGTCTTTATAGCTTAATAGTGTTCTGCAAATGTCGCCCCAGGATTGCTGGATCCTTAATTACATGCCTGCATCATACTGTCTTAGGATTGCCACAGTTCCCCTAACCAACTCTTTATAATTGGGCACTTCAGTTGTGTCCAAACTTCTGTTTTCATGCATCTGAACGATCTTAATGCTGCAAAGGAAATACACACATATCTCCTAAAACACAGTAAAAATGTCTCACCCTACACATTAAAAAAAAAAAAAAAAACCCTCAAAAACAAAAAACAAAAATCCTTTGGAGCTCCTATTATCCAAAAATCATTATGCTAAGTCCCAAGAGGAACAATAAAAAGTCAAAACTGTGAGCCCTTCCTTCAAGGATCTTGCTATCTCACTGTTGAAAGTTCCAACTAATTTTCATGCCAATGCCTTCAGGAAATGTAGGATACTTCCTTAAAGTGCTCCTTTGAGTCAGAATTCGTTTAACAAGTGAATTGCACACCTGACGGGAAAAGCTCTTTCTCATTCCCTTGGGTAGACCTACTCGGGCCTCTTCTGCGTCACCGTGAACCCCTACAAGTGGCTGCCGGTCTACAACCCCGAGGTGGTGACCGCCTACCGAGGCAAGAAGCGCCAGGAGGCCCCGCCCCACATCTTTTCCATCTCTGACAACGCCTACCAGTTCATGTTGACGGGTGAGTTAAATGCTTTGTGTGTGCATAATCTTTTTGGAACCACAGGAGAGAGAGACACTAACGGTCTTGGGATGCTCTTTGAGCCCCCTCGGTTGGGCTGGTGTTTTGGTGAGGGAGGCGGTCCAGGAAGGAGGGGGTGTAAAAGATGATTTGCAATCCTTACCATCACACAATTGCTCATGGTCTCTTCAACTTCTAAAAGGCAACAGAGGTTGGCCATAGTGAGAGAATTTGTTTTTGAATGACTCAGAAACTAGAAAAGCTTGAGCAAAAATGACAAACGTTTATGTGTGTGCACACACGCAATCACACGTACAAACTGTGCTCCCATTGCCAAGAGCCAAAATCTGGAAGAGTACAATCTGCCCCTGTCTTATCCTCAATGTCAGAAACTGTGACCAATGAATGCCCTCTCTATTAGGGAGGGCATAAATGCTCCTATCCTGAGCCAGCCTCCATGCGCTCCAGATTTTAAGGTGTATTTGGTATTAAAACAGCTTTGCCATGAATCTTCTCCCTGGAAGACTACCTCAGCCAGCCTAGTCCTAGCTAACTGGGGAAAGGACTTAGAGAACTCGTCTTTGAAGAGAGTAAAACAAACCTTTCCCTCACACTATGACTAAAGCCGTGATTACTTCCAAAGCTACCACCTGTGCTGTATTTACCCCATCCTGCATGTTAAAATGCTTACTTTTCATGAGTTCTTACACCTACAATAAACACTCACTATTCACTGCTAGAGTTGTCATCTAAACCCAAGTGAAGGCTCAGTCCACTTCTGATATGTCCTTAGTGACAGAATATTACAAAAAAAAAAAAAAAAAAAAAAGTCCGGTGTTTTGTTGCAGTGTTCTGTTTAAACAGATGCACATGCCCTGAAGTCAGAGGTGGGGTGTGGGGAAGTACTGGGGTACATGGAAGGGGCACTGGAAAAGCCCTAGGGATTGCAAAGGCCAGTCTGAAAAATACTAAGTTTATTCCATTTTACTTTACTCACGGTTTACAAAAATACAAAACAAAAACCAAAACCCCACTATTAAATGTCTATGATTTCTCTCTTGTAGACCGAGAGAATCAGTCAATCCTGATCACGTAAGTAAATTTTATGCTTTCTTCTCATGGCTGCGATGGTTGCCAGGTTTGGAACTTCATCTCACTTAGTTTTTGTTTGACAGCGGAGAATCTGGTGCGGGGAAGACTGTGAACACCAAGCGTGTCATCCAGTACTTTGCAACAATTGCAGTCACTGGGGAGAAGAAGAAGGAGGAAATTACCTCTGGCAAAATTCAGGTGGGTCTGCGGCCAGACTCTAGACTCTCAGGGCTCTTGGAAAGTCTGGAGCCCTAGATGGAGGTAAGGACCGCTCTTGCCTTTGCAGGGGACCCTTGAAGATCAAATCATCAGCGCCAACCCCCTACTGGAGGCCTTTGGCAACGCCAAGACCGTGAGGAATGATAACTCCTCTCGCTTTGTAAGTTGCAGACACAAGTACGGGCACTGTTCACTGGTCACAGTATATGGGGTGTTTGTGAATATGTTCTTTAAATCTTTTTCGTTCACATTATACTGCATCGGGCTTCTCCTTTCCCTCTGAGCATGTAATAACATGGATCCGAGTCCCATCTAAAAAGATATGTGACCCTATATCTGAGTTCTTTCTCACCTGTCATTACCTACAATTATTTACAATATGAAAATCAAAGATAAAATTCTTTTACCTAAAGAAACAGGAGATATACCTTTTCTGACTCATACAATCAGTCTCTGGATTGATTTAATATCAACCCATTAGCATTCCAAGTATATTGAGTTTCCCAAAGATTTGATATGATTTGAAAACAAAGTAGTAATATTAGTTTTCCTTTCAAGGGTAAATTCATCAGAATCCACTTTGGCACCACAGGGAAGCTGGCTTCTGCTGATATTGAAACATGTGAGTGCTTGGATCTCCTTTATAGTCATTTCTGCTTCCTATAACCTACAAAGTCAACCCAAAGTAAAATGTGCATCCCACATGAATTTTTGTATTGCCCTGTTGGTTATTTCCTTCCAGATCTGCTAGAGAAGTCTAGAGTTACTTTCCAGCTTAAGGCTGAAAGGAGCTATCATATTTTTTATCAGATCACATCGAACAAGAAACCAGAACTAATTGGTAAGAAATGTCATAATCCCTTTCTAGAATGATTGCACCAGCCCCTCTCCATCTCCTAGTATTCCATGACTGAATTTTGTCAGTTTTATCACCTTGATTTCAAAAGTAGTTTTGTGAGTTTATTGTGATTATAGAAATGAAAAGCAAAAATTTAGCACCTTCAAATCCTATCACTATGAAATAACCACTGTGAACACTTGGGTGAATATCATTGTACTCATTTTCTGTACATATAGATACTCAGACATACAGTAACTGGAATCCTATGTCAGTGTTCTTCTGTGATATACTTTTTTCATCGAGCAATACCGTATCATGGTTTTTTTCCATGTCACCAATTATAGCTCCACATTATTATTTCTAATGGTTGCATCATGTTATATTCTAGAGATAAGCATAACTTATTTAGCAATACCTTTTAAAGGATATTTAGGTTGTTTCCAATTCTGGATTTTTAATAGTCAGCACTGTGCTGATCATTCTTACAGATATAACTTGTCCCAGTATGTGATAATCTTCTTGAGCTTTATAGATTGTCTTAGACTTTGTCTAGATATCTCTTGTTTTAATGAAGGGGTTCATTCTGCTTACCTTTTCTCTGTTCCATGTATTTAGAAATGCTTCTGATCACCACCAACCCATATGACTACCCATTTGTCAGTCAAGGGGAGATCAGTGTGGCTAGCATTGATGATCAAGAAGAACTGATGGCCACAGATGTAAGTGCAACACAAGAAACTCAGAATGATGATGTTGGGTTAGAGCAATGGTCCCTCCAGATAAATATTCAGTTTCTAGTAGAAATAGCAAAAGAGGGTTCAAAGTTGAGCACGGATGTGCCACCTGAAGTCAGCCAAAAAGATGAAGATGTGCCCCCACAACACGTGACTTTTAAAGGTCTATCATTTCTGAATTTATCTAAACCACATTTTTTTTTTTGGGTAATCTACATGAATGAGATCCATACCACTTCTCAAAAACAATAAGTTCCTTAAGTTTACTATCTTGTTCTCTATCTTAAGTTTCCTTCTTCAATCTGCTAGGGTTTGCAGATATAGGGTCTGCACCTATAATTCTAAAGCTCAGTGCTGGCCTTTGGTTGATTAACTCCCACTAGCCTTTGGTTAATCAACAGCCCTCTCTAAAGTGTTCCTTGCACCCCCATCAGCAATGATAATTTCCTCAGTTTGACCAACATGTCAGGAATCAGAATGTGAACAATGCATAGTAAGCATGTGGATCATAAACCTAACAGTTATTCTCTTGGTTATATTGGCAGAGCGCTATTGATATTCTGGGCTTCACTAATGATGAGAAAGTTTCCATCTACAAGCTCACAGGGTCTGTGATGCATTACGGGAACTTGAAGTTCAAGCAGAAGCAGCGGGAAGAACAGGCTGAGCCAGATGGCACCGAAGGTAACCAACTAAGTCATCCCCGATTTTTTGTTTGAAAATCACATTCTTAACTTGTTACCCTTGAGTTTTTCAAGGAAGACAAAATCATTTTTAAGAATTGAGTTTTAAAGTATACCCAGATAATATAGTATGTGAAGCATTGTGTTAAATAGATGTTTTCTATCATCTATGAAGTTCCTTAGGGCACACTACCCATAATAAAAGTCTTGAACTTAGTGAAAAAGAAATGGGTAAGAATGCTCAAAGAGATATTCTGAAAACACTGCACAAAATGTCTGTAGCTTAAAAACATTTTTTTTGAGAAAATGGGTTGCCTTGGGCCATAATAACATTGTTTTATCCTTTCTTCCTTTCAGTTGCTGACAAGGCGGCCTATCTCCAGGGTCTGAACTCTGCTGACCTGCTTAAAGCCCTCTGCTACCCCAGGGTCAAGGTTGGCAATGAGTACGTCACCAAAGGCCAGACGGTAGAGCAGGTAGGTGCATAATTCAAATTCACAGGCAGGAATCAAGCATTTTTACAGTCCTCTGATAACCTCAAGAGATATATTTTTGTTTTTCAAGGTGACCAATGCTGTGGGTGCTCTGGCCAAAGCCATCTATGAGAAGATGTTCCTGTGGATGGTCACCCGTATCAACCAGCAGCTGGACACCAAGCAGCCCAGGCAGTACTTCATCGGGGTGTTGGACATCGCCGGCTTTGAGATCTTTGACGTGAGTTGGTAACTGGTTGGTAAGGGGATTTTACAGTATGGCAACAGAAATATCAATAAGAAGAAATCTGTGAATATTATAACCCTCTCTCACTACTCCCAAAAAGCTATGCTGAACCTTAGAAGAGAATGATGGGGTAACTACTAAGCATTTACTGCAGTGGCAGTCCCCCTTCTATGACAGACCATGCACTTGATGAGCACTCTGAGTTGCTATGGGACCCAAAGAGGGTTAGGAGCCAGCTCAGTGTCAGGGGGAGGAGGTAGCCCTATAACTCTCACAGCGCCAAATGAAGTTAACATAAAAATGTCAAAGTAATCCCGTGAAACATATAACATGTTCTGAATATATGGTGGGGGAAGTCATTGAAAAACACTTAGACAAGACAAGAAGAACAGAGAAAAAAAGAGTAGTAATTTATAAAGTCAGCATTTATTCTCATTAATGGGATATTGTAAGATAAAAATCCCTATTTGATGAAATATAGTTTTCCTGCTTACAGTTTTAGGAAATTTATCTCTTTCTAATTATAAAAGCAAAAGTCGGACATTGTAGAAAATACACCAAATCAAGGGGAAGGGTCCCCTATTAACACCACTATTTATATCAAGTTAATGTTAACATTTTGGTGTCTGGTTTTTGTTGTTGTTGTTGTTGTTGTTTTTTAACACTAGTGTGTTATCGCACTGTATATGATAGCTGGTATCTTGATTTTGTTTTAATTTCCAATGAAGAAGAACAACAGTGTCAATTATTGTCTACTTGCAAAGCAGACACTGGTGATTTCCATACAACAGAGACCCCTCGCAGCCAACTCCAAATAGGTTGCCCATTAGCTCTTAATTGTGTCAATGGAAAATGGAGAAGATAATGGAATAAACATGAAATGATGAAGTGGGAACTCAGAAAAATCCCTGAGTGAGCTTAAGCCAGTGCAGGGCAAGAGCTTTAATATGATCTAGGATTCTGTAGTAAAATGGCAGCAGAGAAAACAATAGATTTCATAGTGCTTCCGGGTACCATGATTTTGATATCTGTAATCTAAAGGCTATTCGACATATATTTTTAAATTAAGAAGTCCTACATTTAAAAATGCTCAACTTGCTCAAGAGAAAAGCGAACTCATGTATTTATTTAGTTCAACAGCCTGGAGCAGCTGTGCATCAACTTCACCAACGAGAAGCTGCAACAGTTCTTCAACCACCACATGTTCGTGCTGGAGCAGGAGGAGTACAAGAAGGAGGGCATCGAGTGGACCTTCATCGACTTCGGGATGGACCTGGCTGCTTGCATCGAGCTCATCGAGAAGGTCTTCTGAACTGTCCACTCAGTAACGTCTTCTCATAAACTCCTTGGCACATCTTACAGCTCATATTTACCCTATATGCATTTTGTTTTGCTTTAATGTAGCCCATGGGCATCTTCTCCATCCTGGAAGAAGAGTGCATGTTCCCCAAGGCCACAGACACCTCCTTCAAGAACAAGCTGTATGAACAGCATATTGGAAAGTCGGCCAACTTCCAGAAGCCCAAGGTTGTCAAAGGCAAGGCTGAGGCTCACTTCTCACTGATCCACTATGCCGGCACCGTGGACTACAACATCACCGGCTGGCTGGACAAGAACAAGGACCCCCTGAACGAGACCGTGGTTGGGCTGTACCAGAAGTCTTCAGTGAAAACTCTAGCTTTCCTCTTCTCTGGGGCTCAAACTGCTGAAGCAGGTAATATTCAAGAATCCTAACACTTTCTCTAGGTATTCCAAAAAGTGCTGTTAGTTTGAGGCTGATCTCATAACCCTGCCAGAAGGATTGCAGAGCCAGATCCATTGTTCTTCCAAGTTTTGACTAAGTAGGCTGCGTTATAATCATACATTTGTGTCTCACTTACTGCAAAGGGTTAGAGAGAAACTGTTATGATCTCAACCAATGAAAAGCCTCAGCTTCTATGATTCTTTCCTACTTCTTCCTCCACGTCTGCTGGATATTGAGTATCTGGGGATATTTAAGACAATGGAATGACAACCTTCTGCCTATCTAGACTAGCTTCTATTAATGATTTTTGAAGTTATTTTGTCTCCACATGTCCTAACATTAAGGATCCATTTTTATATGGTGAAGTGAATGCCCTTTACTTCATCTTCTAATGGAAGAAAAAAATCACAAATAGTGGATACAAGCTTAGTTGACAGCTAAGTGTCATTTGGGCTCCAGTGGAGAGGCCAGTAGTGTCCAAAAACTGCTCCATCAGATGCGTGCAGAAATTGGCAATAAACAAGCAAGAAATAGCCCTGTCAGTTCAAAACCACACTTGAATGACACCTTTTCTTATTTGCTCTCCAGAGGCGAGTGGTGGTGCCAAGAAAGGTGGCAAGAAGAAAGGCTCTTCTTTCCAGACCGTGTCTGCCCTTTTCAGAGTAAGGAAGAAACTGTTTTTGACACTCCCCACTTCCTTTAGGAATTTGTTTTTAAAACCACAGAGTTCTTTCCACAAGTCACTGAGGAAGACTGACACTGATTAATGATATCTGTTAATCTAGTTTTGGAGAGAAGACGTTCAAATTACTCAGAAATTATTAGCTCATCTTTCATGCCAAGGAACACAATGCCAAATATTTTATAGGAAATTTTATAAAACTGAATATTCTACCATTCATAGTCTGGCTGAGTCATAAGACTAAGCAATGAATGACATGGTACTCAGAGAGATTAAATTAACAGTAAGGCTAATGAAAATCTAGCAGCTAGCCTATAGGAAATTTAATAGGGTATTCTTGTCCTTAATCTGGTCAGTCCTCAATTATAGCTGGTAAGATTGTTCCCCTTTAGATAACATTTATGCCCTAAGAGTTAACTGGGTTAGAAAGGAGAGCTATGTTTATGAGAAAAAGCAGTGTGGTGCAGGCTCACATGTCGTCCCTGGAGAACCATGGAGCCGGGTAGAAGAAAGTGTGGTCATCTTGTATAAGAAAGCAATGGCCTTGTAAGTGTATGTGGGAAGCCATGGACCAGGGAGGAAGTACGGCCTGTGTCAAGCTTCTTCCCATATGTAACTCCTTCCAACTCAAGGGGAGAAAGAGGTAATGAGGAGAAACCTACATCTCTGGAGAAGGATAGCAAGCTATTACTTTACATGGAAATGATCCATACCGGTCATTCAACTCAGCCATAAACATCGAACTTATAGACATCGCCAAATGCCCACAACCATGGCGAAAGTTGGGGATAACGGGCTCTTTCCTGACCTTACAGGAGAACTTGAACAAACTGATGACCAACCTCAGGAGTACCCATCCTCATTTTGTGCGCTGTATCATCCCCAATGAAACAAAGACTCCCGGTAAGAAGCTCTAGAGTGAAGGCACAAAGCAGGACTGCCACATTTCCTTTAAAAACAACAACAACAACTCTGCAGTGTAATCCATATGTATACTTTCAGGGGCCATGGAGCATGAACTTGTCCTGCACCAGCTGCGGTGTAACGGGGTGCTGGAAGGGATCCGCATCTGCAGGAAGGGGTTCCCAAGCAGGATCCTTTATGCAGACTTCAAACAGAGGTCAGACTCTCTGACTTATGGTACATCTTGAAGTTTAGTATAAATATATTTATTGCAAACAAAATAATTTGGTGAAAAAAATATGCCTCTATTCATGTTTAATTTGCCACAAAAAAGAGTGAAAAATCATAAGCCTCAAAAACACCCTTAAAATATAGATATACCACCTATTTTGCACTCCAGACTTATCATGGGCTTTATTGAGCTCCTGGTACAGCTCGTAGATAAACCCATTAACCTCAATAATTAGGAGAACTACCATTTTTTTCATGTGTAACATTTAAGTACTATCAACACCTCCTCTTATAGATGAATAAACTGAGACTCATGAGATTAAACTATCTGTCCAAAGTCACATGGGTGCTGGTAGCTAGGCTAGGAAACTCTGAGTCATTTTTTGTTATTTCTTGCTTTCCCAGGGTTTCCAGAACCATCACAATACAAGCTCCTCAGCAACTCTTTCTCCTCCCTAGACAAGCCCATCTTGGGAATCAAATAAGAGGCAAAGGGACAAGAGGCTGGTGGCAGCTCCAGGGAGCTGCCCCCTCCTAAGGGTGGGACTGGTGGAGTGGGCAGAGAACTTCAGTGTACAAAACCCAAAGCACCATTACACATTTATTGGGGTGATCAGGATAGTTTCTCCTACCTGAACTGGATCTTCCTACCCAATTCCTCACTAAAAATTTTCCTTTCTGGGACTCAGGATCATAAAAATCAAATGAATCTAGCCAGGAAAACATGTCACATTTCATTGGTTATCTACACCTAGATGCGAACAAGATCATAGGATCCTTTCCTGAGAACAAGTTCTGATGACGCAGAAGGGAAAGTCTGCAACTGTGCAGGAGGGTGGAATGGAATGAAAACTCTTGGTGCTAGCCTGACCACCGATGTACCT
Organism: Enhydra lutris kenyoni; assembly: GCF_002288905.1. NCBI lineage: Eukaryota > Metazoa > Chordata > Mammalia > Carnivora > Mustelidae > Enhydra > Enhydra lutris. Next base: position 4,513,002 of record NW_019154166.1, on the reverse strand, counting down.
AAAGTCCGTCCTGAGAACAAAGAAGGATACTTTTCTTTAAAGCTCTGATTTTCTAAATAGAGGTCATTTAATGTTTATCTGCTATTAGTGTCATCATAAATCAACTTTTTTAAAAAAAAAACTATATTTACTTAAACAGGTACAAGGTATTAAATGCAAGTGCTATCCCCGAAGGACAGTTCATTGA
>NW_019154166.1:4501609-4509815 GCF_002288905.1 Enhydra lutris kenyoni | reverse complement strand
GACCTGCAGCACCGTCTGGACGAGGCTGAGCAGCTGGCCCTGAAGGGAGGGAAGAAGCAGATCCAGAAACTGGAGGCCAGGGTGGGCCTCTCAATCTCTGTCTACTTCCATTTCCTCCCAGTATCTTATTAGTTCAAAGTTCTTAAGAGTCTACTTATTTTCAGGTACGTGAGCTGGAAGGAGAGGTTGAGAGTGAGCAAAAGCGTAATGTGGAAGCTGTGAAAGGTCTGCGCAAACACGAAAGAAGAGTGAAGGAACTCACTTACCAGGTATGGCAATGGTTTTAATCAGCTAAATACTCCCCATACATACGTGAAACACTCATACAATGAAACAACAGTCAAGTGCTTTTGAAGTGAGACCCTTTGGTTTTCATTATTTTTCAGACAGAAGAAGATCGGAAAAATATTCTCAGACTTCAGGATTTGGTAGATAAACTTCAGGCCAAAGTGAAGTCTTACAAGAGACAAGCTGAGGAGGCTGTAAGTATCCTTAACATGGTAGGGAAGAGAGAAGTCCCTTGTTAAGAAAAGCTAATGAACAAATTATTAGATTTACCACTCTTTGTAGTAAATAAGCCATTTGCTTTTTAGAAGACTGTACTTCTTAAAAACATTTGCACATTTTTGTACTTATTGCTTATTATTTGTAATATTAATAGCTTGACTTTAAAGTAAATTTTCAGTACACAAAGAAACCTCAAAAAATTTCAAAGCAGAAATTGTGGAGGCCACATTCTGTAGCCATACTGTGATAAAATTGTAAAGTGGTTAGAAAATATAAACACAAATTCTCAAGTGGTTAAATATTTAAAAACTAACTTTCCTAAATAATTTTTGGGTTAAATTGGAAAGAAAAAAACTACTGGATAATTATTAGTTATAAATAAAATTTCAAGGAAGATGCCACCCTTCCAAACCTAAAGAATGTAGTCAAAGCTGTCCTTGGAGGACCATTCATTGCTTTATGAATCAAAATTTTTAAAAACTTGATAGTCCAATAAAGGAATTAAAAATAATAGTGAAAGAAGTACTGTTAAAGATAAAGGTAGGAATTGATAAATGAGAGTATCTTATTTTCTAATATAATTTTAGTAATATCTGAAAATTTCTGGGGAGTAAATAAAATAAATACACTTAATCAAGGAAAAGGAGAAAAAACACAAATTCACAATAGAAATGAGAAATAGAAATGAGAAAGGAGTGCTGGGCAGGAAAAGGAGAAAAAAATACAAACTCACAATAGAAATGAAAAAGGAGTGCTGGGCAGGCTCAGTCAGAAGAGCATGTGACTTTTTTTTTTTTTTAAGATTTTATTTATTTGGAAAAGAGAGAGAGAAAGCATGAGCAGGGGGAGGAGCAGAGGGAGAGGAAGAGGGAGAGGAAAAGAATCTCTAGCAGATTCCATGCTGAGTGTGGGAGCCCAGTCCCATGACCCTGAGATCATGACCTGAGCCAAAACCAAGAGTCAGACACTTAACTAACTAAGGCACCCAGGGGCCCCAGGGATGTGACTCTTGAGCTTAGTGTCATGAGTTCAAGCCCCATGTTGGGTGTAGAGATGAGGAAAGAAAGAGAAAAGAAAAGAAAGAGAAAAGGAAAGGAAAGGAAAGGAAAAAGAAAAGAAGGGAAAGGATACAAACCACAAGTAGAAAATAATTTTTTAATGTAAAATATAAATCTGTCAACAAAGGTGAAATCTTTGAGATTGATAATTTTTTATAGGAGGTCATGAATTACTAAGTTGGCTCAATAACTTGAGAAATGCTTCTGAAAATGGACTGAGGTCCAGACAGGTCTTTCAAAATTTCAAGTAACAGATAATCCCTGAGCTATGTAAGCCATTCCAGAGCATGGGAAAAGATGGAAAGCTTTCCAAATCATTTTAAGAAGCTCATGTAACCCTCATACCAAAACGTGTCCAAGAGAGAAGGGGGGGGGGGGTGGGCAGAGGATGGAACTAAAGGCAGTTTTGCTCATGAGTGTAATTTCAGCAAAGATAAATAACCAAGTCTCTGAAACCCTTTATTAAGGGGAATGTCATCAGTGATTGAACAGGTTAATTCCTTCAATGTAAGGATTACTTAATATTAGGGAATTTATCAGTAGAATCATTACATCCAAAACAGGAGAAAAATGATTGTTTTGAAATGTTCCAAAATAATATACAAAATTCCAAATTTACTTCGATTTAAAGAGACCTTTAAGAAATTCATCCTTAATATGATATAGAATATCTACTTTGAGCCCACAGTCATCTTATAGCAAGCATTAACAAGAAGAAAGATTTCAGTACTCTTGCCTTTTTTTAAAAAAGATTTTATTTATTTATTTGAGAGAGCGAGAGATCACAAGCAAGGGGGAAGGGCAGAGGGAGAAGCAGAAGCAGGGGGGAAGGGCAGAGGGAGAAGCAGGCTCCCCACTGAGCAGGGAGCCCAGTGTGGGACTTGATCCCAGGACCCTGGGATCATGACCTGAGCAGAAGGCAAACGTTTAACCAACTGAGTCCTCCAGGTGCCCTGTACTCTTGCCTTCTCTGCTCTTATATTTTTTCTTGCTTTACTTGTGGTACATACCATTTAATAGGTTTTTGTTCCAAAAATAGATATGCAATTATTTATGGGACACCAAGCCCCAAATAAATCATAATGTTCACTTCAATGATAACCAAAATCCAGGAGGTGCTAAGAAAACAATGTCCCCTGCTCGGTATTTGAAGTTCTCCACAGATACTAAGTCCTTTCTTCCCTTAAGCCCAGAGTCTAGAAAGATGCACAGTATGGGTTCCTTACAATTCCATTTTTATTCTCAGGAGGAACAATCTAACACTAATCTTGCTAAATTCCGCAAGCTCCAGCATGAGCTGGAGGAGGCTGAGGAGCGGGCTGACATTGCCGAGTCCCAGGTCAACAAGCTGCGGGTGAAGAGCCGGGAGGTCCACACAAAAGTCATAAGTGAAGAGTGATCATGCCCGGATACTATGGGCTGACTGAAGAAATGCACAAAATGTGAAGTCTTTGGTCATCTCCCCCTGTAATTATTGTCCATTCTACCCTACTACAAGGAAATAAAGAGCACAGGGTATTTTGCAAACAACATCCTTAGACTGGTCTTTCTTAAAGTGGTGTCAAAGCTAGAATAATCATAAGGCTATCAAACAATTATACTCAACCTGCCACTAAGAAGCAGCATTCACTTTTAAGTCTACAGGAATACTTTACAACTATAAAACTGTCGCCTATCAGGGAAGCCCATTCTGGAAGAAATCTGGAAGTCACCTTTTCTTTCTAACCGTTCCTTAATACCAGGATATAATAGGATCCTAGAAAGCTGATCCCCCCTGACATGTACTTAATTTTCCAGGTCTATGCAAAAAATGGCACTGGCTATATTCTCAAATAGGGGACTCAGACTACACTATACCATTACTTCTCCTTGATATTATCAAGAACACAAATCCAAAGTATTATTAATAACCCATCAAGATTTTCATCATGAATACCCATACACCATATAGTCAGAGAATGCACACCAGGTAATGGGTATGACATGAGTGAGATGTGACCTTTCTCCCTATGAAAGCTACAAGGTGGCTCTCAAGTCTGGGGCCAAGAGAATATTCTTCTATATACTATAATGTATTATCAATAAGTTATTAGCCTATGTTTCCAGACTTGATGGCTGCCTTCATAATCATGTGAAAGGCCAAAATAAATTATCAGGAGTGTCCATAAAATACGAGTCCTGAAATAGATAATTTGGGTGTAAATTCAACACACATAACCATCAGTGTTATGTTACCACTGTGGTGCAAAACCCAGAAATGGTAGCAATCTGAATTACTCGGAGACGTTTTCCTAAATGATCAAGATTTTCTACTCTGGATTCCACTGAGATACATAGCCCAAGGTATAACCTTCCCGGACAGCATAAAGGAAAAGCTAAGTGGTAACTACCCACCTGATGAGAAGCAAAAGTGTACGGGTTTAAATTGCACTGTGGGAGAATGACTTACATCAGACATGTGGGAGCAGCTTAGCAGGTACTTAGAATTCCCATTGTCCCAATGGCCCAAGGAAGAGTGTGGGATCACCTTTCTCCCTGCTTGGCCCATCTTTCCCTTTGTTCCACATAACTGTAAATGCTCAAGTGCCTCATAACTTGGCAGTTGTAAGCAAAAAACAACATCTTATAACAAGCTTACTACAAAGCCCATCCAGCACAGGTCAAAAGGAGATCTTGAAATGCCTATCAAATCCTACTGAGAACATTATGAACACGTCCTCTGTTCCCGAGAAGCGTTGCCCCCGTTTTTCAGACGGCTGCTAAAGAAAATGGATTGGGTGGGGGCAAACAACATGGATTGTAAGAAAGTAAAATGCTATACCTGTGGTCAGAAAGCAGGTTGAGGGTTGGCTAGGAAGGATCCCATCAGACGCAGGTCTCCGGAAGACCCTTCCTGATGGCTTTAATCTACTCCAGGTAGAAGACTGGTAGCAGCAAGCATACTGGGCTGTGTGCTAATCAGGGGCCCGGGGTCTAGGCTGCTGTGTGATTTGTGATCACTGTCTTCTATTCTTTGGACCGGAGCTGTTTTCGTAGTCAAATGAGGAATATGGGTTAGATAGTCCCTTCCAGGCAGTAATATATCACATGACCACTGCAACCAGTATCTCCAGGTATCTGCTTTCCTATGGCTATTTCATTAAATCGATTCAAATGTATGTATAATAATACAGGAACTGTTGCAAAACGGGATATGAGGAAAATTTAGTCTCCATCGCAGACAGAAAAAGCTGACATAGAGAGACCCAAGACAAGAGATAATGAAACAAATCATTTTTTAAAAAATTAAAAGTTAGGGGGCACCTGGGTGGCTCCGTGGGTTAAAGCCTCTGCCTTCGGCTCAGGTCGTGATCCCAGGGTCCTGGGATCGAGCCCCGCATCGGGCTCTCTACTCATTGGGGAGCCTGCTTCCTCCTCTCTCTCTCTCTCTGCCTGCCTCTCCGCCTACTTGTGATCTCTCTCTCTGTGTCAAATAAAATCTTTAAAAAAAAAAATTAAAAGTTAGAATAGAAAACAACATTCAGGTGTCATTGGTAAGCAAAGTGAGAAATGTATGCCACGGGCAGCTGATGGAGAAGCTCTGGGTGCTGTGTATTTAGACAGAGAAATGCCCTGTTTTCTAATATCTTCCTGTCCTGAGTTTCAAAGAGGAAACAGGATTTCACAAGCAACTTGCATTTTTTCAAAGCAGAGAGAAGCAGGACCTCTAAGCTTGGCGAGGCAAAGCAGTGGGGAGCATGCCTGAGGTGGGAGTGGTCTGATCTGACAATGAATGGTGGGGGGGCAGTTGACCAGAGACAACACAAGCAGCTGTGTGTGGCTGCTCTTTACGAAGCAAGTTTTAAAATCACATTTCCAAGCACCCTCAACAAAGCACAGTACATTGCACCCCCCACCCCAACCTCATGCCTTCTGGACAGGAACGGACAATCTTTTTCTGACACTCTGGTAGAGAGCAGCAACTTCCCTTCCCAGTCTAGTATCCGCAATTGTGCGGGCAGTTGAAAAGACTTCACAGGCAGGCGACTGGGCAAAACAGAACAGCGGTGGCAACAAAAGCGCAGGGACTGCGGAACGTAGCCCTCTCTGAAACACCACCTTACATTATTCCAGCCAGATTGCTTTCATGTGGCTAACCTCTCGAATTATTTATAGGAGATTGATTCATATACTCAACCAAATGTGAGAGGAAATACTTCTAATTATATCCAAACATCTTTAATATGAGGGGAATTACGCTTGGAGACCTTCATTGCCAAAAACATGTTTTGCCAAATACGTTTTAAGAAAGAGGAGGAGGCTACGTGTTTTCCATATTTGACCCTATAAAAGGACCCTTGGAATGGGTAGGACTTGTCTTTCCTCATAAAGCTTCAAGGTGAGTGTGTGTGTGAGGACAGGGTCTGTCTGAGGACGGCAAGCGCTCTCTGGCAGCCCACAGCCCTGCCCCACGTCCTGGCCCCCACCAGAACTGGCAGCCCTTCCAGACAGGCTCCAACTTACTCCGTAGCAATTTTAATTAGCTGTTTGAGTGTTCCCAGTCATTTCCTGATTCTCACGTTAAGAATTGCACTATTATTGGGAATGGTTAGAGTCTAACCAGAAGAAATTTGCTCTTTTTCTTACAGTTCTGACCCACTTCCAGGTTGCATTTCTAAGGTAAGGTACTGATTTTTTTTCCCTCATTCTTCACAGGATGCAAGAAATCTTCCACAGTGGTTGGAGCGTGCTCAGGGGGCTATAAAATGAAAGCATTTTCATTTCATGGTTGATCATGTTTCCCTTGAAGAATTCTGAGAGAGATTTTAGAAACTTGTTCTCATTAAGTTATATCCTCTGCAATACCTGAAAATGCTTTCTTAGAATTTTGAGTTTTATATACAATTTTTTTTCTATTTTTAGCATTGCGGTCTGTCTTTTAAATAACTTATGATATGCAATACAACATTTTGGTGTTAGTTATAGAGAAAATATAAATTTCCTATATTATAGATTTTCCTCAGCACCATATACTGTAAAAAAAAAAAAAAACCCAAAAAAACAAAAACAAAATCTGAGATGCTGTCTGGATGATTTGAGTCTTTGCACCTTGGGAGAGTAGCTTCAACCCTCATGTTGTTTCACAGTCTATAAAATGGAAAAAAAAATTTAAATGCTCTGAAAAATGATTATGAGCATTTTTAGCAACACAAAGCATTTTTGTGTTATCCAAATCACCGCAGTTTGGGAAAATGTAGAAAAGTTTACACAAATGCTTTGAGTTTTTCTGGAAAGACTATCTTTATTATTATAAAACAAATTACCTCTGATCATTATTGATAGGATTAATGAATTAATGAATATTAAAGTGGCTAGAGTTGGAAGGATCCTGAAAAGAAAGTTTTGTGAAATTTTTATGAGAATCTCAGTAATAAGGAAAACATAATAATATTTTATAAGTCTTTTAAAAATATTAAGGACAACTGAAAAAGGCAAATTTGTCAGAAGTGTGGAAACAAGAGAAACTGATGTAAAATAGAATTTATTTTTTTAAAGATTTTATTTATTTGATAGAGAGATCACAAGTAGGCAGAGAGGAAGGCAGAGAAAGAGGAGGAAGCAGGCTCCCCGCTGAGCAGAGAGCCCGATGTGGGGCTCTATCCCAGGACCCTGAGATCAATGACCAGAGCTGAAGGGCAGAGGCTTAACTCACTGAGCCACCCAGGCACCCCAGAATTTTTTTTTTTAACAAAACAATGTAAAGCAAAGCTCACTACAGTTCTGCTTTCCTTTATCAGGTAGCCTTTGTAAATCTGTAATGAATCCAAATCTATAATGAAAAGATTTTCACTACATACAAAATAGTTCCCGGAATTTTCACAACATAAACTTATTGTACTTCTAATTCACAAAGCCAGCTTTGAGCCCTTCCCTGTATTCAGCATGTATCCTAAGAGGCACGAAGGATGCCTTGAAAGAGAGGTGCTCCCTGCCTGCTGGGTGCTTATAATCCATCTGGAAGATAAGAGCTCTCGATGATAAGAGCCGGAGGACACCTGCCATCATCTTCGCTTTGTGCTCTGTATAAGCTAATCACAGCCCGCATATAGAAATTAACATGCATACCAAATACAACAGAGAACGCAGCTAAAATATCATATGGCAGGTGAGCCAGAAACCACAGTCTCTTTGCAAATGCTCGATTAAGTATCTATCAGCTTTGGCACAGAACACGAACGCTGACGTTTCATCTCCAGCCAAGCCAGGAAGGTCATACTCCACACGACGCTAAGTGCTCAATTCCTCAGAGATTCAAAAATGTTTTCTTTTGTTTTTTTTTTTTAGATTTTATTTATTTGTCAGAGAGGGAGAGAGAGCGAGCGAGCACAGGCAGACAGAATGGCAGGCAGAGGGAGAAGCAGGCTCCCCGCCGAGCAAGGAGCCCGATGTGGGACTAGATCCCAGGACGCTAGGATCATGACCTGAGCCGAAGGCAGCTGCTTAACCAACTGAGCCACCCAGGCGTCCCATGTTTTCTTTTTCTAAATGTGACATCGAATATCTGAATTTCCAGAATATCTTTTCTTTCCCTCCCAGGCAGGGTCTTCGACTGGGCTGAGTTCAGCAGCCATGAGTTCAGACCAGGAAATGGCCATTTTCGG
>NW_019154166.1:4493198-4498609 GCF_002288905.1 Enhydra lutris kenyoni | reverse complement strand
ATCGATGACCTCGCCAGTAACATGGAGACAGTCTCCAAAGCCAAGGTGCAATCATGGTTTAAGTCTTAAAGAGATTTCTGTGAGACAGGTGTGAGTGAGAGGCTCAGGAATCCTTAGTAACTGGCAGGAGACTACAGACAGTGCAAGCAGGAGACGGGCAGGAGCAAGGGCACTTGGGTGTGATAGGCCAACCGTTCGATCTTTATTGTGAGAACAGCCACACCCAAAGAACAGTAGGGTGGAAAGTTAAGCTCTTCCAAATAAAAAAATACCATTGGACTATACATTCTGGGATTTTAAAAACACCTCACCTTGATAAGGTTTCTGTTTTTCCGCTTAAGCACAAATAAATAAATTGCTCCTCAAAAAAACTGCCCAGAATTAAATCAAGTATCATCATTCTCCCATCAGAGACAAAACCAGTTGAGTACAGACTTGAATTCACAAAGCAGTTCACTGGTGGCATGTTTGGACTATGTCACTTGTTACTCTTTCCTTCATAATCTTAGGCCCCTGTAGTGTGTGTTTGTAAAGATAGTGTATTATCACAGGGCCCACAGCCCCTGTGGAGTGCTCAGATTATGATAAATTCCTGTGGTCCAAATGCTTGCTTGAGAAACTTCCTACCACTTTCTGAATGCAGGGGAATCTTGAAAAGATGTGTCGCACTCTAGAAGACCAGGTGAGTGAACTTAAGACCAAGGAAGAGGAGCAGCAGCGGCTGATCAACGACCTGACGGCTCAGAGAGCGCGTCTGCAGACGGAATCAGGTGGGCCATTTATCAGTGTTGGCCTTGAATGACAAATTTCCTTTGGATGCTTAATTCGCTGGAAAACTCTGCACTGACTTATAGAGATCACATATTACCCTCCTGGGAGACACCTGTCACCACCACTATGAACAAACCACTGACCACTGTCATAGATTGCTTTCTTTTTGTTATGGTCGTAACTTTCATTAAAGAGATCCAGGCTCTTCTGTTTCTACACATTTTAAAGCACATTTGACTTTCATCAAGTTATCAAATTAAAAGTGTAGCTTCACAGTATTTATTTGCATTTTCAAAATGCTTACACAAGTTATTTATTACTTTATTACCCTCAACAGTCTATGTAATATAATCCACATATTAAAGATGACAGGCGATGGCAGTGATGAAGTGACTGTCCAGGAATGCTTACTCCTCTCTTCTTCCTGAAGTCTGGCCAAATGCTGCTAGCTCGCACAGTCATGCAGAGAAATTCAGTACTACAACCCAGCCCAAGAGCCTTAAGTGATGTTTGTAAAGTTTTGACTATCCAAATTGGAGTCTTTGCATTTCCTCTGTCCCCTAATCAAACCATCCAACTTTTACCAAATTTCCACCTCCCCAAGTGAGAGGTAATAAGATGGAAATTATTTTATGGGTCATCTGGACTACTAAAGTGATAGGCAGGTCAAAGTGTTGAAGAACCACTTTACTCTTTCACATGCATTCAAATATTATTCTTTCTAGGACAAAGTTCAAAGTCAGGCTTTTATTATTGTTATACAGGTAGTTAGTAGACTTCATGAAAAAAAAAAAAAACAACTGTATTCTCAGGGCACCTGGGTGGTTCAGTCATTAAAGCATCTTCCTTAGGCTTCGGTCATGGTCCCAGGGTCCTGGGATTGAGCCCCATGTCAAGCCCCCTGCTCTGCAGAGAGCCTGCTTCTCCCTCTTCCTCTCCCCCCGTTTGTGTTCCCTCCCTTGCTGTCTCTCTCTCTCTGTGTCAAGTAAATATATAAAATATTTTTTAAAAAGTCTATATTCTCAAAGTATCAAAATCCTCCTTGTATACTCTTTTCTAAGTTCCTTAACTTAGTGGCATGGAAAAAAAAGAAAGTTGTGATTCTTATTAAACATTAACATCTCTTGTTACATGCTTCTTGACCAATTTCTACTGTGATAAATAATCTTCTTTTAAAGATTTATTTATTTGACAGACAGAGAGAGCATAAGTAGGCAGAGTGCTGGATAGAGGGAGAGAGAGAAGCAGGCTCCCTGCTGAGCAGAGAGCCTGATGAACAGCTGGATCCCAGGACCCTGGAATCATGACCCGAGGCAAAGACAGCCTCTTAACCAACTGAGCCACCCAGGCTCCCCTGTGATATATAATCTTATATATCTTTCAAAATATCTTGCGTTGCTCCTAAGTATGTAATCAGCCTCCAAGCTTTCCATACTTCTCATTTTTACATAGATTTGCTCATCAGAACTGAAGTGGAGCTTGGTGACTTGCTGTAATCTATGCTCTCCAATGTATTTCAAACTCAGGTCCCTTTCCCTGCTCCAGTTTTTAATCCAGAGCTGATTTCCAAAGTGAGGTTGAGTTCTCTCTGTCTTGGTCTTACCAGGTGAATATTCACGCCAGCTAGATGAAAAGGACTCATTAGTTTCTCAGCTCTCAAGAGGCAAACAAGCATTCACACAACAGATCGAGGAACTGAAAAGGCAGCTTGAAGAAGAGATAAAAGTAAGCCCTACTTGTCACTACCCTTATTTTTCAGGTTTTATTTCTTTTACTTCTATAGATTGTCTTCTGATGGCTTATAGGAGCCTAGGGACTAAATGTCACTTTAAAGATATCAAATTAGGTCTCTGATCTCTATGTTCTCAGGCCAAGAGTGCTCTGGCACATGCCCTGCAATCAGCCCGCCACGACTGCGACCTGCTGCGGGAACAGTATGAGGAGGAGCAGGAGGGCAAGGCCGAGCTGCAAAGGGCAATGTCCAAGGCCAACAGTGAGGTGGCCCAGTGGAGGACCAAATACGAGACAGATGCCATCCAGCGCACAGAGGAGCTAGAGGAAGCCAAGTATGTCCTAGACTTAGCAGAAATGAAAATATCTCTGTTAACAAAGCATATCTGCCATAAGCACTGTATGGGGAAATGTCTATTGCTACCAAAACAAATTTGAAAAAACAAGGAAAAAACATGCATGATCATAAATCAAAGCAAGACAAACATTCTAGGAAGGCAGGAAAAGAAATTAAGCTAGAAGGCAGAAAAAAGAAAGCAAACAAGGCAAGAGGAAACTGGAGGACAGCTTTTAAAAAGGGGAACTTTTGACATCTTTCTATCCACAAAGGTGTACACAGAGTAAGTGTTAACTATACTCCCTGTGCCCTTCCTTCCTCTCAGCCACTAATGGGAAAATCAGTTCAAGGTGTTAGGCGTGTAAGGGAAAAAAATAATTGGGCCTCAGAACATAGCTCCTCCCTCTGAGATGTAAAAACATGGCTATTGGTAAGGAAACAAAGATATATATTGTTAAAGACTTAAAAAAAAAAAATGAGCTCTGCAATAAGAAAGGAAACATATCATTTCATAAGGGACCAAGTATTCAGTGCAATCAAACAGTTCAAGATTGAACTGTAAAGACAGAGAATCTGGACAAGAAGAAACCTACTCATTCAACAGAAGTTTCAGGAGAGATCTAGTTGTTTATCCTGTGACCCATGTACAACTATGAGGTTGGAATCATGGTGGCTGGATGCCTTAGAAGAGCATCTGAGTGGAGCTCACAAAACAAAATTGATATTGATTTGAAAAAGTTTATTTTTATTAAATGATTACTGAAAAGCGAAGAAAAATAAGGGACACAATTAGCCAAAATCAAGTATATTTGATTTGAGGTCAAATTCATTCATTTAAATTCAATTCACCCAACATTTGAGCATTTAATATGTGTGACAGCCTACAAGAAAACAAAGATGAGCAACATACACACTCTACCCTCTGGAGATGAAAATTCAGTGGAGATAAGACATAAATAACAGTAATTCAAGGCAGATAGTATTATTCTATAGAGGAGAATTAAACCAGCCACCTTGATGGGGAAAATGTTGCTTGGGCTGATCACAGACAGCCTTAAAGCAAGAGTATGAAGTACGGCAGTGTTGAAATTTAGACTGTTTTCAGTATTTGGTTCATAGGAGAGTAAGAATGAGTTAACACAGAACTGGGCTTACAAAACAAGCTGGAAAACCAAAGTATTGGGCATCTGGCTGTGGAAATCACTCTTTTGTACCTACTTTGAAACATCCAAGTCTACTAATGGCCATTCACTTCTCTTGTCCTTATTTCACTTTTTAGAAAGAAGCTGGCTCAGCGTCTACAGGATGCCGAGGAGCATGTAGAAGCTGTGAACGCCAAATGCGCTTCCCTTGAGAAGACGAAGCAGCGGCTCCAGAATGAGGTGGAGGACCTCATGATTGATGTGGAGAGAACCAACGCAGCCTGCGCTGCCCTGGACAAGAAGCAGAGGAACTTCGACAAGGTAACTCATATATTAGCCTCTGGTTCAGTATTCAACACAGGATGGAAGCCAGTCTGTTACTTTCAGTGTACATTATTCGGACCACATGAGGGCTGTTCTCAGTAGCTCCTACTCCACAGGAGGCAGTGGAGGGGAACAGTGCCTATGGTTTCTACTGTTCTCATAATAATTTGACAGTCCCAGATCACCTCAACTCTGACAAGTGCCAGAATACATGGTGCCTCCATCCCATCAACTTTATCCATTAAATTTCTGAACCATTCTTTGCCCCTCAGATCCTGGCAGAATGGAAACAGAAGTATGAAGAAACTCATGCTGAACTTGAAGCTTCCCAAAAGGAGTCCCGCTCCCTTAGCACAGAGTTGTTCAAGATTAAGAATGCTTATGAAGAATCTTTAGACCAACTTGAAACCTTGAAGCGGGAAAATAAGAATTTACAACGTGAGTACATTTCACCTTTTCTTTAACAAAAGATTTGAAAAAATGTTCTCCCTCACTGAATCAACTTTTATATTTTTATTCACCAATAGAGGAGATTTCTGACCTCACGGAGCAGATTGCAGAAGGAGGGAAACGTATCCATGAACTGGAGAAGATAAAGAAACAAGTGGAACAAGAGAAGTCTGAACTTCAGGCCGCTTTAGAGGAGGCAGAGGTAGACAATTTATTGTACATTTTAAAACAATTACAAGAGGAATTAGAGTCCATTGTATGCAAGAATTGATGAAATTCTTGAATTAAGAGGAAAAAAAAGTAATTCTGACTCTGTGTACTCTGCATGAGGATGGAGAATCGATAACGCAAGCAAATAACACACCTGTATGTCAGGAACTGTGCTAGACACTGAAAAAAAACTAAGATGAATAAGTTAAGGTCCCTGCCCCCTGCCATCAAGGGCATTATCTAGCTGGGGAGACAAAAATATATAAAACCAACAACAACTCATTATAGAAATTTCCAGAACAACAGAATAAATATGTGTTATGGCAGCACAAGAGCAAGAATTAATTCCTATTTCTAGAATACTGTAAACTCCCATTCCCTGCTAATGTCACCCCCTGCTGTCATTAAAGGCATCTCTTGAACACGAAGAGGGAAAGATCCTGCGC
>NW_019154166.1:4224707-4490198 GCF_002288905.1 Enhydra lutris kenyoni | reverse complement strand
GAAGGGCGGGAAGAAGCAGATCCAGAAACTGGAGGCCAGGGTGGGTCTTCTGATCAGCATATTTCCCACCTCATTCGAATCCAGTTCTTGATTTTGAGTACCTTATACTGCTGAATGATTGGGACATACAGAATGAATAGAAATGTTCCTTCCTGCCCAAGAGCTTTTAAGGGTACAGCTAGACTAGGGCATCAAAATACATATAAAGCAGAGTAAAAGAAGCACTGCAAATCATTTGAAGAAGCAGAAATCCACTGAGTGAATGGATCACTGTAAATGTTTTTTAAAATACCTATCTTCTTGCAGGTCCGTGAACTTGAAGGAGAAGTTGAAAGTGAACAGAAGCGCAATGTTGAAACTGTCAAGAGTCTACGCAAACATGAGAGGAGAGTGAAGGAACTCACTTACCAGGTAAAGAAAATGGCCTGTCTAGGTTTTCACCCTAGTCTGCAAGGGCTCAAAAAGCTAATGTACAACAAAATGTTCATGGTATTTGCACTTTCAAGAGACTCACCCTCCAAAATATTATTTCAGACTGAGGAAGACCGCAAGAATGTGCTCAGACTCCAAGATCTGGTAGATAAACTGCAAGCGAAGGTGAAAGCTTACAAGAGACAAGCTGAGGAAGCGGTGAGTTCTGAACCCCTTGGAGTCACCATACAATCCACCCCACCCAGCCCCAGACTTCAGTATGCCCAACCCAGCTTAGTTAGGGGAATGAAAGGAGAGGAAAGAAGGATACAATGAGGAAGGATCAAAGGAAAAGGGTCAACAATGTTCTGAAGAATGAGAAGAAACCAACCACTTGATGAGCCAGGGAACACTTCCCAGAAAGGAGAAGAGCAACACAATGCTCTTGAGAGGACAAGAGTCTGGTTCAAGGAGCAGAAAGAAGCACAGACAGAGCAGTAGAGAAAGGGCCAAGGAGCAAAAGAGGAGGCAGATCACAGGGTCTTCTAGGTCTTGGTAAGTCTGGATCACATTCTAAGTACAATGGGACACTAGGAAGCCACAGGAGGGTCCTAAATTACTCAGTCATGCCCTGGTTTATACTTTTTAAAATAATATTCTGGATACATTGTGGAGAATAGATTGCCCAATAACATAGGTAGGTACAGGATGACATTCTAAGAAGCTTTTCAGGTAGGCCTGTGGCTTGCCTGAGGGCAGTAGTGAAGCAGATAGAGAAGAGGGAAGAGATTCAGGATACATTCTGGAGGGAGAAACTACAGGATGTGCTAACTGGTTGCCCTGGGAGGTGAAAGAAATGAAATCAGGAGTACTTCATCAAGTTCACAGTTTGAGAAACCAGTTGGATGGTGCAACAAAGACTACAATGGGGAACTAAGGGAGGGACAGATTCACAGGGCAAGAAAGAAACAGGGGGCTGCCTGGGTGGCTCAGTGGGTTAAGCCTCTGCCTTCAGCTCAGATCATGATCTCAGGGTCCTGGGATCAAGTCCCACATCAGGCTCTCTGCTAGGCAGGGAGCCTGCTTCCTCCTCTCCCTCTCTCTCTCTCTCTCTCTCTCTCTCTCTACTTGTGATCTCTCTCTGTCAAATAAATAAAATCTTTAAAAAAAAAAGAAAGAAACAGGAATTCTGTCATGGAAACAATCTTTGAAATGCCAACATATACATAAGTGAAGGTGACAAGTGAACAGTTAAGTCTGGAGCTCAGACTGTCTTGCTCATGTTCAGACTAATAGGTTCTTGGCACTCCACCTTATCTCATTTCCCCAACCTATGATTTATTTAAAATAATAAATACAAATTTTCTAAATATGTAAGTACGGTTATATATACCTACTCATCACAAATTAGTTCCTCTGTTCATTGGTGGTTTTCATGATTTGGCTGACCTCTAAGGTCTAGTGTGAGAAGCAGGGCATAAGGGGGACAGAGAGAGAGAACTTAATGTGTCTCTAACCCCTACTTCTCTCATCTGTAACAGGAAGATCTGAGGTTTTATTCATACTCTACTATTTAGTAATCCTAAATTTTATTAATTTCTGAATTTGAATGCCATATTTTGAACTGTTGTCAATGAGCCTTTTTTTTTTTTTTGAAAGACAGAGATCACAAGTAGGCAGAAAGGCAGGCAGAGAGAGAGGAAGGGAAGCAGGTTCCCTGCTGAGCAGAGAGCCCTATGTGGGGCTCGATTCCAGGACCCTGGGATCATAACCAGAGCTGAAGGCAGAGGCTTTAACCCACCCAGGCGCCCCGTCAATGAGCCTTTTAAAAAAGAACAATTACTAAAGACTAAACCCAAACCGACCTTCCCAAATTCACTGCTTATCTGTTCGAACATCATCAGAGACTACTGAAGAGTATTCTGGGAAACAAATTTTGTTTCATTTCTAAATTGCACTAAGTGGCAATAATTTACACTCAAATACTCAAGGGGCAATAATTAATATTCAACGCTAATAGCTTGATATAATATAGGTTTTTTTTTTTTTAAAGGTTTTGTTTTATGTGTTTTAGAAGGTTTGGTTCATTCACCAAACTCTGGCGGGGGGAAGGGGGAAGAAGAGGTTGGAAACCTGACATATTTAGCAGTAGCTCTAAGATGTTTACATGTTAAAAAGGAGAACTTTTAGGAATGTTGATAGCAAATGTCACCTGTCCCTCCTTCATATCCATGAGTTCAAGAAGCATGAGAGGAGTTAATACAAAAAAAAAAAAAAAAATTCAAGAGCTTTTGTCTAGTTTTTATTTTTTTTTTAAGGTTTACTAGAGTAAAGCATTTTTAAGTAAAAAGAAATTTGAGACCAACTGACCTAAGAAACTAGAAATTCTTAACTCTTTTCCCTCCTAAATGCATCTCCATTCATTCTCAGGAGGAACAATCCAATGTCAACCTTGCTAAATTCCGCAAGCTCCAGCACGAGCTGGAGGAGGCTGAGGAACGGGCTGACATTGCTGAGTCCCAGGTCAACAAGCTGCGGGTGAAGAGCCGGGAGGTCCACACGAAAATCATAAGTGAAGAGTAATTCAATGAAATGCTAAACAGTGACCAAGGAAATGCACAAAATGTGAACATCTTTGTCACTCTGTTTTCTACATTGCTTTTTTGCAGATAAAAAATTTATCCGCAAATAACTTGTGAGACTCTTCTCCTGCCCAACTGTGTCAATTAATCTTTTTCTGCATCAAGAAAAGAAAGAAAGAGAGGGAAG
This sequence comes from Enhydra lutris kenyoni, assembly GCF_002288905.1. Classification (NCBI taxonomy): domain Eukaryota; kingdom Metazoa; phylum Chordata; class Mammalia; order Carnivora; family Mustelidae; genus Enhydra; species Enhydra lutris. Next base: position 4,487,018 of record NW_019154166.1, on the reverse strand, counting down.
GAGGGAGAGAGGGAGGAAAGATGAAAAAGAGGGAGGGAGGAAAAGAGAGAGAAAGAAGGAGAGAGAAAGAAAGATTTTTGGCTTTTATCTTATGGAGCAGGATTTAGTCCCCAAGAATAAAACATGATAGGAACAGCCAGGCCAATCCCTGATAGTGAATGCCCTCAGCCACACTTGTCCCTGTGGGGAGCAGATGAGGCCTAGAGGTGGGCATGAGGCATATAGAACATAGCATATGATAAATCTCACCAGGCGAAACACCAGCTAGTTATCAGAAAAGGCTGATTTCTGTTAATGAAGTAATTTATTTTAATCTCAAGATTGAGTAAAAATAAAATAGTAATTACCTACATAAGATAAATGAAACTGTAAAATATTTGGATTGGACACTCAAAAATGCTCCAAATGCAAACTCTCCACTATAAATATATCAACTATTAAGTCAGGATTAGGATCCCTTGAGAGGGAAATACATTCTGTGGATTTTCTAGTTCTTTTTCAATGTAAGAGATTTTTAGTGTTTAAGTGGTTTTCCTGGGCATCCTCCCTTGCTGTCACATTAGAACAGGAAACAAGAGGGAGTTAAGAATGAATACATTGGCAGTATCTATGCTCTCTCTGGAAAGTTCTGTGACTCTTACAAGGCTTTCTCCCAGTCTTGTTCACAGCAGTGGAAGGCCAATTAATTGTTTCCCGTCAGTTCCCTACTCTCATTATTTGGTCTCTGGACTGTGACACTGTGCCTTTCTACAGAACTGCAACAAACCACCATCCTGATTATAAGGGTATCACTACTTTAGAGCAACAAGGCTGAGAGTAGCCCAGGCCTCCTGCTTACCTCATTTTTAATAGATGGGGAGCAGGTAAAATAGCAAGTATCTTGTCAGCTAGCAAGGTAACAAAGATCTTACAGAAATCATACACCTATTTCAAAAGAACAATATACGATTCCATGTTTTAAATGGTACTATCTGGTGGGTTAAATCATCTAGCTGCCCTCATCCAGACCTCGGCTCCTGGGGAAGATCCCCGTGGGTTGTTAGGTGCCTCCACTTGTATTCTGTGGATCTTTGGAGACAACTGTTTATTCTAGCTTGACATCTGGACCCGCACTTTACACTGAAATCTTTGCTCCCTAATCACAGCACTTCCCAGGAAACTCTCCTGAGAGGTGACTTACCCTCTCATAGGCCTTTCAGAACTTAAGTTCTGCTGCTTATCCTCTTGTAGAAAGCTCTTCTTCTCAGAGATTCATGCTCTTCTGCTATTCCCCATACCTACTGCTGTCCTCCACTGACCTCCTTCATTACGATTCTGGCTCCTCTTCTCTATCTACCCAACTCTTATGACATTCCTGGGAGATGTCACTGTCCATATGGATGATGCCTCTAATATACTGACTCCAGTCCCTTGGTGCTTTCTCCCTCCCTCCACTTTGTTCATTGCCTCCCTCTGGAAAATCCCCAAACTACTCACATTCACTCACCAAGTCAAGCAACTCCTTTCTGATCTTCTGGCTTTTCTTATTTAACCATATGGGACCTCCAGCACTCTGACCTTTTATTTCTTCCATATTCATTAGCCCCTACTTCCTTCCCAAGGAAACAAAAATTCATAATCTATCTTTTTATCCACTCTCTTCACACCACTCTAAGCTTCTTTGCCATCTCCTGTCCCCTGTCACACTTGAGTAGAAAGAAACAACCTGAACGAACCCAACATTTCACTACTCCACACTTGCAAGAAGATGGTACCACTATAAATTCCCAACCACAAGCCCCACTGGGCCTTTGGTGCTGGAGTTATGCAGTCAACTTGCTCACTCTCTCTATTTTTATTACATATCTTCTCTGCTCTCCTCAAATCTCAATTCACTGCCTTTTGGCCCTAGAAGATCAGCTCCTATCCTGCTTAAAAGAAAAACTAGATGCCACCAGATAGAAATGGCCTCCTATTCCTGCTGCCAAGCCATATTTATCCTTCCAATGCAGAGGTGCTCCTCCAATTTAATTTCAGGGCCACCTCCTCAGCCCAGTTTTAAGTATCATCCCCTCCCTTCTTAGAACAGTTATACAGTGGACCGCTTTTCTCCCACTTTATCCCCAATATCTCCCACTCTACTGCATCCTTTCTTGACTGTCTCTTGACCCTATTTCTTTCTTCTAGTTCCTTTCTCACTTCTCCACTTTCCTCCGCAACAAAATCTCTTGGAAGTATTGCATATACACACTGTCTTCATCTCCTCACCTCCCATCTACTTACTCCTCAGCTCACTCCGCTCCACCTAAATGGGTCTCACTGTGATCCTTAGTGACCTCTTCATTGCTGATCAAATGGACACTTCCCAATCTTTAATCAACTTGACCTTTTTAACTGCATGTTATACATCTGACCATTCTCTCTAGGTGGAAATATTCTCTTCCCTTGATTTCCAAAATTCAGACCTGCTTTGGTATTCATCACAACTGAGGCTCTCCAGGCTCTTTCTCTTTCTCCTCCATCAGCTCACCTGCCTCTGCCTTACCATCACGTGTTTCTGTGAGCTCAGTGCAATGGGGCCCACATCTCCATTGTAGGTCCCTTCTCCCCTCTGTTGACATTTCCTCCTTGGAGGATCTCGTCCACTCCCTTGGTTTCATCCACAAACTATGAGCTCTAAATTTATATCCCAACTCCAGTTCTCTCCTCTGAGCTCCAAGCTTGATATTCCTACTAACAGAAATTCTAAACCCAACACAGTCAAAATTAATCCATGACTGTAGCCCCTAATCCTTAAGCTTCTCTTACATTCCTATACTGTTTCTCATCACAGTGGATGGCAACAGTGATCATTTAGTTGCTCAAGCTAAATACTCAGAAAATCAAGCCTTGAAACTGACCTGTCCTCACTCACCCATATCCAATCTGTCATCATGCTTTTTTTCTTTACTAATCCTAAATACCTTTCAAAACCATCAACTTCTCTGTCTCTTCTGTCACATCCCCCACCCAAATGGCCATTGTCTACTGCCTGGACTCCCACATTCTACTCTTCCATCCTGAGTCTAACCCATTATAATAGAATCTAAACTGCAGCCAGAGAAATCTCTCTAAAAATAATGAACTGATCATGTCACTGTCCAGCTCAAAACTACCCTCTTTGCTCTTAGCATAGAGACTAAAACCCTGAAGACGGCTCTTGCCCACCTTGCGAGCTCCATCTTGTGATACTCTCTTCCTCCCTGTGTGTGTCTCAGCCTCATGACCTCCCTTCAGTTCCAGGAACATACTGTGAGCCTCCTTCGCACATCACAGACTTAGCACTATTGCTGCCTCGGCTTCAAGGATTCTCTCACTTCTCATCTCTATACTTAGACTAGCTAATTGCACTACTTTAAGAAAAAGACCTGGGCCCTCCAGAATAGGTCCAATTTTCCTGTTATATGTTCTCTTTACTTACCACTTACAAAACTGCAAATAATGTCTTTCTCCCTCATTAAAATGTAAGCTACGTGAAGTACAGGTTTGGGATCTTACTCATTCATCCCTATATCCCTCCACTTGGCATTGGGCCTTGAATAGAGTACATGCTCAATTACTACATTCTGAAGTATGAATGAATGAATGCTTCCGAACCTTTGGATTTACTGTCTGTGTGCCCTCCAACCCTTCCCCATCTGGCAAATGTTTACCTACTCCTCAAGTCTTTGCTTACACATGGCTCCTTTTCATGCCTTCTTTCGGCATCAAAGCGTCTATTCTTATATGTTCTAGGACACCCTTTCCTGTATTTTAATATCACTGTCATGTTTTCCTTGCTCTTGCTGCCTCTGACCATAGTACCCTTTCCTCTTCTTTGTGAATCCACCCTCCTCATCCTTCAAGGGCACTGGCTCCAAGCAGACTTCCCGAGCAGGAGGGAGAATCTCTCTAGAGCATTCGCCTGTACCTTCTCCTATTCCGTGATTCCTTTGTGTCTTATCTTTCCCACTCGGTTTTTGAATCCCATCTTCTTTCCCTCCTCACCTTTATTGCATGCTTCCCTGTCTCTCCCCTTCAATTCCTGTATCTTGTTTTAGCTCCTCTATTCAGATATTCTATCCTGTTCGTGCCTCCTGCTTGGTTAATATGTCCTGTCTGACCTCTCCTGGTACTCAAGGAAAGTCCAGATTTTAGACTGCTTAGTCCATTTTACTTGTTTAAAGAAAAATATTTGTATTTATTCAAGTTTACTTCTGAACTGTCCCCATCTACAAATGTATTTAAGAAAAAAAAAAAAACACATTTCGTAATTTTTTCTCTTACTTTCAACACCTTCAAAACACACAGTGACCTTTACAGAAATGCAAAATATCCACCAACAACCAGCACAGGAATACTAAAACATTTACTCCCATTCCCCCTACACAAGTGCCTCTTCTTTATAATTACCTCTCCTTGATATCCTGCCACTCCGAAATGTAATATATTCTCTTTCTACTCTACTTCCAATTCTGTAGAAGATACCAACTGTCGACATGGACAGCAGCAATTTATTGGGACTTCTTTGCTAAAACAAAGGGAATTTAGCACCATACCTAAGACTTGACCAGAAAAAAAGATCTTAAAACTATGTCTTGTTGTCTAACTGGAACTCAGAAGGAGAAAGAATTTTAAAAGATTTAAGTTAAATTTGTCCACTGATTTATTTTTATTAAAGTTCATCAGTACAGGGGACATTAGATTCTCAAATATTAATTGTTTCCCGAGTAGTAGGGAAGGCACATGACTTCTCACACCTAAGAGGTGAAATATCAGATACCAACTCGAGGAGAAAGTAAGAATGAGCCAGACAACCACATACCAACCCCCAGGAACCAGGAAGGCCCTAAAGTATAAAATAGAATAACTAGAAAGAGCTGAATGATTCTGTCTCCCCATTATTTTCCCATGTGGACCTGCTCCTCTGGGAATCTATGTGCCTCTGAGTTAATTATAACACCTAGGAGACGCTTCTCTGTTCACTCCGTTCAAGTGAAAGGTGTAGACCGCTAGAGGGGCAGGGGATGAGTGAGCAAAGCTGCTGCCTGTGAGTAGGGACAGATTACTGATATGCAACCAAGACAGAATCTCTGAAGAACATTTTCAAGGTTCCACCTATATCTTGTAGCAAAGAAAATGTAAGTCTCTACATATCTCTGTCTTTTTAGCGGCATGCACTTCACACGGTTCTATGTGTCATGGGGTAGTCTGTGACATTCTGGTTTTCTGTATGCTGGCTTCTGGTGGGCAAGCATTATGACGCATCCAACAACAGGACACGTAACACCACATGCTGCCCTTATGGAGGCAGTTTTCACAAAATGTGAGTCATTTGATGGGAGGTCTCTCATTTATTATTCTGTTAGTTGTTTACTTCTGGCATAGCTTTTACCGTGTCAGTAACATCATTAGATAAACACAGAGCCTCTGAGTTGGAAGGAGCGCTAGAGGCTGTACAGCTAGGAGCTGGGTGATGGCCGCTGAGGCTGCCCTGCCTGAGCTGAGTCTTTGCTCTACCACACACACCAGCTCTATGATCCAGGCCAATTTATGTAACCAGACTGTGGCCCGATTCCTTTTCAGTATTCAGCAGTACTAACATTTTCTACTCTTTAGGTTTGCATGAGGATAAAATGAAGCAATGTAAATCAAATACTTAGAATATATACAAGGCCCTTGGTAGGTACTCAAAATACAGACCTACTTTTTCTTCACTCACCTCCCCACAATTTTCCTGGCTTAGAATGTGTCTCATTCAGAGGTCTGCAGAGGTCGTTCTTTTGCATTATTCAAGTCTCGGTTCAAAGAAGCCTATCCTGCTTGCCAACCTAAATGTGGCCCCCTGACTACAATAATTATTACCTCATGACTCTAACTTTTTACTTCCCATAGCACATCATATAGAATAAGAAATATATCTTTAACTTTTTTCCTAGGAATTCATTGTCTCCACCACCCCCTTCCATCAAAATGTCAAGTCCAAGAGGGCAGGGATTTCTTTTCTTAAAATCTTGTATGTCTTCCCGATAAATACCAATTAAATGAATGAGTACCACTATATGTACTATGTACTTGTATATAGAGAAAATCACCCCCAGAAAGTAATTTGAGGTAGCTAAGCATATAGTCATCACTGACCTTGCCATGACCAAGATTTTCACAAAAATCACAATCTCAAGCATCCCATTCAGTCTCTGCACCAATAACCAAGGCATATAAGGAGAAACAGATAATGTGAACAGGCCTACATCTATTAAAGAAACTAATCAATAATTAATAAGCTTCCAAAAAAGAAAGCATCAGGTCCAAATAATTTTGCTGGTGAATTCTACCAAACATTTAAGGAGAAATAACATCAATTCTCCACAATTTCTTCAAGCAAAAAAGCACAGGGAAAAATTTTTAACTTACTCTGTAAGGCCAGAATGTCCCTAATATCAAAACCAGATAAAGCCATTACAACAAAGGAAAACTTCAGACTAATGTCTCTTATGAACATAAAAGCAAAGTTCCCTAATAAGACACTAGCAAATCCAATGCAACCATATATATAAAGTAGTGACACGTCAACCAAGCAGGGTTTCTAATACCTCCTCTAATACCTCCTCTTCTTCCAGGTTGCCTGCTCTAGATATTCCATGCCTGCAATTCTTCCACATCATCAAGACCTCCTATCCATTGGCCACTACTTTTTCATTGTTCTGATATGTCCTCTCATTTTCTTCCTTGTCCAAGCTTAAATCTCATGGCCCAATATTATAATAACTCACTTGAAAGATTCTTAACTCCTCCGGCCCTGGCCCTATATTTCTCTTGCTGGACAAAGTCTCACCTGGGTTCAACTTGGATTTTCTATGGCCACATCCAAGCAACTGAACTTGCAGGAGAAAAACAGATCTGTTAAACTGGTCTAACTTTAACTGTCTGACTTGAACTCAATACTTCCGGCCAAGCCTCTCGCTCTCCAAAAGGAACACTTCACACCTCCTCTTGGTACACCTGCTATGTCTCCTGCCCTCACTCTCAGCCAATGACTTCACCTCATACTTCACTGAGAAAATAGAACCAAATAGGAACTCCCTCATCTTCCCAATATCAACTCTATCAACTAACTTGCAACTTGCCCTCACTCTGTCTTCTTTCCTAATATATGCAGTGTCCATGCCCCCCTCAGAGTCTAAATCTGCCTCTTGGCCTCTGGACTCCAGTCCCTCCTGCCTTGTCTCCCACAATAATCCCCTCCTTCTCTTGGGTCATCAATTTGTCTTAACTCTCCAGAATCCTTCTCACAAATACAAATATGTTTAGTCTCTCCCTCTTTTAACAAATCTTCCCTTGACCCCATGTCTGCCTCCAGACACTACTTCATTTATTAGCTACCCTTCCCAACAATCCTTTTTTTTTTTCCCTCTGACATTTATTATGAAACAAAACACTTGTCCCCTAGCTGTTGAATCACCCCCAGGCTTTATTCTCAAATGACCCAGGTTTTGCAGAACAGAGACTGCTATGTCCCCTTCAGAATCTATATTCCTGACCATCAAAACCAATGGGCATAGTAAGATGGTTGTTTTAAGCCATTATGTCTGGGGAATATGTTATGTTGGCAACACTAAATGGAACATGGCCCAAGCCACCATTATATTCTACCTACACTGTTGCAGTGGCCTGTTGCCTCTGCCTGGCCTCCCCTTGCTGTCCTACAATCTATATTCAACACAGGAACCCAGAGTGGTTCTTTTAAATCTTCAGTCTGATTATATTTCTTCCCTTCCGAAAATTCTCCTCTGGTTCTCCATCCCATTCAGATTAAAAACCAAAGTCCCTGCATTGTCCCACAAGCTCCTACATTAACTGACCCTCCTACCTCACCTCCTGCCACTCTCCCCTTTGTCCATTTTGCTCTTGTTGCAGGCTTATTTACTAATCCTCCAACACTTTAGGGAGACTCCAGGCTCAAGGTCTTTACACTCAGTTCTCACTCTCTGAAATACTCTTTCAGATATCCACAATTCTTGCTCCTTCGCTTCCCTCAAGCTTCTACTCAAATGCCACCTTATTATGAGACCACCCACCTTGCTACAATGCTCTCTCTCCCTTACTCAGCTTCATTGTTCTTTGAAGCATGTAGTATCATCTGGCATATCACATGTTGAGTTATCTGTTTGTGTATGTCCACCCCCATTGACTGAAACTGCCATTAGGGAATGGTCTTGGCCAGTTTGGAGGAGTTATGACAGTAGCTGACACACAGTGGACATTTAATAAGTATGTATAGACTAGAAAAGTGAGTGAGTGACTATAACCACACTGGAATGAGAATTCTGCAGAATGTAATAAGCAACTGACTTAAAATGAATGTGCAACTTCTTTTCAAAAGTGATGACCCACTGGCGTCCCTAAGAAATTTTTAAAAAGTAAAACAACAATCTGACTTGCCACATCCCGAGGGATTTTACTGAGTTTGTGATGCTATGCTGGGCACCACAGAAGGTAAGACACCAACATCTCCAAACTGGGTTCCAGCTATACTTTTTCAACTAAACTTATCTAATAAAAACATAACAACAGGGACACCTGGGTGCTCGCTGGTTAAGTGTCCGGCTCTTGATCTCGACTCTCAGCGTCATGAGATCCAGCCCCATGGTGGGCTCCGCACTGAGCATGGAGCCTACTTTTTAAAAATTTTAAAAACATAACAACAACAAAAATAATCTTGTTCACCAACATTTTCTAGCCATTGTCTCTTTGTAGCCCTTACTACCATTTTGACAGCCAGTGTATATTCAGGAGAAGTGCCAGCATAATTACAAAATGTCTGTTTCATCAGCCCCTGGTGACACAGTTCTAAGCATTTTATGTATATGATATATATGTACACACACATGTATATGTATGTATATATATATATGTCCATTTATATATATATGAATGAAGTGATTATCTATAATCTCCAATAGTAAAAATCTATAATACATCCATTCCTTATAAAAGCTTTTTATACTAAAGATTATTTATATAGCCTAATTTAATTCATTCAACTCAATAAGGTAAAGGGAACATCAGGTTTTTACTGAATTTATGTTTTTAGTAGATAAAGAAGTGCAAAATCACTAAAGCCTATAGTATTTCCAAATCTGCAAGGATAATGGGGGGAAATGCTAGAGAGAAGCTTTTACCCAGACTGCATAAATACAGCATCCAAATCATAACCACACAAATACAAGAAGGCTCAGCGCTGCTTCCCTATAGGTCCTATCCAGGCAGTCCCTAGAAAAGCAGATGTAAGGGAAAACGCCCCTCCCTCATTCAGCGCTGCTGCTCTCCGTCCTTGTCCAAGCTCTGCAAGGTTCTCTGACCCACTCCTGGTGGTCTGTGCCAGTCTCCACCAGAACACTTACACTCCGTTTTAGAGCTTTCAAGATCTGGATGATCAGTCAGGCTCTGCAACTGGTCAAAGCCCTGAGTTCCAGGTGTGGTCCTCACTAGCTACTGCTGTGTGACTTAGCCTGTGTGTCTTGGTCTTATCCATAGTGCTTTCTTTTATCTGTCAGTTCTAAAAGTACTGCATGTGTTTGATAATATTCTGTCTCTAATTTAGGTATCAGGTTCCAAAAGAAGTAAAAATAAATGAGTTGTGAAAATCTTAACATAGAGCATAATCAGAACTTTCCTCTTTCAGACTTAGAGCCCAGCCTTTTGCATAAATCACTAAGCTTCCGAGAGTCATTTCCACAGAGATGGAAAAAAATAATGTCTGCCCATTCCATAGTATTGTATCAAAAGAAGCAAAAAAGTATAAAAGATTCAATCTGTTAATATGTTAAAGAGAAAATTCTAAGTCCATAGGATGCATACAAAAAGTGATCACATTAATCAGTAATTTAAGCTGGCAGATGATAGTAAAAAATACCACATCAGGACTTCGGGACACATTTAGAGTCAACAGATTTCCCATCATATTCAGCAACAGCTGTGTAGGTGGTGAAGCCACCAAAACCCAACTGGTAAGCATCATGGGCACAGGTGATGCCCACTCATGTTCTCCACCCACAACAGCTCTGTGGATACATCAGCCTTCCTCCCACCTTAAGTAAAAGTACATAGTACCCACCTCATTAGAGCTACCGCTAGTCATGGGGATGTGCCCATGAACTAGAAATGCATGTCTGGGTCTCCTTCCATTATGCAGTGGAAACATCAAGCATGGAGCATCACACAGCATCCTGGGGTCCCCTCAGTGAACACAAATGAGGGGGAGATATCCATGGCAAGTCCTTTAGCAAAACAAGTGTTTGTATCTGTTCTAAATCCCTTCCGACTCCCCTACTGGTCACCACCACTGCCTACCCTGACAACACGCTTTCTCCAGCATGCTTAGCTTTTCAAACTTTAGAAGAATCTACTGCCAGTGTTTGTAAAATCTGGACCCTGACGAGGAATTTTCTGCCTTAATATCCATCACTTGCTACTTCCAATCATAGCGTCAGATCTAAAATTCATCCCAGCTCCGTAATGGCTTTGAGTGCTAACATATCAATTAGTCCTGACTCCTTGAGTCTGGCTCATACTGTCAGACCCAATTTACAAGCAGGACAGTAAGTGGGAACCTGGCTTTGGATTCTGTGGTGAATGATGTAACAGTAAAGCCGGTGAAACAGCCTTAAAGGCCCTGAATCCACATCCCCTATCAAATGCCTATAAAGAACCCTAGATTATCCTCTGTCAAATTATTTATAGGTGACAAGAAATATTTCTAATTATATCCATTCACAGCCACAGTCAGTGAATATTGTGCAAAGAGATTGCCAAAAAAGGTTTTGCCAAGTAGGTTCCAGCTAGGACAGCTGAGGTGGCTGCTGTGCTTGCACAACGGTCTCTATAAAAGGGGAGCCCACATGCCTCGTCCTGTCCTTCCTCAAAATTCTTCAAGGTATGTATACCTGATGAACTCTTGGCCAGCTCTACATTCCTGCTGATAATTATCTTTCAGCTTAAGGGAAAGGCCTCTATTTCCCAAATTTTAATTTTTCTTTCCATCATTCCTAAGGATGATATGGTACATGATATAGTTAACTAGGATTTTGCAACTAAATGGGAAAAAGAAGAATCTGCATTCTCGTCTTTTCTCTTTCAGCAGTAGTTGTCTGCTTCGGGCCCGCCAACTTCCTCACCTGGTAACACGAGAGGTAAGAGGGATTTATTACTACACTCTAAAGAACAAAGGGATCTCTACTACTAAGTCTTGAAAAAACTACCAACTTATTTCCTGGGCTAGTAATGGGAATGGGGTAATACAAGGAGGAGCTGTTCTTTAAAAATGGCTTCTCGTGAAATATTGACTTTTCAGACCATTTAACCACACAAAATTTAATGACTCATCTCTTCCACGTGTTGTTAGCACTTCAGAAATACAGCAATTACAATGTAATATTGAGTGTGAGCTGCTAGTCCAGCTTGACCACTGAAGATGCATTACAGAGACCATCTGATAAAATCAACAACGTGTTGACTGGGCAGTCAACATAATCCAGGCTTTCCAAGGACTCTGGCTACCTGAGCGAAGCCAGGTGGCCTTCCAGATCTTGCAGTGGAATCAACACTGAACCTGGATTTGGGAGAGCAGGGTTCACGTCCCAGCCCCACCACTTATAATTCTGTGACACTGCATGACCCTTCACCTTTCTGGCCCTTAGTTTTCTTACCGGTGAAATGAGGAGGCTGCATTCTAGGTGATGGGTAAGGTCCCTGCAGCACTTGCATCTACAACCTCAGACCGTGGCTTCTGACTACTCCTCCATACAATCAAAACCTTCAACAGACCTCCTCCCCATCTCCATATGTTGGGACTTATACTTTAAGTATTCTGTTAAAAATGCACATAATGATGAAAACCTGCTACACTTTTGATAAATTCTTAATTAGTTTATATTTAATAAGAAGCTATAGTGATTTAGACTTCGTAACAGAAAACATACTGTTCACTTGCTCAAACTTGAAGCAAGTAGATTCGGGAACCTCTGCAACAACCCTGAGAATCCCTGGGGGCTTGTGACCCACAGCTAGGGAAACCAATGATCTCAGATAAGGGGGGAAGGAGGGCATCCTTTCTGTGTTTGGTGAATGCACTGTATTACAATAATCTCTCCACAGTAGTGTGTTGTTAATGCAAAATGACCTTGTGTAAAAACACAGAAACAAAAAATAACATTAACAGGATAAGATTTTTCTTTTGAAGAAAAAACCCTAAGGTTAAATATTTAATATCTGTCCCCTGGAAGTATTTCTAAATTGCACTGTATCATCAAGAGGTTTTCATAGGAATGAATTAGTTTGATTTTAGAGACAAAATATGTAGCAAATTCCATATCTAACAATCAAGGGGATGTTTAATGCAATCCAGCCCCCTTCCCTCCACAGAAGTCAGCTTCTGTCACTGGTCACTCGTCCTGTCCTTGCCATCAGAGAAATTCTCTGCCATCTCGTAATTCATGTGTCAGTGGGAAAAAATGTTAAAGTTCATCTTGGCTTGAAATTTTATACTGGCTACTAACTTCAGAAGAGATATTTAGAGAACTGGTACTTTTTTTAAAAAGGAGGAAGAAAGAGAGAGAGAGAGAAAGATCTGAAATCATACAAACCAGGTAAAAACAACCATTATCCTGAAATCCAACTAAAAACAAATTATTATAAACTAAAAATATATAAACACTATGATATTTTATGTTTTTCATCCAAATGTTTTTCTCCAGGAACCATTTAAAGTTATCTTTTGTCTTGATAATACTACTTGCATACAATTTGAGAATAAATGAGACTTAATTTTGACTTAGGACAAATCATTTGTTAGATTTTCAACTTTTGTTGCGTTTACTTTTTGCTTTATTACTTGATACATAAACAATTTACGCCTAAACTAGGGGTTTATTTGTGCTTATTAAGTGTTTTCAATCTGGACTGCATCCTGAATAAACAAAGGTACCTTTCATCCATCCAATTTTAATAATACTTGCATCCAATTTATCCACGTGATTTTAAAAACTGGGGCCAGGAGAAAAATTTTACTAAATATCTGAGTTTTTAAAATAGGTTCAGGTTGTAAAGCCATTATAAACAGTTATTTTGTATTTCTTTATATCACTGGAATGTCAAAAAAAAAAAAGTGGGAAGGGGGAGTAGAAAAAGAAAAGGCAAAGCAAGGAGAAAAAGAAAAGATTCTAAGCACACTTGGGCATCCTGAACCCTGATGACTGCAACTCAAACCCCTTCATACTCATCTACAAAGGCTCACAGCACAGAGGATGGAACAGAGCCTTACAACATCACAAGAATTAAGTTCCCCCAATATAAGGCTTTGAAATCCTTGATCCGATCTCTTAGCACCTTTGCACAAGACATAGGTGTGATCCCTACAGGCAGGGCTGAGGAAATGGGCCAGGCCAATGAGGCACAGGAGTGTGAAATCAACAGGACAACGTCCACCCTCACCCTGGGTCACTGTCCTGCTCTGTCTCTGTCCTCCAGGTACCCCGGTGCTGTGCTGCTGCCAATAAGCCCCAGCCATGAGCTCCGACGCTGAGATGGCCATTTTTGGGGAGGCAGCTCCGTACCTCCGAAAGTCTGAAAAGGAGCGCATTGAGGCCCAGAATAGGCCCTTTGACGCCAAGAATTCTGTCTTTGTGGTGGACACTAAGGAGTCCTATGTGAAAAGTATGGTGCAGAGCAGGGAAGGGGGGAAGGTGACCGTGAAGACCGACGCAGGGACTGTAAGTAACACAAAGTGGGGTAGTAAGACATAACTGATCCTTTCTCCTACTTAGTTTGACATGCACCAGCTCCTTCTTTTCTTAACAGACTGTCACAGTTAAGGAAGATCAAGTCTTCTCCATGAACCCTCCCAAATACGACAAGATCGAGGACATGGCCATGATGACCCACCTGCACGAGCCTGCCGTGCTGTACAACCTCAAAGAACGTTATGCAGCCTGGATGATCTATGTGAGCGTCCCCTTTTTCTTTTTACTTTTCACTAACTTAAGTCCATGAACTGTTAGCCAAAACCAATCCAAGACTACTTTCCAATTTGGCTACTACAATTTCAAGACTAATCATTGGGTTAGTATTGTGAATTCTGATGTACTTGACACTGTGCAGCAAAAAGCCATGTGCTTAGTGCAGAATCCATGTGCAAGCAGAAGTAAGCGTACTGTGTAGAGCTCCTGGGGGTGGGAGGCGGCCAGGGAATGAGAGTCCTAAACCCTAGGAGAACGGACACGGTGCTTGGGTCCCTCTCACTTGGCACATAAAGCAGTATTTCCAAGGCAGATTAATGAGGTGACTGCAGACAAAGCAACCTTGTCATTTCCCACAGACCTACTCGGGCCTCTTCTGCGTCACCGTGAACCCCTACAAGTGGCTGCCGGTCTACAACCCCGAGGTGGTGGCCGCCTACCGAGGCAAGAAGCGCCAGGAGGCCCCGCCCCACATCTTCTCCATCTCAGACAACGCCTACCAGTTCATGCTGACGGGTCAGTGAGTCCATAATTACAGTCTGCAGAGCTATTCATAAAGTACATGTAGAGTGATAACACAGAAGACACAGAGGCAGTGCCTGGAGAATAAAATGCTCAGCACAAACATAATAGTAATAATAACAGTATAATGATAGTATTCTAATATGATTAATAGTGTAATATAATAAAATTAGGGAAATATATTTAAAATAAGAGGGACCGGGGCACCTGCATGGCTCAGTCTGTTGGGTGTCTGACTCTTGGTTTTGACTCAGATTGTGATCTCAGGGTCTTGGGATCAAACCCTGAGTCAGGCTCTACACCAGTGGGGTCTTCTAGAGATTTTTTTCCTCTCCCCACTCCCTCCCCTTCTGATCCTCCCACCCCCCACCATGCATGCTCATTCTCTAAAATAAATAAAATCTTTAAAAAAAAAAAGAGTAAAATGGATCAGTTTCAAAAGCAGAGAGAATTTTGCTTAGAGTTCTATGCTACAACCCAAACTAATGCTAATTCCAGATCAAAATTAATCCAAATTTAGGAATGAACTATGTATTTTAATTATAGCTAATATATCACCTCTCCTAAAAAGAAAGTTTTGAAAGCTTACAGTACAAGTTATCCCAATTACTACACAAAACTTTGGATCGGACACTAATAACATGATTTTGAACTATGAACCAAGTGACAAAATGGAACATGGAACTAGTATTCATCTGATATTGGTAAGTCATTCCCACGGGTAGTACAGTGAAATAGTGCATTCATTACATATTCTATCACACTAAAGGTAACAGGAGTATAACACATGGACTAATTAGCACATCTTTTGCCACTTATTTTAAAAAGAAAATTGTAAAAAATCAAAGTAACAATAGATATAGTTTGTGGGGGGGGGAGGAGCTTTAAAAGACAACTCTGAGTTTATAAAATATATGTGCTAAGTATATTTTTCAACATTATCTCCGATTTCTTTCACAGATCGTGAGAACCAGTCAATCCTGATTACGTATGTAGATTTCATGCCTTTCTTTCTGCTGAATTTTTGATCACTGTAGTGGTTACTTAGATTCTGACTTTTCCTCTGTGTGGACTCAACAGTGGAGAATCTGGTGCAGGGAAGACTGTGAACACCAAGCGTGTCATCCAGTACTTTGCAACAATTGCAATTACTGGAGAGAAGAAAAAAGAGGAATCTACTCCTGGCAAAATGCAGGTGGGTATGATATTCATCCCAGGACAGAAGAAATCCTAAGCTTCTAAAAATTTGACCAAGGTACTTCAGAGCCATAGCAACCAACTGCAAGTGATGTCAAAATTTAGAAGATAACTCTTGGATGGGCTGTGAGGATGAGATGTGTTGCCTATGAGATGCAACAGACAGAAGTTCTCCAAACCATTTATTACAAGGGGGAAAAAATGAGCCTGAGCAATACAGAACTCAAGGCCATGTCACCCTTCCTTCTGTTTGTCTTCCTTCTACTCACTTTAGAAACCCCTACTCAAAAACTCCTTCTTTCTCAAGTAAAAAATCTTAAATTATAAAAAGAAATGTGTTAAGAAAGAAACGAAGAAAGAGAAAGCCAACCAGCCTTACCCCAAAGTTACAGAATATTGTGAAGGGGAAGGGTGCAGGGGAGGAAGCTGATGGAAAGTTATCTCACCTTTTCCAGGGTCTCCTTATCTGTCTTACTCATTTCTCTTAAGGGGACCCTGGAAGATCAAATCATCAGTGCCAACCCCCTACTGGAGGCCTTTGGCAACGCCAAGACCGTGAGGAATGACAACTCCTCTCGCTTTGTAAGTCTTCTGGTCCTCCTTTTCGGGTGAGGACCAGCACAGACGTTTCTGTGCCTGTGGTATCAGCATCTTTCCCATCCACCTAGTCCATAACTGAAGAAAATATTTGTCTGCCTTTGAGTATGTAAAAAGAAGTCTTCCTTTGCCTTTTTAAGGGTAAATTTATCAGGATCCATTTTGGTGCAACAGGCAAACTGGCTTCCGCAGATATTGAAACATGTAAGTTAATGAACACTAGTGATTAAAAATATTTTGGGGGGGTTATATAGTGAAAATAGTGATATCTATGTTGTGTCAACTTCTCAAATGCTTAATTTTCCATTGTGGCCTTTTCTTTTAAGTGTGCTCAATCTGACTTTCTAGATCTCCTGGAGAAGTCCCGTGTTACTTTCCAGCTAAAGGCTGAAAGAAGCTACCACATATTTTATCAAATCATGTCCAACAAGAAACCAGAACTTATTGGTAAGAAGTATCCATGATTTTTTTCTACCAAGGAAGAACAAAAGCCTCTTTTTCTGAAAGTCCCTCTAAAGTGTTTTTGATAACCAAAGTAATTCTGTCTATACTTGTTCTTTTTCATGTGTACAGAAATGCTTCTGATCACCACCAACCCATACGACTTTGCTTTTGTCAGTCAAGGTGAAGTTACAGTGCCCAGCATTGATGACCAGGAAGAGCTTCTAGCCACAGATGTAAGTAACAGGTACAGAACAGGAAGAAGTAAATTCATTTTGCACTATACAACACTCCCCTCTATGGAGTCAACAGCATTAGCAGAAAGACAGTAAATATACAATATTGCTTTTCAGGCTTCCTTACTCTTGGAATAAAATTACAGGGTATTTCAATGCCCACCTTCCACCCTAGGAAGCTCAAAATGTCTGTAATAAATCTTAAGTCTTAGGCATTCCTTGGCTAGTTGGCTCTTTTTTTTTTCCCCCCTCACAGGCCCTCTGAATCAATTTTTGTACTCCAATAGTGATGTTTCTCTTATTTTTTGTCAGACCCTATATCCAATAAAAAAGACATCTGGGAAAAAAGACATATGATACTTTAAGATTTTTATAGCAGAACATGATGATTTGCACAGTTCCTCTATAGTCAGATGTAAGCACAAATTTTGTTTCAAATGTCACTCCGGGGCTAATAGTATTCCCCTCCCCCATCTTTGCAGTGTTTGAAGAAATTGATTCTTTAACCTCAAAAATTCTCTTTTTGGCCTCCATGAACCTTTACTTTTATTTTTGGAACTACAGATTTTTTTTTTAGAGGATCATTACTCTTTGGCTTATTTTCTTTATACATATACTTTATACATATTTCAAGTTTTCTTTTCCATTTCTGAATAGTCAACCATCTTTGATTATTCTTAAATTTAATACCAGTGGGAATATCCTAACATTCCCAATATAGGATTAAGAGCTGCTTACAAAAACACTTCTTCTTTTCAAATACTATTTTCAAAAAGTCTATAAACTATTTGTGTGCCTTCATCTCATAAATATCAGCTTTTACCAGCTTTACTTCATTATTATTGATAAGTCCAAAAGAGTTAGGGAGCTGAGAAATAACCCCTAGTATTGGAGGTTAAAAAAAAAAGCATCATAATCTTGTTCCCAGACTTTATTAATCTCTGAGCATTTTAAATAGCTTGAGTCAGTGAGCTGAACTGAGGGTAAATAATCTAGAGAAAGTTACATAGGTAAACTCCCCCTGCCTTGTCTGATGTCTGCCTCCACTGCATGAGCTTTTGCAAAGCCTAGCATGGGCAACTAAGAAAGTGATCAAAATCTAGTAGAGAAAAAATATACAACAATAATTTCAATAAAAGAAGTTCTTTTCACAAATGTCTCTTCCCTGCATGAGTAACGATCAGGTGAAGTTCACTGCCAGGCATCTCATGGCCTGCTGAGCTGTGACCTGATATCAGAGAAGGAAGAACTCAAGCACCGCTGCTCTTCCCCTCTGACTCTCTTTCCAACAGCATCCATCACATTCGGGGAGGCAGGCTAGGATTAGGTTTGGACAACATAGGAGGAAAAGGGGCAAACAGATTTGTGAAGCAAAGGAAACCCATGAGATAAGAAACCTGTGGAGCAAGGCCCGGCTAATGCAGAGAAATAGGAAGAGTGTCAACCTTGGCATCCAAAGCCAAGGCTCTGAGTCTTGGGTGAGTGTGGACAGGTCACATAAGATCTTCACTGCCCACAGGACTCAATGGGAAACCGACGCATACTTACTGATGATGCTTTGTGGAATAAAGAGCTGAAGAACAGGACTACCTTTTGAAAACACCAAAGTGTTAGTCAAGATATCATAAGAAGGCAGGGGAGGGAGGGCCCAGTGTCCTGAGGGTATCTGCCATGGTGATAAGTGGAAGCATATTTAAATTCAAATCTTTCCACAGAGGGCTGTGGACATCCTAGGTTTCAGCACTGATGAAAAGGTGGCCATCTACAAGCTCACAGGCGCCGTGATGCATTACGGGAACATGAAGTTCAAGCAGAAGCAGCGGGAGGAGCAGGCTGAGCCCGACGGCACTGAAGGTACTGCTCCCTGCTCACATCTTTCAGCTGACTGAACTGACACCATCAGGTCCTCAAGTCAGGGGCCAAGCTTTCACTTTCTTGACCTATCTGATGGTGGGGAGAAGTATTAGAGGACAGAAATGACACACTGCATATTTTAAATGACTGTGAAGATTTGTGGAGATGTAATTTCTGCCCATTCCAATTTTCACTGACTTACTGTAAGCTAGTATTTACGATCTGATTAAGACCTTTTTTATTCCAGTCAATAATTTACATGCCCACATGCACTGTCAGAAAAAAAAAAAAAAAAAACAGATCAGAATTTTCCTATCACTCCTCCTCTAGGTTAGACTTTCTCAAATTATTTTTATCTGTGGTCTACTTTAGCTATATTTTAAATATCATACAGAGCATTGATTCCCTAAGTTCCAAATTATCCTCTCAAAAAAAAAAAAAAGGACTAAAATTAGTGTGACAAATGGTTTCGTCACATTTACACATATTCCTTTTCAAGCAAAACTTTTTCTTTGTCATTACCCTTCCCACCTTAAATTGTGTACGCTATGGTCAGTTTCACTGTTCTCATCTCGTTCATGCAGTTGCTGACAAGGCAGCCTATCTCCAGAGCCTGAACTCTGCTGATCTGCTCAAAGCCCTCTGCTACCCCAGGGTCAAGGTTGGCAACGAGTATGTCACCAAAGGCCAGACTGTGCAGCAGGTAAGCATGACTTAACTCCTAAGATTTGTTTGAGCCACAGGAGACCTAAGGCTCCATCACTGTGTTCAATTCGAAAAGCCAAACTACCACTGTTCTTGAAGGTGTACAACTCGGTGGGCGCTCTGGCCAAGTCTGTCTACGAGAAGATGTTCCTGTGGATGGTCACCCGCATCAACCAGCAGCTGGACACCAAGCAGCCCAGGCAGTACTTCATCGGGGTCTTGGACATTGCCGGCTTTGAGATCTTTGACGTGAGTTGTTTGAAGAAATGCCTCTTAAGGCCCTTCCACTTTGTGTCTTTTCTGCGGAGTCCCCACTGGATTTTCCAGACTCACTCCAACTCTTGCTCTTTGCAACACCTAGTTCAACAGCCTGGAGCAGCTGTGCATCAACTTCACCAACGAGAAGCTGCAACAGTTCTTCAACCACCACATGTTCGTGCTGGAGCAGGAGGAGTACAAGAAGGAGGGCATCGAGTGGGAGTTCATCGACTTTGGGATGGACCTGGCTGCCTGCATCGAGCTCATCGAGAAGGTCTGTTTGACTTTTCAAGCCTTCAGGACATGAAACACAAATTGTCCGCCTTCATATGCTTAATTGCAATCCCAGTTCTCAGAGAACAAGCAGTGGTGTTTGATGACAGGCTCATGATCTGATCAGTTGTCTGGTGTGTCACAAGTGATGTGTCGGTACTCCGGAATAGCTTCTCATAGAAAAATGTCTGCAGTGCTTACAAATGCATACACAGACACAGGGATGCACATTTCTCCCTCTTAGAATTTCATTCTCCCTCACGTACACAGAAGTAAGGAATGAAACTGCAGCTAGTCCTCTGAGCACTGCCATTGATCCTGGCGATTCCATGATGGTGTGTCATGCACGGATCATCCTTCATGGAGATCAAGGCAGAATGTTTCAAGATGTCTTCCAGGCTGGAAGGGTAGCTCTTCAGTTGTTGCAGGCATTAAGACTCTGATAACTACTGAATAAATACCAGACCTCTCTACAATCTTCCCTGGAAAACGAACCCTGAATTCTCCTTTATCAAGGAAATGGGGCAATAATTCTGTTAGTGTTGAATATGTTAAAATTCATCAAGCAATCATTAAAGATTTTCAAATGCATATTGGGAACTCATCCCGTAACTGTGAATACCAATAAAGTATATGGTTATAGATGAACACTACCCTAAGCAGGGGGAAAGGAAAAGCAAACACAACTGCCTTCTATGGAAACTGCAGACACGCGTGCCAAAATTCATAAAAATAAGAAAGATGAGAGTATCACATCAGACTAGGTCTACCCAATCTGAAGAAAATAATTTTAATTTGGTAACATACTATCTCTGCTATTCATGAAAATGACATGGCACTCAGTTCCTGGAACATCGAAATAGTTTTGAGACAATTTGTGACTGAAGCAAAATCATCAACGTTGGATTTTCTATCAGTCTTTCCTATCAAACTTGCAATTGAAAGGAGGCAATCTGCTTACAAAGCAAAACCGAATTATCATCACTTAACTCCACCGTGGGGGGAAAACGGCTCAGAGTACAAAGATTTCTAATGACACAACACGAGAAGCTCTTTCATCCTGGGGATGGATAATTTTTAATCATTATCCATAATTTTTCTCTTCATACTTTTGTCATGTCTAGATTTGAGGTGAGGAAGCTACATTGTCAGGAAGTAAGAAAGTATTTAGATCTATACGTTTACAGGATAAAGAATTCAGCTCTGAAATGGTAGTTTTGGAATTTAATTTTATACTCTGAACATAAAGTTGGCCAAATGGTACAGATGGGCTTCTTTTTTTTTTTTTTAACTGAGTCTTTCTAGCAAACATATTTCCCATATGTCCATGGCACATGACTGTTTCACATTTCAGTAGCAGAGATAATAAAGATCGTGCTTATTCAGTATCTTATCATCCATTCTTCTGGAACATTTTCAGGTTTCCACTAGGTACATAAACTATTGGAGCATATTTTTTTGAGGAACTCATTATTATCATCTCTTTTTTCCTACTGTCAGCCCATGGGCATCTTCTCCATCCTGGAAGAGGAGTGCATGTTCCCCAAGGCCACAGACACCTCCTTCAAGAACAAGCTCTATGAGCAGCACCTGGGGAAGTCCAACAACTTCCAGAAGCCCAAGCCTGCCAAAGGCAAGGCCGAGGCCCACTTCTCTCTGGTCCACTACGCCGGCACCGTGGACTACAACATCGCCGGCTGGTTGGACAAGAACAAGGACCCCCTGAACGAGACCGTGGTCGGGCTGTACCAGAAGTCTGGCATGAAGACTCTGGCTTTCCTCTTTGCTGGGGGACAAAGTGCTGAAGCAGGTCATTCTTAATATCATTAGTATGTTCCCAGAGTTAAAATACTGGCCAATATAGACTTAATGAAAGGAAGTGTATTTAATTAGTATGCTACAGTCTTATGATTATAAGCTTTCAGAGCTGAAGCTGATACTATGGATCCTTTTGTCCATGGCCTCATTTCACCAATGAGGAAACACAGATTCAGAGGTTAAGTGACTTGCTCGAGATCATAGAGCTCATTTCTACTATTTTAGTAGTATTGGTTCCTTTGAGGATCCAGCTAATCTGGAGATAAGGAAATCCTTTGTCAAGGCACTAGTGCTTGAGGAATTGGAAGTTCTGTTCTCCTAAATCCCCTAAGACCCAATGTGCACATAACAGTATAGAAGCACAAGCAAATAGAAAGCAGGACTTTCCTGCAGCTTGGTAGAGGCCCAATGACCTGATAGCAAGCATGCAACTAGGTTCTCTGGGACCGTGTGCACTAAGGGGACAGTACTACTCTGTCTCCTGGGTACTTCTTTCAGGGGACATACTTTGCTGGTTTGGAGGAGAGGAGTGCCATCCCTCCCCCACATCTACCCTTTTCATCCAGTTCTTTTACTGTCGTTGTTTTCCTGAATACCTATAATGTGAGCCAGTGCTTCTATTTTCCTAATCTATAGTCGGCAGAAAGATACAGAAAGAAAATACAGGAATGATACAAGTGAACAAGTGCAAATTTAAATTTCAGAAGGAATTTTGACAGTCCTCATACCTGTGGATAGTGCTTCTAAAGTTGCTGCAAATAGTTTTAATTTTTCTATTTTATTTTTCAGAAAGTGGCAGTGGGAAAAAAGGTGCCAAGAAGAAGGGTTCTTCTTTCCAGACAGTGTCAGCCCTTTTCAGGGTACAGTATATTCTTGAATGCCAAAAGACTACTTCTGTAACAAAATTAAATTATTGTAACTTTAAAAAAACTTTGACGAAACTAAAAAAAAAAAAAAAGCAGTGTTGTACAAAGGAAAATGAAAAATGTGTTAGGAAAAATTTAACAAGAAGAAAATCCATAATGTGGGTTCAAACTTTACAATTAATGAACCAGTTACCCTTAAAACTCCAAATCTAAAAATCTAGAGTGGAGCACATTTCACATGAAATCAAACTCTCTCTTAAAAGCAGCCCCTGTAGTCAGTTACATTTACTTTATTCAGGAAATGGGGCACATTCACTACAGATCATTGACAGGGACTCTCATGCAATAAAAAATGACTTCAAATCTTTTCATGTGGTTTGCAGGAGAATTTAAATAAGCTGATGACCAACTTGAGGAGCACTCACCCCCACTTTGTACGCTGTCTCATTCCCAATGAAACTAAAACTCCTGGTAAGACATTTATGATATCCAAGTAAGATTCCAATGTGACTTCTCATTAGACTATCATATAGAAAACGTGTCTTTTTTTCTCCCCCAGGGGCCATGGAGCATGAACTTGTCCTACACCAGCTGCGGTGCAACGGGGTGCTGGAAGGGATCCGCATCTGCAGGAAGGGGTTCCCAAGCAGGATCCTTTATGCAGACTTCAAACAGAGGTTTCTCATTACTCCCCCCTTTCAATGTGCTAGCCTAGAGGAGTATCCCCACACAGTTCAAACATCTTTTAACTTTTCCTTGAAAACTGAAATGTATTTGAAAGGTGATCATAGAAGAATGATGGCTTGCTTTATTATTATCGTAACTTTTTACATCTATTTTCCCAAGGTTCACCTAAAGCACTGCTGGACTGTTTTAATGGAATTTTTTTTCTCTAAAACTCAGTCTATCGTTTTTTCAATGATAGCTACTAACAATTCTAGTAAAAAGGAAGACCATGTTTTTTTTATCTTTGTATTCTGATAGATACAAGATTCTAAATGCAAGTGCTATCCCAGAGGGTCAGTTTATTGACAGTAAGAAGGCTTCTGAGAAACTCCTAGGGTCTATTGACATCGACCACACCCAGTACAAATTCGGTCATACCAAGGTACCATCAACCTAAATCTCTACCATAATTTCATCACCTTTGGACTTTCTCATGAGTGGAAATAACATATTTAGCTTGTTCCTTGGCAAGGTTTTCTTTAAAGCTGGCCTGTTGGGAACTCTAGAGGAGATGCGAGATGAAAAGCTGGCTCAACTCATCACACGCATCCAAGCTGTGTGCAGAGGGTACCTGATGAGGGTGGAATTCAAGAAGATGATGGAGAGGAGGTGAGGGAACAAGTCCAAGTCCCCATTCTCCACATTTTCATGGTTGAATCTGATATAGTCATTACTTTGTTAAGTGATGGTCATTGTCCACATTGTTCCTTATTTGCGTCTTTGTTGTCTCCTACAGAGAGTCCATCTTCTGCATCCAGTACAACGTCCGCGCCTTCATGAACGTCAAGCACTGGCCCTGGATGAACCTGTTCTTCAAGATCAAGCCGCTCCTCAAGAGTGCAGAGACAGAAAAAGAGATGGCCAACATGAAGGAAGAGTTTGAGAAGACCAAGGAAGAACTGGCGAAGTCAGAAGCAAAAAGGAAAGAGCTTGAAGAGAAGATGGTAGCTCTGATGCAAGAGAAAAATGACCTGCAGCTCCAAGTTCAATCTGTGAGTGTCATCCACTGCACAGTTCGGCCCTTTCTTATGCTCCAGACCTTGTGAGAGTGGCTATGAAAAAGTTTTAGCTTAAGGTTTCTGAATGAATGGTTTCCACTAAAACATGCACTATTATTGTCATTCAAGAACACTAAGACTCAGACCTAAAAAAGCAATAGGTGCAAAGTCACCAATTATTCTGTGTATGCTCATATCCACATTCATATGCAGCATGGTCATTGGTGAGCACAGTCACAAAGATGTCTATGGGGGCGCCTGAGTGGCTCAGTGGGTTAAGCCTCTGCCTTCGGCTCGGGTTGTGATCTCAGGAAATTTTTTTTTTAATTTTTTTTAAAGATTTTATTTTTATTTATTTGACAGAGATCACAAATAGGCAGAGAGGCAGGCAGAGAGAGAGAGAGAGAGAGAGAGAGAGAGGAAGGGAAGCAGACTCCCTGCTGAGCAGAGAACCTGATGTGGGGCTCGATCCCAGGACCCTGGGATCATGACCTGAGCCGAAGGCAGAGGCTTTAACCCACTGAGCCACCCAGGCACCCCAAATAAATAAAATTCTTTAAAAAAAAGATGTCTATGGACATTTTCCTTCCTTTATAGATCCTTCTATTAGATGAGACTGTCCTTTCCTTAGTTAATATTTGTGTGCATAAATAGAAGTTATGTTTTTCTTACAAGGTCAGGGAAAAAGCTAAATTAACCAACTCCTTCGAATGTGAGGAAACAGAGTCCTAGAATTAATAAGCGACTTTTCCAAAGTAGTACAGGTACAGATTTTGCCAAAAGGCTAGTTTCCCTAATCTGACCTTCCACACATGGATAGCTGAAGAAAATCTGTTATTATAATTAGCACATTAAAATTACTAACATTTTGTACAGTAGACTGTTAAAAAGTTGGCAAGTGTGTTGACCAAATTGATTGAGTCACTGAAGTACCACCTTTTATTTTTTATTTTATTTTAAATTTATTTGACAGAGAGAAACAATGAGAGAGGGAACATAAGCAGGGGGAGTGAGAGAGGGAGAAGCAGACTTCCCACTGAGCAGGGATCCCGATTCGGGTCTCAATACCAGGACCCTAGGATCATGACCTGAGCCGAAGGCAGATGCTTAATGACTGAGCCACCCAGGTGCTCTGAAGCATCCACCTTTTAATAAATTAGTGTGTTTGCAGAGATAGCTTAGATAAATGAAATTGTTTCATTTCTTCCATTAGGAAGCAGATGGCTTGGCTGATGCAGAGGAAAGATGTGACCAGCTGATTAAAACCAAAATCCAGCTTGAGGCCAAGATCAAGGAGCTAACTGAGAGGGCAGAGGATGAGGAGGAGATCAATGCTGAGCTGACGGCCAAGAAGAGGAAACTGGAGGATGAGTGTTCAGAGCTCAAGAAAGACATTGATGACCTTGAGCTGACGCTGGCCAAGGTTGAAAAGGAGAAGCACGCCACAGAGAACAAGGTACAATCATGATCCATTTTAGACTCTTTATAAGTGCTAGCTTGTTACTGAAGTATTTTAATTAAAAGTTTAATCCTAAAGTTATTGAATATGAAAGAAAGTGCTGTCATATTTATGTCTCTTTAGTCTTCACCATTTCTATTTATCTTACCCTTTATCCCCCACACTTTTCAGTGAAGTAGACCTGGCTTCACTTCTTATCTCCATTTTCCATCTCAGGCCCACACTGTCCTACGCTTCTTTTTCACCAAGATGACACATGTCATTAACATTTCTATAATCTGTTCAAATCTAAGGTGAAAAACCTCACGGAAGAGATGGCAGGTCTGGACGAAACCATCGCAAAGCTGACCAAGGAGAAGAAGGCCCTCCAAGAGGCCCACCAGCAGACCCTGGATGATCTTCAGGCAGAAGAGGACAAAGTCAACACCCTGACCAAGGCTAAAACCAAGCTAGAACAGCAAGTGGATGATGTAAGTGTGAAAAACACAGTATTTCCTCTCAATATAAAATAAACAGTTACGACATGCAACTGTCAATAATGCTCATAAGTCTTTCATTGTGGCTTTGAAAACAATAATTAAAATTTCCATGCTATTTGGTGTATTTTTTAAAATTCTCCTGTGTACCTTTAATGGCTAGTCACATATGGCTCAATGCCTTAGAACTGAAATAAATAAAATCCAGTATACATTTAGCTTGAAGGATCTCTGGAACAAGAAAAGAAACTCCGCATGGAGCTAGAAAGAGCCAAAAGGAAACTGGAGGGAGACCTAAAGTTGGCCCAAGAATCCACAATGGATGTAGAAAATGACAAGCAGCAACTTGACGAGAAACTCAAAAAGTGAGTAACCTGCTTGTTATCTGTCAATTCAGGTGAAATAAATGTTTTAAAGATCTCTAAATTATTACTTTGGAGTACATAACCAAAAAATAACATATTTGACTTTTTTATTTAATGAAAATGGTACGTTATTGACTTGTAAAAACATGTACTACTCACGTTCTCAACACAGCAGTATAAAGACATTCCACCGTACATGGGAAAGAAAACTGGTAAGAGAACTGATGGAGAGCTTATGTGTTGCTCCTCCAACAGGAAAGAGTTTGAAATGAGCAATCTGCAAAGCAAGATTGAAGACGAGCAGGCCCTTGCGATGCAGCTACAGAAGAAGATCAAGGAGTTACAGGTGAGTCGGACCCCCCACCTCTTCTGTGCATTCCAGGAATCAAAATTGTCATGAGTCGGCATTCACGTTGATGTGTCACCCCCAGGCCCGCATCGAGGAGCTGGAGGAGGAAATCGAGGCAGAGCGGGCCTCCCGAGCCAAAGCAGAGAAGCAGCGCTCTGACCTCTCCCGGGAACTGGAGGAGATCAGCGAGCGCCTGGAGGAAGCCGGCGGGGCCACTTCTGCCCAGATCGAGATGAACAAGAAGCGCGAGGCCGAGTTCCAGAAACTTCGCCGGGACCTGGAGGAGGCCACCTTGCAGCACGAAGCCACAGCAGCCACCCTGAGGAAGAAGCACGCGGACAGCGTGGCCGAGCTTGGGGAGCAGATAGACAACCTGCAGAGGGTGAAGCAGAAGCTGGAGAAGGAGAAGAGCGAGATGAAGATGGAGATCGATGACCTCGCCAGTAACATGGAGACAGTCTCCAAAGCCAAGGTTTGTGTGAACTTGTTCCTTCATTCTATTTGCAATGATTCAAAATTAGAGTCTACAGATGAATAGATCTAACTGTGCAAACTTGAAATGTTACCTCATTTTATTTTTTAAATTTAAGTTCAATTAATTAATATATAATGTATTATTAGTTTCAGAGGTAGAGTTCAGTGATTCATCAGATGCATGTAATATCCAACGCTCATTCTATCACGTGCCCTCCTTCATACCCGTCACCACTTACCCCATCCCTCCACCCCACTCCCCTCCAGCAACCCTCAGTTTGTTTCCTATGATTAAGAGACTCTTACGGTTTGTCTCCCTCTCCGATTTCATCTCATTTTTCCGTCCCTTCCCCCATGATCCTGTTTTATTAAATTCCACACAGGAGTGAGATCATGTGGTAATTGTCTTTTTCTGATTGACTTATTTCACCTAGCATAATACCCTCTAGTTCCATCCACATTACTGCAAATGGCAAGATTTCTATTTTATTGATGGAGGAGTAGTATTCCATTGTGTATACATCATCTTTACCTATTCATTTGTCGATGGACATCTGGGCTCCTTCCATAGTCTGGCTATTGTGGACATTGCTGCTATAATGTTATCTTACTTTAAAATTATTCCTGTTGGGGTGCCTGAATGGCTCAGTGGGTTAAAGCCTCTGCCTTCGGCTCAGGTCATGATCTCAGGGTCCTGGGATCGAGTCCTGTATCAGGCTTTCTGCTCAGCAGGGAGCCTGTTTCCTCCTCTCTCTCTGCCTGCCTCTCTGCCTACCTGTGATCTCTATCTGTCAAATAAATAAATAAAATCTTAAAAAAATTAATTAAATAAAATTATTCCTGTTATGCCTACTAGGAATCACTATATTGAAATGAATCCTTTTGGTCTTCCTATTGGATTTGTAGAAATCATGTTATCTTTTGTCACTATAACCATGAAAAAATGTAATTTCAGAAAAGAATTCTCTAAAAACCATACTCCACATGATGCAGAATTTAAATGATGTTCATGTTTTCCAAAGACAATAATCTGGTTTTCATAACCATTTATTTATGTAGCCCAAATTATGTGTCTCTACTTCCAAGACACTGTGCAGGGCTTTGGAGTGGCTAGAGAATTAAATACAACTCAGCTCCTTCCCACAAGTAGTTATGTCCAAATTCAGACTTACAAATAAAAATGTATCATCTTTCCCTGTTTTCTACTTTCCACCACAGGGAAACCTCGAGAAAATGTGCCACACCCTGGAGGACCAGCTTAGTGAAGTCAAAACGAAGGAAGAGGAGCAGCAACGCCTCATCAATGAGCTGTCAGCCCAGAAGGCTCGTTTACACACAGAATCAGGTCAGTGGGCACACACAGCCAGCACGCAGAGAGCCAAAAAAAAGAAAGGTGAGCCTCCACTTGTGGACACCTCTTGAACACCCATCATTTCTTAAGCCACACATGCCCATTTGTCATCATTTGTCATTCCTTCTTCTTTTTATTGAGAGACAGTAAAAAGGATGCTTATAAGCTATAATGGAAGAAAATTAAGCTTCCTGGGCTGAGGAGATTTTTGCTACCTCAGCATTACTTGAAAAGAAGGAGGGAGGGATGGAAGGAAGGAAGGAAAAGAAAATCCTAAAATATCAAAGCTCATATTTTTGCAAAAGCAAAAAATAACCTTCTCAACCACATCAAAATTTTTGAGTTATTCTTTTCATCATGAAGTAAGAGTTATATTATCACATTCTTAGTCTTCACCTAGACGACAGAACTAAACCATTCACGTTCTGTCTTTCACAGGTGAGTTTTCACGACAGCTAGATGAGAAAGAAGCTCTGGTGTCTCAGCTGTCGAGAGGCAAACAAGCATTTACACAACAGATTGAGGAATTAAAGAAGCAGCTGGAAGAGGAGTCTAAGGTGAGAATTCTCTGAGACTTTCAGTCACTTGAACTTTGCAGTGTGACATGCTATTGAACTTCACTTACAGAGTATCAGTGACCAGAACATAAATGTACAATGCACAATTTTTGGTTGGTCCAGGCCAAGAACGCCTTGGCCCACGCCCTACAGTCAGCCCGCCATGACTGTGACCTGCTGCGGGAACAGTATGAGGAGGAACAGGAGGCCAAGGCTGAGCTGCAAAGGGCAATGTCCAAGGCCAACAGCGAGGTCGCCCAGTGGAGGACCAAATATGAAACGGATGCCATCCAGCGCACGGAAGAACTGGAAGAGGCCAAGTATGGGCTCTTAATGATGGACGCAGAAAGAAAAGTTTAAAGGCAGTGAAGGAAAAGTAATTAAAAAAAAAAAAAGAATATTTCAGGCATAAAGATAGGAGGAGGGGCGCCTGGGTAGCTCAGTGGCTTAAGGCCTCTGCCTTCAGCTCAGGTCGTGATCCCGGGGTCCTGGGATCAAGCCCTGCATTGGGTTCTCTGCTCAGAGGGAGCCTATTTCCTCCTCTCTCTGCCTGCCTCTCTGCCTACTTGTAATCTCTGCCTGTCAAATAAAAAACAAATTTTAAAAATCTTTAAAAAAAAAAGATAGGAGGAAAATTTCAGCCTATCTGATTTTACAGTGGTGGAAACCACCATACCATCTTCTCCTTACAGACCAGTCATGTATCCACTGAAAAATGAGCCAAGACCACAGCTCTCCCTGCATTTTGGTCTATTACAAAGATATCTTAAATTTCTTTCCACCAAAATGAATTAAAAATTATCAACATATACTTTATGGATTAAGTAGAATTAATTTCCTTCAATATAAGGAAAAATGGAGAGAGTGAGACTATCTGGTACATTATTATGAATGTTATAATTAACAATAATCAGTTTATCCCTATCTACAAGTCCAGAATGAGACTATCACACTCTGTCATTTAACTAACAACCAGTATCAATAAACTGATTCACTTAATTACACATGCTTCTTATGGAATAAAACTCATGGGAGTGACAAACGGAAGGGAAATAATCATTATGTTCCCAGGGAAGGAAGCTTCTCTAAATTGCATTTATCTCAGCAGTTGCTAGAATTAAACAGAATGAAGGGGTTTGGTGAGCATTTGCAGAGGTAACACTACAGATAAGTGTGAGCTGGTGAAGGAACCAGTACAACTTTGGAGGGTATTTGGGAAATATAATTCTGGAATAACATTTGCTGTCTAGGGCATCAGACCCAGAGAGTCAGTGATTGACTAATCATAATCATATGACCTCATACGCATCACTTTGGGCCACAGATTCATTTATGAAGAGGACCGTGTTAAAAAGTGCTTAACGCCACTATCCAGTGCCAGCATGCTTTGATGACAGGCCTCCAGCTCACAGTGGTCATGTCCTCACCTGGCTCACTCAGCTGATGCAGGGAGGGCTGTAGCCCTGGCCCATTCTCCAGTGGACATGCACTGGTCTATAAGGACGAGATGGTGGTTTCCACAGCTGGATAATCAAAGAGGCTCATTCATTCTCTCTCTGTCTCTTTCATGCATGCCGACACCACCACCAAGCATACAAAATGTCTCATGGATATATTTAACCACCCCTGACATAAAGATTAAGAATTCACTAAGGAAAACTACATTACAGAGACAAAATGGGTAGCGATAAGACATTTTAGAAAACCTTAACAATTTGTGGACAGAGGAGCAAAGACTCTTGGGGAAAATATGCTTTCCTAGTCAGCAGCTTTATAAAGTTCACTGTGGCATCTCTGAATCTGCTCCTGGTCACTCACACTGGCCAACATTTCAGGAAGAAGCTGGCCCAGCGTCTGCAGGATGCTGAGGAACATGTGGAGGCTGTGAATTCCAAATGTGCTTCTCTAGAGAAGACGAAACAGCGGCTCCAGAATGAAGTGGAGGACCTCATGCTGGATGTGGAGAGATCTAACGCGGCCTGCGCCGCCCTGGACAAGAAGCAGAGGAACTTTGACAAGGTGGCCCACGATAACCAGCTGCCTGGGGGAAAGAGGCCTGATTCTTGATTACAGAGGCTTAGTTCTGATGTACTTCCAGGTCCTGGCAGAGTGGAAGCAAAAGTACGAGGAAACTCAGGCTGAACTTGAAGCCTCCCAGAAGGAGACCCGTGAGCTCAGCAATGAGCTGTTCAAGGTCAAGAATGCCTATGAGGAATCCCTGGATCACCTTGAAACCCTCAAGCGAGAGAACAAGAACTTACAGCGTGAGTCTTTGTTAACCATTCTACTTCAAAAACGGTAGGGAGACGTCTTTTCAAGTTTTCGTTTTTCTCAACTGAATGTGGTATTTTATTATTAACCTACAGAGGAGATTTCAGACCTGACGGAGCAGATTGCAGAAGGGGGAAAGCATATCCATGAACTGGAGAAAGTGAAGAAACAAATAGATCAAGAGAAGAGTGAGCTACAGGCTGCTCTGGAGGAAGCCGAGGTACACGTTCCATTTGCTCACTTAGGCATTATAAATAAACTGAAAAATTCATAGCAACTGAGAGCAACTACCATGTTGCAGAGCTGCAGGGGATAACTCATGTAATTCAGTGAGAAATACTGAATTGTGTCTTGGGAATGCAGAACAAACAGGCTAAATTAAGATGCATGAAAGTTTCTGGTTTTCTTAATGCCTTCTTCAAGAAACCATCATACTGTGCAAAACAAACAACAGCTCTTTAGGTAACAAGGAGGAAATCACCATCAGAAAGACAGGATGGCTGAATGTCCCCCTATCCTAGGAATGTGAGTTCCACCTGCCTTCTCCACTCCCAAAGACTGCTCAAAAGACATAGTCTTGAGACAGTGGTTTGGTGTTGAGAACACCTACACGGTATATGTGACTAAATCTATTGAAGGCCTCTTTGTAACCTTTTAAAATTTGGTGGGTGGATCTGGGGATCCCACCACCCAAGGTGAGCCTCTCACGTAAGTTCCCTTCCTCTTATAAAGCTGCCACCACCAAGCTGGAGTGGCCCGCCTCTTTCTTTGTTCTTCTCCCTGCCTTCCAAGTACAGGGGCCAGGTTCCGATTATAGCAGGGAAGATCTGTGAGGGTTGCAAGCCAAGAGTAACCTAAATGTTGCCTTTTTAAAGGGATCTCTTGAGCATGAAGAGAGCAAAACCCTTCACATCCAGCTTGAGTTAAACCAGGTGAAATCTGAGGTTGACCGGAAAATTGCTGAAAAAGATGAAGAAATCGACCAGCTGAAGAGAAACCACATCAGGGTTGTGGAGTCGATGCAGAGCACCCTGGATGCTGAGATCAGGAGCAGGAATGATGCCATCCGGCTCAAGAAGAAGATGGAGGGAGACCTCAATGAGATGGAAATCCAGCTGAACAATGCCAACCGCCAGGCTGCAGAGGCAATAAAGAATCTAAGAAACACACAAGGAATACTCAAGGTACACTGGGATAAACACACATAGTGTCATGCTGTCTGGGTGTAACTGTGTGACTTATATGCCATAAATCTAAATAATATGGTAATCAGATGAAAATTTCACATACACAGTTAAAGAACAGCTTACATCTGGAAAGTCTAAGACAAAGTTCACTTTGTCAACTGAAGAGAAGACACTCCACAAATCATTTATACGAACTCCATCTGCATAATGTATATAAACATATACATGTATATTTTTAAATATACATTTCTATACTTGTTTAATATACATAAAACAACATCATTAGACTAGCTCATCTCTGAGGATGCTTTCCTGCTCTAATATTTTGTAACTTTAGCCGTGGTTATTCTAAAATATAACATCCTGTTCTTTTGAGTAGACCTGTTACCCTAGGCTACAAATAATTTGTCATTAAACAGACTTGCAGGGGCTCCTGGGTGGCCCAGTGGGTTAAGCCTCTGCCTTCAGCTCCAGTCACGATCCCAGAGTCCTGGGATCGAGCCCCACATCAGGTTCCTTGCTCATCAGGGAGCCTGCTTCTCCCTCTTTCCTTCTGCCTGCTGCTCCCCCTACTTGTGCTCTCTGTGAAATAAATTTTAAAAACTTAAAAAAAAAATAAAGGGACTTGCAGATTTTCCCTCTTTAATCATACTCTAAGTTATTGAGAACAAAGTGTGTACATGACCCAATTTGTACTCACTTTAATGGAAGCACAAGTAAGCGCCTTTGCCTCTTTCTGTGTAGGACACTCAGCTACATTTGGACGATGCCATCAGAGGCCAAGATGACCTTAAAGAGCAGCTGGCCATGGTGGAGCGCAGAGCCAACCTGCTGCAGGCCGAGATCGAGGAGCTGCGGGCCACTCTGGAGCAGACAGAGAGGAGCAGGAAAATGGCAGAGCAAGAGCTTCTGGATGCCAGTGAGCGTGTGCAACTCTTGCACACCCAGGTGAGGTTCAGGACTCTGGTTGAGCAAATGCACACCCTGCCGATGAAGAGTATATGAAGGGATGAGCTTGTTTATAAAGGAAGGAATAAAGAAACCTTGGCAAGGGTCCCTTCTGAAGTTCTGGAAAATGAGTATTACTAAGACGTACTGGCCCTGACCAGTTCACGGGTATATTTATGGCCTGGGATCATCATGTTGATTCGAAAAAAATTTAGAGTTCTAGAAACTTTTGTTAAAAACCACAGAAGGCAGGGGCACCTGGGTGGTTCATTCGGTTAAGCGGCTACTTTTGGCTCAGGTCATGATCTCGGGGTCCTGGGATCAAGCCCCACATCGGGCTCCTTGCTCAGTGGGGAGCCTGCTTCTCCCCTGCCCACTGCTCCCCCAGCTTATGCTTGTTCTCCCTCTCTCTCTGTGCCAAATAAATAAATAAAATCTTAAAAAAAAAAAAAGCACAGAAGGCCATCTACTAATAACCATATATATGATATTAATGGCCACCTTGCCTTTGCAACTCTAAGCTACAAATACATAAGGAAATAAAACAGAGGAAAAAGGATAAGCCACCAAGTTATTCTTGTGTATCCTGTATACACATGAAGCTAACTACGTGAAAGAAACTCTTCAGTTCAAATTCACAGAGTCCATCATTACTGCTACTCAGCCCCTGTTGTTTATAACAGATGAGCCAAATAAATGGCAGTATATTATCCTCACAAGGTTAGTAAGCAGTCATTTAGTATGCATTTATTGCCATGAAAAGAGCAACTTAAAAATAGTATATGGGGTGTCTGTGTGTCTCAGTTGATTAGCAACTGCCTTCAGCTCAGGTCATGATCCCAGAGCCCTGGGATCGAGTCCCGCATCGGGCTCCCAGCTCTGTAGGGAGTCTACTTCTCCCTCTGACCTCCTCCCCTCCCATGCTCTGTCTCTGTCAAATAAATAAATAAAATCTTTTAAAAAATCGTATATAAAACATGATCTCTTTCTTTTGTTAAAAATACATAGGAAACATCCAGAAGAATAAACAAAGTGTTATCAATGGTTATCTCTGAGTAGGGAGAGTACAATAAGCATTCCTTACCTCTTGTTTTGTTGATTTGTATAGTCTATTTTTTTATAATAAACATTATTATATATTTTAAAATTTTTATTTATTTTTTTAATTTCTTTTCAGTGTTCCAGAAGTCATTGTTCATGCACCCCACCCAGTGTTCCATGCCACACGTGCCATACTTTTTAAAGATTATAAGGAAAGAGCCATCATGGAAATGTTAAACTACAAATAATTTTAAATTCATATGAAAACAGAACATCTTTCTTACTCATTTTTAGTATGCTGAATCGATTAAATATTTCAAATACTATCAGCTTTCCAAAACATAACAGATTCTTGGTCCATTTTTTATAACAATGCTACTTATGCCCTTTAAATATAAAGCCAACCAAACATGAATGAACAACTACAAATTAATCATCCATTTTCCATGAGCTGTGTGGTGATACCGCACTTTAAATATTTTCTTGGGTTAGGGTTGTGCTTCATGCTTATAAGCAGCCACTGGTAATATTCGAACATCTTTGGTATCAAAAATCACATTTTAGGGCACCTGGGTGGCTTAGTGGGTTAAGACTCTGCCTTTGGCTCAGGTTGTGATCTCAGGGTCCTGGGATGGAGCCCCACATCGGGCTCGCTGCTTGGCAGGAAGCCTGCTCCCCTTCTTCTCTCTCTGCCTGCCTCTCTGCCTGCTTGTGATCTCTGTCTGTCAAATAAATAAATTTTTTTAAAAATCTTTAAAAAAAATTAAAATAAAATCACATTTTACCCAGAAGAATTTCAGAAAAAGAAAAGAAGGCATAACTTAGAGTCAACTTCTGATTTGGTGTTTATTCTGAATTTTTCCTAGATCAAGAATTTTTGCCTGTATACAACAGTCAAAATGACAATGTAAATAGAATGTAATTAAATGTGCTTTCCTTTCTTTTTTTGTTAATTTGAAACAGAACACAAGCTTGATCAACACCAAGAAAAAGCTGGAGACAGACATTTCCCAGA
This sequence comes from Enhydra lutris kenyoni, assembly GCF_002288905.1. NCBI lineage: Eukaryota > Metazoa > Chordata > Mammalia > Carnivora > Mustelidae > Enhydra > Enhydra lutris. Next base: position 4,451,022 of record NW_019154166.1, on the reverse strand, counting down.
TCCAGGGAGAAATGGAGGACATTGTCCAGGAAGCCCGCAATGCAGAGGAGAAGGCCAAGAAGGCCATCACTGATGTGAGCGGAGGGCAGCACGGTGGTGGTCAAATCTGAATCCTGATGTGCTCGTTCAGCTCTCTCAACTGGTTTTGTCTTACCACTCATCAGGCAGCCATGATGGCTGAGGAGCTGAAGAAGGAGCAGGACACCAGCGCCCACCTGGAGCGCATGAAGAAGAACTTGGAGCAGACGGTGAAGGACCTGCAGCACCGTCTGGACGAGGCTGAGCAGCTGGCCCTGAAGGGCGGGAAGAAGCAGATCCAGAAACTGGAGGCCAGGGTGGGTCCCCATCACTTCATTCAATTCCCAACTTGCTCATACAGCTAGTTACAGCCAAACTGCTAAAAGCCTTTGTTCTCTTCCAGGTGAGGGAGCTTGAAAATGAGGTTGAAAATGAACAGAAGCGCAATGTTGAGGCCATCAAGGGTCTTCGCAAGCATGAGAGGAGAGTGAAGGAACTAACTTACCAGGTGACCCACCTTTCCATATTTCTCAGATCTGCTGCTCTCAAGAAAATAAAAATAATGAGGCATTTTCAAACCAACAACGCTATTTGCTACCTCTTTCATTTCAGACTGAGGAGGATCGCAAGAATGTTCTCAGGCTGCAGGACTTGGTGGACAAATTACAAACCAAAGTTAAAGCTTACAAGAGACAAGCTGAAGTGGCTGTGAGTAGCTTCATAATAAAAGAGAAAAGTTCAGGAAAAGGTCCAGGTTTTGTTGAGCCTGAGGTTTATAGAATTTAAGAGCCTTTCTTTAAGGCAAAAGAGTATAAAATTAGGTATGAAAATGAATATTTGGAATGAAAAAATTTTACCAGTAATTACCAGATCCTTAGAGATCTAAGTGCATTTCTTCTGAGACCTCTTTCAGCAATTTTCCAGACATGTTAGTATAGAAATGTCTTTTGGTTACAACCCACTTCCCTATCTAGAACACTCTACCACTCCTAGCCATCTCTAGTGCTCACAGGGGCTGCACAAAGGAGGGCTCTGAAGTCTGATAGATGACTTCACAATAAATCTGTTAGATGACTTTTAGATGACTTCACAATAAATCCATCAGAATATTTCTTTTTCATTTGGCTCCTTTCTCATCTTATTAATTCAGAAACTTTCCTTAAGGTTCTCTGCACCCAATACTATCACCATGCCTACTTTTTAAATCTTGTCTCATAGATTCAGATTCCTGCAGCTCTGATCTCCCTGACGTCACTGCAGCATCTTAAGTTGGCCAGGAAGGGATTCAAGTGAGAGAGACTGAGCAGGGTCCCTCATGAGCCCACTCATTCAGAGTCAACAATGTGGGATGCCTTGCCCCAAATAAGTTCGTGATCAAATAACAGAAACTTTGCTTTCTCATTTACAAAGTAAATCCAGTAGCTGCTTCTAGTAACAAAGGTAGTGAGAATCAGAAAATGCCGAATTTTCTTATTCTCTGAAATACATTTCTCTTCTCAGGAGGAACAATCCAATGTCAACCTTGCCAAGTTTCGCAAGCTCCAGCACGAGCTGGAGGAGGCTGAGGAAAGGGCTGACATTGCCGAGTCCCAGGTCAACAAGCTGCGGGTGAAGAGCCGGGAGGTCCACACGAAAGTCATAAGTGAAGAGTAATTCATTATATGCTGAAAGGTGACCAAAGAAATGTGCAAAATGTGAAGTTGTCACTGTCGCATGTCACTGTAGCATCAAGGCAATAAAATCTGCAGAGATTTTTCCAATCTAAAAATACATGTCTCTCTTAATTACAAGTTCTATAGTGCTATGAGAATTGATTCATTTTCAACACTTGTGAAGCTCCTAATGGCGCAATCAGATGATGATGACAAAAATGAGTGTGGTCAGTGAACCAATGTTAACAGAAGGCAAGTGAAATTCAGCTCTCTGAGAAAATACGAAGGCAGTTAGTGCACCCCGAAATCCATTCAACCAATTCTATTGAGAACCAACTGTGTGTCTGTACAGAAATGGGCACCAGGGATAGGACAGTCGTCCCTGCCTAGCTCAAGCTAGCAGGAGAGACAGCAATTCAAACATTTCCTAGAAGATGAGTGACACTTACCTGCTGAAAGAGAAATGGAAGTGGTCATTCTGAGAAAAGAAGCATGCAATTTCAAAGTAGTTTGAGCATAGGCCCCACAAACAAGGCCCTCAGATGAGGCCAGAGACAGAAGGGAAGGCCTGCCTGTGAAGGGAACAGCCTCCTGTGGGGTGCTGAGGAATCAGGATATGTATGGATCTGGTCAGATGCTGACCCATCTCTGGCAGTAGCCCAGAGAGTGAAGCAGGAGAGGAAAGACCAAAGTCTGCAGACTACTGAGGCTATGAAAATGATCCAGATTAGAAGTGATAGTGATGGCAATGAACAAGAATGCAGAACGCAAGCAGGCTTCCAGTACTGGTCCAAGGAAAGGACTGGAAGAGCACTGAGAAGAAAATCAGTTTCACAGCCTTCAAACCTCCCAGGTAGCTTGGGACTATATGTTTTTTTTTTTTTTTTAAGATTTTATTTATTTATTTGACAGACAGAGATCACAAGTAGGCAGAGAGGCAGGAAGAGAGAGAGGAGGAAGCAGGCTCCCTGCTGAGCAGAGATCCTGATGCGGGGCTCGATCCCAGGACCCTGGGACCATGACCCAAGCCGAAGGCAGAGGCTTTAACCCACTGAGCCACCCAGGCGCCCCCATTTTATTTCCTTTTGTGGGAAATTCTCTTCCTCTGAACCCCTCCAAGAAAAGGGACAGAACTTCTTAGATAATTCCTAATTTCTACATGCAAGTCTACTTACCAAGCCCAAGGAACCTCATTTTTCTCAGTACCATACCTATTTTGAGGAGGAATCAGAAAGGGAATTAACTTATTAATATCAAAAAGAATGTAACTGAAATTATACCATAGCTATTGCCAAAAATGATCTTTTCTTTGATACTTTTTTAAAGCTTATCATTTGGTTTCATTGTGTAGATATTTTAAAAATAAGGTCATAGAATCCCAAATCTTATTCTTTTATGGTGGTGGATATCCCTTCCTAACAAGGTGGCTGCTTCAAGGAATCTCCTTCCCCAGTGTGGGAATCCTAATTAGTAATGAGAACCCTGCTTCATGAGAAGAGGATATAAGAGGGGTGAAAAGTAATTAATAAGGAATATTTAACACAGGCCATGATGAAGACTAATGAAATATCCTGCCGAGAGCAGGCATTTATTATCAAATTTTAATTAAACTCTGTAGAGTTAACCTATTGACCTCAAAAGCACAGGGCAATTGCTTTATTACTCTGTCTCCTAACTATTTAAATAATTGCTTATAAAGAGAGTTGGGAGTGGATTTCATTATGTAGGGGGGGATTATCCTGGGGTCCCTGATTAGAGCAGCAAGGATTTAGAGTCACAGAAACTCTGATTAATATTCTTCCTCATCGTCCTCACAGATTAGGTGATTTATAGACTTATTTCCTTTCTCACAACAAAGCCACCGAGGAAAATCCAGAAATGCTTATAATACTCTTGTCTTTCCTTTCATTGAGATGTGGGAGCTGTTCATAACCTACTGATGCTGGATATGAGGACCCAAATGGGATGCATGCACGCAGGAGACTGTCTCCAAGAACAACTCTGAATTAGGATAAAGAGGGAATTTATGTCTGACTCCTCCCAAACAGTAACACTAGGACCTACTGTGATGGGAAAAAACTGAGACTGGAAGGAGACTATGGGCTGTCACAAAGGGCAACCCTGAGATAACTTATAGATAAACATAAAGCATACAAGTAATGAACTAGGCAGAGATGGCCATGCCCTAGTATTTTTGGTATCCAGCCAAATATCGTTACACTAATAAAATCAAAGAATCTATAATAAGGCCAGATTCTTTATTTCCTTATCTTCTAAGGACTTCAAGACCATGGTTACTGAAGGCAAGTACTAGTACCATTCACATACTGATACTTGAAAATACCATGAATCTCTTTGCTCAACTCAATTCATAACCAAGTATATCAAAAACAAAAGAAATCTCAAAATCCCTCTCTTCTGAAGCATCACCACCCCTTCTCTATTATTTGTAAATCTCTCACTATGAGACTGAAATCTTTAGCATCCTGAAAGATATTTAACCTATTAAATTCCTAGTAAATATACTTATTTCCACTACATCCTAGCTAGCATTACAGAATAATCAGCTGAGAACGCATCTAAAGAAAGAGGTCTCTTGAGATCTCTATGCCTAAAGGGAAGGAAAGGGGGAGATGTAAAAAGTGCACCTACAAAAGCCATTTGCCTAAACGCAGGCCTGACCCTGGGTATCAAGATCCCTGGCACCCTTCCTCATGAGGCTAGGGATTGTGTGAGCCTCAACATCAGGGGCTCTCAAATTTAGCATGCATCAGAACTATCTAGAGGCCTTGCTAAAACACAGACTGGGGGGCACCACCTCCTGAGCTTCTAACTCAGTAGGTCTAGGCTGGGCCCCAAACATTTGCATTTCTAACAAGTTTCCAGGTGATGATAATGTGGCTAGTCCAGGACCACACTCTGGAAACCACAGTTCTACATTATCACCAAATCTTTCAAAGAGGAATTACACTGATAATCTACAGCCCTGCATTTACACTTATAAATTCAGCTAAACCTCTCCGGGCCCACCATGTAATAAGTGCTCAAGAGATATTTGTGGGACACATAATAATTCAAGAAGAATTTAATCTGTGCCAGGCACTGGGCTAGATATTTTACATTTATCACCCAAAAAAATAAATCCTAAAGCAAAGGTTATTTAAGTACCTTTTTCTCAGTAATTGACAGAAAAAAGAAATCAGTAAGGAGACTTCTGTTTCCAGGAAAATGGAGTTGACCTACTTTTTCCTCCCACTAAGTGCAACTAAAATCCCTGGACATTATATATAAAACTAACACAAAAGATTCTGAATGGTGGATAGAAGATGGGCTAGGTAAGTTCCCTGGGTTTTCTTTTTGCCTCATATCCCCCAGACTAAGGAGCTGAAGAAGCAGACAACAAAGAAACACCAACAGGCATAGACAAAAAAGCCCCATAAAACACCTACTCTCCCTAGCCAAAGAATAAAATAATGGGCAGCCTAGCTAGGTTGGTTTAACATTCAAAACTCAATGTAATTCATTATAGTCACAGAATAAAGTGAACATTATATGATCATCTCACTAGATGCAATAAAATGATTAGACAATATCCAGCACCCATTCACAATTTAAAAAAGAAAAACTCTCAGGGTGACTGGGTATCTCAGTCAGTTGAGTGGCTGAGTCTTGATTTCACCTCAGGTCGTGATCTCAGGGTCCTGGGACTGAGCCCTGTATCTGGCTCTGTGCTCAGTGGAGAGTCTCCTAGAGGATTCTCCTCCTCCCTCCCCCTCTGACCCAAACCCCCACTCCCACTCATGTGCGCTCTCTCTAAAATAAAATAAATTTTAATAAAGCTCAGCAAACTACCAGTAAAAGAGGACCTTCTCAATCTGTGTAACAGGCACCTATTAGAAAAACAGCACAGGGGCATCTGGGTGGCTCAGTAGGTTAAGTAGCTGCCTTCAGCTCAAATCATCATCTCAGGGCCCTAGCATCCTGGGAGCCCTGGGCTCCTGCTCAACAAGAAGTCTGCTTCTCCCTCTCTCTCTGTCCCTCCCCCTGCTTATGTGTGTTCTCTCTTTCTTTCTCAAATAAATAAAATCTTTACAGAAAACAGCACAGCTAAAATATCATGCTTAACAAAGAAACAGTGAAGACTTTCTACCTAAGATTGGGACTAAGGAAATGATAACCTCTTTCACCTTGTCTAGCCAACTACACTGGAGGCCCTAGCTAATGCAATAAGACAAGAAAAGGGAAAAAAAGACATAGAGATTGGAAAAAAAAAAAAAGAGGTAAAACTGTCTTTATATGTAGATGACAAAACTGCATAAAATATTTAAATAAGTCTACAAAAAACTACTTAATTCAAGAAGTAAACTGAGCATGTGTCAAATTGTAATGTCAGTATATAAAAATAAGTTTTATTTTTATATTTATATTGACAGCAAACAACTGGAAAGTGAAATTCTAAAAATCAGTAACATTTACAATAGCATCAAAGAAATCACAAAATATTCTAGGAATAAACTTAATAAAAAAATTTTTTTAAACCTCTACATTGTAAACTATAAATCATTGCTGATAAAAAGTATAGGATATCTAAATAAATTATACATACATGTGTGTGTGTATATATATGTGTATGTGTGTGTGTGTGTATATACATATATGGGTGTGTGTGTACACATATATATATACATGGAAAGAAGGGGAAAGAGACACAATTGTTTTGGATTAGAAGACCCAACATCTTAAGTGTGTCAATTCTCTCCAAATTGATCCAAATATTTAATGTAACACAAATAAAAATCCCATCAGGCATTTTTTTTTTGAGAAATTGGCAAGCTGATATTAAATGCATGAGAAAGAAGTAAAAAGTTGAAGGAGTTACTCAATCGTTTTAAAAACTTAAAATAAAGCTACTCTAATTAAGACAGTGTGGTACTAGCATAAGGGTAGAAAAAATAGAGATTGCTGGAATAGAATAAAGAGGAATAGAGATCTTAAAAATAAATCCACTATATTTACTACCAAATGACTTTTTACTAAGGTGCAAATGCAATTCAATGTAGAAAGGGAAGTCTGTAAAAAATGATAATCAATTAGACATCTGTATGAACAAATAATAACTCATACAATATGCAATTAACTCAATACAGAAAACAAACCTAGAGGCAAATCCTAAAATTATAAATCCTCTAAAAAAATGTGGAAAATATTTTTGTGATGTGTGCAAAAACTCTTAAACAGAACACAAGTACTAAATAAAGAGAAAAAAATGATAAAATCTCCTCTTCAAAAGTAAAATTAAAACTACTGCTCACCAAGATACTGTTGAGAACACAAAAAGACAAATCACAAGCTGGGAGAAAATATATGTAATACATAAATCCAACAAAGAACTTTATTGTATCTATGAGAACATATACAAAACAATAAGGGAAGCAAAACAATCCAGTAAAAATGGGCAAAGGAATGTGACAGACACTTTCAACAAGAAGGTATGTGAAGGTCTAATAACCACATTAAAAGATGCTCCGTATCATTGGTCAGGAGGATACAGTTTAAAAACCATAAAGAAATTCCACTAGACATCCATAAGAATGGCTAAAATTATAAAGATGGACAATGACAAATACTGGCAAGGATGCTAGACAACACATCTCTCATGTATTATTAGTGAGAATGTAAAATGGTTCAACTATTTTTGAAAAATGTTTGGTCATTTGTTATCTGTTAAATACACTTCCAGACACCTTTTGATCTGCCAATTCTACTCTTTGGAATTTAACCAGAAGAAATGAAAGATGCATTCACAAAAAGGTAAGAATATCCATCAGCAAAAGAACAGATGAACAAAATACACTATACCCTCATAATGAAATACGATCACCACCAAATTAACTACATGCAAAAAAAGAGATGAGGCGCACCTGAATGGCTCAGTCGGTTAAGCATTTGTCTTTGGCTCAAGTCATGATCCCAGGGTCTGAGGGTTGAGTGCTAAACAGGGCTCCCTGCTCAGCCAGAAGCCTGCTTCTTCCCTCTTCCTCTGCCCCTCCCCTGCTTGTGCACGCACTCACTCTCTTTCTCTCTCTCTCTCTCTCTCTCTCTCTTGCTCTTTCTCTCAAATAAATAAATAAAATCTTTTTTAAAAACCCCACAGATTAATCTATAACATTCCTCTTTGGCATAAGTACTATGAAAGGCGAGTGATTTCCTTTGTTCAAAGATGAGATAATTACAGAGCTTTGTAAAGAGAGGCAGAGATTCCTTTAGTGACTGTAATTCCGCTGCTTGTCCTCACTGGAGGGAGAGAACACATAAATCCTTAGGGCAAAGGGAATCTTAGGAATTATAAGCTAACTTCTGACATGAACTCTTAGAGCAGAAGGATCATTAGATAGAGTAATTTAATGCTGGCCCGGGCTTAATTGTAAGCAGATACTAGCAAGAAAAGCAAGGACAAGGAATAAGAGCCAGACCTTGGAAGGGCTTTTACTCTAACTTAAATGAGTTGTCACACAACAATTGTGTTAAGAGATATCTACACACTGGAGAAGGTTGGAATACACAAATAAATAGGCTTTAGCAAAAATCTATCTAGAAGTTCAGTTTTCTTATTTATATTGCCCATTAAAACTCTTCATTGTTATTTTAAATAAGGTTTTCCATTTCCAGGGTTACATCTCAAAGAAAACAAGTGGAAAATGTATTATGCTAATCCTATTCTCAAATTCAAGCGAGTATCAGGTATCAACCACTGACCACATAATCAGAGCACCACCATTTAACAGGTGGCCACTCAGCTAAATTACAAAGGAACTAAATGGACATTTAAGTTGTTTCCAAAGTTTTGTTATTAGAAGAAATGCTAAATGTACAACCCTTGACATATCTTCCTAGTTCCCTGTGCTTCTGTAGAAAGAAGAATAAGAGGGGAATTTGCTGCAATTTCACATCTCAAAAGAAGCAACATATTGCCCAGGAATTACACCCTTACCCAAGCCGTATGAGGGCATCCACTCTCCAACACCACCATTTGCTACGAAGAAATGGTTCTATTTGTCAAGCTGATGGGTGAGATATACCAGCTGTTATCCGATCTTGCAACTCCTGAGGTTGAGTGTGTTATCAAGTTCATTGGCCATTTGTACTGCCTCTTCCGTCCACTTCTATCTTTTTGGCTATCTTTTTCTATTTGCTTATACTCCCTTTCTTCTTGATTTGAAGGATATGTATACAATTTCTACTACTTTCATTATTGGGCTTTGTTTTAATGCTTAAGGCTTCAATTCACCTAGAACTTATTTTTATAAATGATGTCAGGGAAGGACCTACCATAATTACATTGCTAATGATAAATCTCAACCCCACCTTAGTCTTTCTTCCCCCCCCCCCCCGATTAAAACACTACATTTATCATATTTTAAATTGCCAAACATGCAAGAACCTATCTTTGGACTATATATATTATGTTCTACTAATCTACTCGTCTTCACCTACACTAATATTATACTGTTTTAATCACCATATTCCTAAACATGTTTAATGTCAGACAGGATGGGTTATCACCTCATTGTCTCGTGAAAGCTCACTCATTATTCCCAGAAATTTCTGTTCTTTTACCATGAACTCTGAAATTGTAAGGCTCCATCGAGTTTTCTCTTTTTTGTCTAGTACTTCCAAATCTGTTCCCTTTCCGTGAGAAATATTACCGCCCGTTGTCAGGAAATTCAGTGTAATTTTAGTTGTCTTGAGATGATTCCTGAACATCTAAAATTATTTCTATTTCACCAGCAGCAAGCAGTCGATCTACAACCCAAATACTTCTTGATTATATCTCCTTCTCTTCTTTTCCAAGAGCTGCTGGCTTAGAGCAGATTCTCAGCTCTCCCAAAATAGTACAACTGTTTAAGTGGTTTCTTTATCTCTGCTTTATTCCTCCAATTCACCTTCCATGCTGCTACCATCACTGTGTTTAAAACGCAAATCTTACAATGTCATTTCCTTGGTTAAGACTCCAGTGATATTCCACGACTCACAGCAATAAAGCCCATTTTTTACACTATTTGAGACACAGTGAGCATAGCCAATACTTTTTAAATACTTTCTGTGTTTCCAGATGCTCTACATATATTTTTCACTGAATACTCACACTAGTCCTGTGAGATGGTAGAAAGTCATTATTTTCCTTTGACAGATAAACAAACTGAGGCTTAAAGGGATTAGGTGACTTCCCTAAAATCAAACAAAATAACATCTGATTAAACTTATATTTAAAACACTGTACACATCATAAAAAGCATGCTAGCCAGTTTGTTGCCTCTAAAACCTATTAAAAAAAAGCTCTCATATTGGATTTTTACAGTACCTACCACTTGTTTTTTAAAAGCTAAATGTTAAATAAAATAACTCAGAGAATTTAAAAATAAAGGTATAGGAAAAGATCACCCATCTATATGCTACCAAAAAGTAAAATATAGCAAAAATATTAGAAAAAACAGAATTCAAGGCAAAATAATACTAAATGAGGCAGGGGTGGTTTATATTTAATTTTTAAAAGACACAATTTACCAGAAAGTTAAATGATCACAAATTTCTATGGAATTATTAGAGGCTATCTTTTAATTATACAAACAAAATCTGAAAGATGTGAGAACAACAGTAGTGGAGTTTAACTTGGGCCTACTAGAGAATTTACAGACCAAGTAAACAAAGCTAAAAACATAGATGACTGAATAACACAAATAACAACCTCAATTGTTGAGATAAATATTAAATTTTGTACATTTCAATTAAAAAAATCTAGTTGGCAATGGTGCCAGCCCCAGTCCCCTCAGGCTCTAACTGTGGAACCTTCCTTTTCCAACCTCTATGTTGAATAAATATTAAATTTTATAGCCAACAATGAGAAACTATAAATGATTTTTAATCATCTAATATATGCATTCTTTTTTATGAAAAAGTTTTTAAATATTTTATTTATTTATATAACAGAGAAACACAGAAAGAAAGGGAACACAGGTAGGGAGCATGGGAGAGGGAGAAGCAGGCTTCCCACTGAGCAGGGAGCCCGATGTGGGGCTTGATCCCAGGACTCCAGGATCATGACCTGGGCCGAAGGCAGATGCTTAATGACAGCCACCCAGACGCCCCTGAAGATTTTATTTTTAAGTAATCTCTTTACCCAACATGGAGTCAGACTCACAACCCTGAGATCAAGAGTCCCATGTTCCACCAACTGAGCCAGTGAGACACCCTGAGAGATGCAATTTCAACAGAGATATTACCACTCTTTAAGAAGTGAAAATTAGTTCTTAGAGAAGCAAAACAAATCTTTGGTACTATATTACTTGTGCCTCTTCCCTCAGCCTACTAAGAACGACCCTAACTGAAAAAAAAAAAAAAAAACTTACTGCTTAATTTCTCTTGTTAGGGAGAAATTAATTAAATCTAAATGTATTTAATTAAAATACTATTGCTTAGTGTTTCTTAGCAAGAATTAAACTTAATTAATTAATTTAATTCAGTTAATTTTTCTCTTCAGGGGGGAGTAATGAAAAATAAAAAGGCTAAAAACACTCTTAGGGCACCTGGATGGCTCAGTTAAGTGCCTGACTCTTTGCTCAGGTGTTGATCTCACCAGCATGAATTAGAGCCCCATGCTGGGCTCCACAATGGGTGTGGAGTCTACCTAAAAACAAAAAAACAAACAAACAACAACAACAAAAACTCAAAAACTGAGCCATGCAGGGAAAAGAAAAAAAGACTATATGGGCTAAAGAATTAGATAGACACTTCACCTAAAGAAAATACATAAATGGCAAATAAGCACATGAAAGAGTAACCAAAAGCATTATTCATTAACGAAACGAAAATTAAAACCACATGGGATACGACATTACACTCAGGCAGATGGCCGTAAGCAAAGAGAAAGGACAACACAACTGTAGGTGAGAATGTAAAGAAACTGGAACCCTCATATTATTGGTGGAAATGTAAAATGTACAGCCACCATGGAAAAGAATTTGGCAGTTTCTTAAAAAGTTGCACCACCTAGCAATTCAACTCCTAGCTATTTACCTAAGAGAAATGAAAACAAATGTCCGTACAATGGCTTGTATGGAACATTATTAACAGCATTATTCATGGCAGCCAAAAATGGAAATGGTTCAAATGTCCATTAGCTGGTGAACAGATGAACACGATGTTGTGCATCCATACGAGGAGCTCACACACTAAAAATGACCAAACAACTGATATAAGCAAAAACATGCATGAAGTCCAAAACAGGCCAAGGGAAAGGAGCCTACACAAGAGAAGGTACACTGTACAATTCCATTTACAGGAAATTTCTAGAAAAGCCAAAACTACAGAGACGGAAAGCAGGTAAGTGTTTGCTTGCGGTCTGGGGCTGGAATGGGACCTGAATGCAAATGGGCACTAGGGAACATTCTGAGTTGATGAAAGTGCTGATAAAACTGGACTATGGTGATGTTGCATAACTGCAAAAACTTACTAAAACCCATCGAACTATACTTAAAATGGGTGATTTTTAAGGTATATAAAATTCTACCTGAATAAAGCTGTTAAAGAAGAGGAGGAGATCTGACCCATGTACAAAACCACAAAAGAAGTATCAACTATTTCTAGAACAATAAACAAAAACTTCCGACTACAGAAGTGACAGTCACTGTTCATCTCATAAAAAATAAATAAAATAAAAAGCTACAGCAAAAAATTGGGGAAAAACCCCAAATTTTGTCTATAATAGAATATTATCATATAGGAGCACCTGGGTGGCTCAGTTGGTTAAGCATCTGCATTCGACTCAGGTCATGATCCTGGGGTCTTGGGATCAAGCCCCACATCAGACTCCCCAACCCTTTAAGGAGCCTGCTTCCCCCTCTCCCTTTGCCCGCCGCTCCCCCTGCTTGTGCACGCTCTCTCTCTCTCTCTCTATCAGATAAACAAATTTTTTAAAGTATTATCATACAGTGTAATACTGCACAGTAAAGAAAATAAACTACAGTTACATGTAACTTTATGAGGCAAAAAAACACCACACAATAATGCCAGGTAAAAGAAGAGAGATACTAAACAATAAATAAAGTTGTATTTATATGAAATTCAAAAACAGGTAGGAAAATGTGTATGTATTATTTACAGATGCATACACAAATAATGAAACTATACAGAAAAGCAGAGAAATGATTCTCATAAAAGCAAAAATCGCAGTTACCTTTAGGTGAGGGAAATCAGAGTTATAATGAGGAGGATCCTGAAAGGTTTCTGGGGCGCTGATAATATTCTTACCTGGATGCTATCTGAATTTTCTTATTACTTACACACACAAACAGAAACAGAAACATACACGTACAAAAAACATCCCTCATTCCTACTGGGTCTACCAGGAAATAAGCTGAGCACACACACACAATGAAAAGAATTAACAGCTAAAAGAGAACCCTTCCCCAATGCCTAAATTATTCATCTGAAAATCTAAAAACCAAATGTACCTTAGACAATTTGGGGATTGAAATGGAAATGGAAATTTTAAAGTAATTATAACTGAAGGACAAGCAGAGTACCACCTATCAACCTGTGGGATGGATTCAGCCAAAGTAGTTACCAAAGAAAAATTTATAACCACAAATAAACCTGTAAGATCCTATGAAAGAATGAAAATAAATGAAGCTTTCAATTTAAGATGTTGAATACAGACCAGTAAAATAAGCCTAAAGAAATAAAAGAAAGGAATGGATGAGATTAAAAGCAAATACAAAATAGGAGAAACAGGGAAAAAAGTTATTTGGCAAAACTAAATTTAAAAGACCAACACAAGGGAGAGTCAAGATGGCGGAGAAGTAGCAGGCTGAGACTACTTCAGGTAGCGGGAGATCAGCTAGATAGCTTATCTAAAGATTGCAAACACCTACAAATCCAACGGGAGATGGAAGAGAAGACGAACAGCAACTCTAGAAACAGAAAATCAACCACTTTCTGAAAGGTAGGACTGGCGGAGAAGTGAATCCAAAGCCACGGGAAGATAGACCGCGGGGGGAGGGGCCGGCTCCCGGCAAGCGGCGGAGCAACGGAGCACAAAATCGGGACTTTTAAAAGTCTGTTCCGCTGAGGGACATCGCTCCAGAGGCTTAACTGGGGTGAAGCCCACGCAGGGTCAGCGTGGCCTCAGGTCCCGCAGGGTCACAGAAGGATCGGGGTTGTCTGAGTGTCGCAGAGCTTGCAGGTATTAGAACGGGGAAGCCGGCTACAGAGACAGAGCCGAGGAGTGAGCTCTAAGCTCGGGGTTACCTTGAACCGGTCGCAGGCTCGGTCAGCTCGGAGCGCGGCCGGAGGCAGGGTGACGGGAGTAAATCGGCGCTGTTCTCTGAGGGCGCACTGAGGAGTGGGGCCCCGGGCTCTCGGCTCCTCTGGGCCGGAGACCGGGAGGCCGCCATCTTCATTCCCGCCCTCCGGAACTCTACGGAAAGCGCTCAGGGAACAAAAGCTCCCGAAAGCGAACCCGAGCGGATTACTCAGCCCGGCCCCTGGTAAGGGCGGTGCAACTCCGCCCGGGGCAAAGACACTTGAGAATCACTACAACAGGCCCCTCCCCGAGAAGATCAAGAAGAAGCTCAACCAGGACCAAGTTCACCCACCAAGGAGTACAGTTTCAATACCAAGGAGAGCAGCGTAATTCCAAAGGAGGAGAAAGCAAAGCACGGAACTCATGGCTTTCTCCCCATGATTCTTTAGCCTTGCAGTTAATTTAATTTTTTTTCTTTTTCAATTTATTTTTCTTCTTCTGCTAAATTTTTTTAACTTTTACCCTTTTCTTTTTTAACGTTTTTTAACTAGTTTATCTAATATATATATATATATATTTTTTTCCTTTTTATATTTTTTTCTTTCTTGGTTTTCTTGTATTACTTTTTATCCCCTTTCTCCCCCTCACGATTTGGGATCTCTTCTGATTTGGCTAAAGCATATTTTCCTGGGGTTGTGGCCACCCTTTTAGTATTTTACTTGCTCCTTCATCTACTCTTATCTGGACAAAATGACAAGGCGGAAAAATTCGCCACAAAAGAACAAGAGGCAGTACCAAAGGCTAGGGACCTAATCAATACAGACATTGGTAATATGTCAGATCTAGAGTTCAGAATGACGATTCTCAAGGTTCTAGCCGGGCTTGAAAAAGGCATGGAAGATATTAGAGAAACCATCTCGGGAGATATAAAAGCCCTTTCTGGAGAAATAAAAGAACTAAAATCTAACCAAGTTGAAATCAAAAAAGCTATTAATGAAGTGCAATCAAAAATGGAGGCTCTCACTGCTAGGATAAATGAGGCAGAAGAAAGAATTAGCGATTTAGAAGACCAAATGACAGAGAATAAAGAAGCTGAGCAAAAGAGGGACAAACAGCTACTGGACCATGAGGGGAGAATTCGAGAGATAAGTGACACCATAAGACGAAACAACATTAGAATAATTGGGATTCCAGAAGAAGAGGAAACAGAGAGGGGAGCAGAAGGTATATTGGAGAGAATTATTGGAGAGAATTTCCCCAATATGGCAAAGGGAACAAGCATCAAAATCCAGGAGGTTCAGAGAACCCCCCTCAAAATCAATAAGAATAGGTCCACACCCCGTCACCTAATAGTAAAATTTACAAGTCTTAGTGACAAAGAGAAGATCCTGAAAGCAGCCCGGGAAAAGAAGTCTGTAACATACAATGGTAAAAGTATTAGATTGGCAGCAGACTTATCCACAGAGACCTGGCAGGCCAGAAAGAGCTGGCATGATATATTCAGAGTACTAAACGAGAAAAACATGCAGCCAAGAATACTATATCCAGCTAGGCTATCATTGAAAATAGAAGGAGAGATTAAAAGCTTCCAGGACAAACAAAAACTGAAAGAATTTGCAAATACCAAACCAGCTCTACAGGAAATATTGAAAGGGGTCCTCTAAGCAAAGAGAGACCCTAAAAGTAGTAGATCAGAAAGAAACAGAGACAATATACAATAACAGTCACCTTACAGGCAATACAATGGCACTAAATTCATATCTCTCAATACTTACCCTGAATGTTAATGGGCTAAATGCCCCAATCAAAAGACACAGGGTATCAGAATGGATAAAAAAACAAAACCCATCTATATGTTGCCTACAAGAAACTCATCTTAAACCTGAAGACACCTCCAGATTTAAAGTGAGGGGGTGGAAAAGAATTTACCATGCTAATGGACATCAGAAAAAAGCAGGAGTGGCAATCCTTATATCAGATCAATTAGATTTTAAGCCAAAGACTATAATAAGAGATGAGGAAGGACACTATATCATACTCAAAGGAACTGTCCAACAAGAAGATCTAACAATTTTAAATATCTATGCCCCTAACATGGGAGCAGCCAACTATATAAACCAATTAATAACAAAATCAAAGAAACACATTGACAATAATACAATAATCGAAGGGGACTTTAACACTCCCCTCACTGAAATGGACAGATCATCCAAGCAAAAGATCAACAAGGAAATCAAGGCCTTAAATGACACACTGGACCAGATGGACATCACAGATATATTCAGAACATTTCATCCCAAAGCAACAGAATACACATTCTTCTCTAGTGCACATGGAACATTCTCCAGAATAGATCATATTCTCGGTCCTAAATCAGGTCTCAACCGTTATCAAAAGATTGGAATCATTCCCTGCATATTTTCAGACCACAATGCTCTGAAGTTAGAACTCAATCACAAGAGGAAATTTGGAAAGAACCCAAATACATGGAGACTAAACAGCATCCTTCTAAAGAATGAATGGGTCAACCAGGAAATTAAAGAAGAGTTGAAAAAATTCATGGAAACAAATGATAATGAAAACACAACGGTTCAAAATCTGTGGGACACAACAAAGGCAGTCCTGAGAGGAAAATATATAGCGGTACAAGCCTTTCTCAAGAAACAAGAAAGGACTCAGGTACACAACCTAACCCTACACCTAAAAGAGCTAGAGAAAGAACAAGAAAGAAACCCTAAACCCAGCAGAAGAAGAGAAATCATAAAGATCAGAGCAGAAATCAATGAAATAGAAACCAAAAAAACAATAGAACAAATCAACGAAACTAGGAGCTGGTTCTTTGAAAGAATTAATAAGATCGATAAACCCCTGGCCAGACTTATCAAAAATAAAAGAGAAAGGACCCAAATAAATAAAATCATGAATGAAAGAGGAGAGATCACAACGAACACCAAAGAAATACAGACAATTATAAGAACATACTATGAGCAACTCTACGCCAACAAACTTGACAATCTGGAAGAAATGGATGCATTCCTAGAGACATATAAACTACCACAACTGAACCAGGAAGAAATAGAAAGCCTGAACAGACCCATAACCAGTAAGGAGATTGAAACAGTCATCAAAAATCTCCAAACAAACAAAAGCCCAGGGCCAGATGGCTTCCCGGGGGAATTCTACCAAACATTTAAAGAAGAACTAATTCCTATTCTCCTGAAACTGTTCCAAAAAATAGAAATGGAAGGAAAACTTCCAAACTCATTTTATGAGGCCAGCATCACCTTGATCCCAAAACCAGACAAGGATCCCATCAAAAAAGAGAACTACAGACCAATATCCTTGATGAACACAGATGCAAAAATTCTCGCCAAAATACTAGCCAATAGGATTCAACAGTACATTAAAAGGATTATTCACCACGACCAAGTGGGATTTATTCCAGGGCTGCAAGGTTGGTTCAACATCCGCAAATCAATCAATGTGATACAACACATTAATAAAAGAAAGAACAAGAACCATATGATACTCTCCATAGATGCTGAAAAAGCATTTGACAAAGTACAGCATCCCTTCCTGATCAAAACTCTTCAAAGTGTAGGGATAGAGGGCACCTACCTCAATATTATCAAAGCCATCTATGAAAAACCCATCGCAAATATCATTCTCAATGGAGAAAAACTGAAAGCTTTTCCGCTAAGGTCAGGAACACGGCAGGGATGTCTGTTATCACCACTGCTATTCAACATAGTACTAGAAGTCCTAGCCTCAGCAATCAGACAACAAAAGGAAATTAAAGGCATCCAAATCGGCAAAGAAGAAGTCAAACTATCACTCTTCGCAGATGTTATGATACTATATGTGGAAAACCCAAAAGACTCCACTCCAAAACTGCTAGAACTTGTACAGGAATTCAGTAAAGTGTCAGGATATAAAATCAATGCCCAGAAATCAGTTGCATTTCTCTACACCAACAACAAGACAGAAGAAAGAGAAATTAAGGAGTCCATCCCATTTACAATTGCACCCAAAACTATAAGATACCTAGGAATAAATCTAACCAAAGAGACTAAGAATCTATACACAGAAATCTATAAAGTACTCATGAAAGAAATTGAGGAAGACACAAAGAAATGGAAAAATGTTCCATGCTCCTGGATTAGAAGAATAAATATTGTGAAAATGTCTATGCTACCTAAAGCAATCTACACATTTAATGCAATTCCTATCAAAGTACCATCCATTTTTTTCAAAGAAATGGAACAAATAATCCTAAAATTTATATGGAACCAGAAAAGACCTCGAATAGCCAAAGGAATATTGAAAAAGAAAGCCAAAGTTGGTGGCATCACAATTCCGGACTTCAAGCTCTATTACAAAGCTGTCATCATCAAGACAGCATGGTACTGGCACAAAAACAGACACATAGATCAATGGAACAGAATAGAGAGCCCAGAAATAGACCCTCAACTCTATGGTCAACTAATCTTCGACAAAGCAGGAAAGAATATCCAATGGAAAAAAGACAGCCTCTTCAACAAATGGTGTTGGGAAAATTGGACAGCCACATGCAGAAAAATGAAATTGGACCATTTCCTTACACCACACACGAAAATAGACTCAAAATGGATGAAGGACCTCAATGTGAGAAAGGAATCCATCAAAATCCTTGAGGAGAACACAGGCAGCAACCTCTTCGACCTCAGCCGCAGCAACATCTTCCTAGGAACATCGCCAAAGGCAAGGGAAGCAAGGGCAAAAATGAACTATTGGGATTTCATCAAGATCAAAAGCTTTTGCACAGCAAAGGAAACAGTTAACAAAACCAAAAGACAACTGACAGAATGGGAGAAGATATTTGCAAATGACATATCGGATAAAGGGCTAGTGTCCAAAATCTATAAAGAACTTAGCAAACTCAACACCCAAAGAACAAATAATCCAATCAAGAAATGGGCAGAGGACATGAACAGACATTTCTGCAAAGAAGACATCCAGAAGGCGAACAGACACATGAAAAAGTGCTCCACATCACTCGGCATCAGGGAAATACAAATCAAAACCACAATGAGATACCACCTCACACCAGTAAGAATGGCTAAAATTAACAAGTTAGGAAATGACAGATGCTGGCGAGGATGCGGAGAAAGGGGAACCCTCCTACACTGTTGGTGGGAATGCAAGCTGGTGCAACCACTCTGGAAAACAGCATGGAGGTTCCTCAAAATGTTGAAAATAGAACTACCCTATGACCCAGCAATTGCACTGCTGGGTATTTACCCTAAAGATACAAACGTAGTGATCCGAAGGGGCACGTGCACCCGAATGTTTATAGCAGCAATGTCTACAATAGCCAAACTATGGAAAGAACCTAGATGTCCATCAACAGACAAATGGATAAAGAAGATGTGGTATATATACACAATGGAATACTATGCAGCCATCAAAAGAAATGAAATCTTGCCATTTGCGACGACGTGGATGGAACTAGAGGGTATCATGCTTAGCGAAATAAGTCAATCGGAGAAAGACAACCATCATATGATCTCCCTGATATGAGGGAGAGGAGATGCAACATGGGGGGTTAAGGGGGTAGGAGAAGAATAAATGAAACAAGATGGGATTGGGAGGGAGACAAACCATAAGTGACTCTTAATCTCACAAAACAAACTGAGGGTTAATGGGGGGAGGGGGGTTGGGGGGGTGGGATTATGGACATTGGGGAGGGTATGTGCTATGGTGAGTGCTGTGAAGTGTGTAAACCTGGCGATTCACAGACCTGTACCCCTGGGGATAAAAAGATATTATATGTTTATAAAAAATAAAATTAAAAAAATTAAAAAAAAAAAGACCAACACAAAAGACAAAACTTTAGCAAATACGATTTGGAATAAAAAGAACAAAATTAAACTATGTAGAAGAGGAATAAAAGGGAATAAAAAATACAGTGGAATTGTTTAGGAGGTTTTCAATTATAAAAAGATAGGCACAACAAAAGTCAAAATATTGGAATGCCTGGGTGGCTCAGTGGGTTAAGACTCAGTCTTCCAGTCAGGTCATGATCTCAGGGTCCTGGGATCGAGCCCCGCATCGGGCTGTCTGCTTGGCGAGGAGCCTGCTTCCCCCCAGCCCCACCCGCTTGCCTACTTGTGATCTCCCTGTCAAATAAATAAATAAAATCTTTTAAAAAAAATCTTCTATTACAAGAGTAAGTAAAAGATTCCTTCTCCAAAGAGGCTATGAAGGAACTCTACCAAATGTTTGCAGAACAGAGTACTCATATTCTAAACACAATTCTGCAGAAAACAGAAAGAGGAAGCTACTTATTTTATAAGACCTAGCATGATGCTGATATCAAAACCAGAAGAGGACAACATAAGAAAAGAAAACCACGTCATAGTCCCATAATGAATTCAGATGCAGAAATCCCACATTAAAAAAAAAAATTAGTACACTTGATCAGCAGAAAATTAAACAATGTTATTTCTATAGATTTCATTTCATGAATTTTTTTAAAGATTTTATTTATTTATTTCACAGAGAGAGATCACAAGTAGGCAGAGAGGCAGGCAGAGAGAGATAGAGGAGGAAGCAGGTTCTCCGCTGAGCAGAGAGCCCGATGTGGGACTCGATCCCCGGACCCTGAGATCATGACCTGAGCCGAAGGCAGAGGCTTAACCCACTGAGCCACCCAGGTGCTCCCATTTCATGAATTTTAGCAGTACAAGTGAGAAAATCTCCTACATAATTCTCTACCTTTAAAATTTGAGGAGAAAAAAATAATCTCAATAAATGCAGAATAAAAATCCAATGCATTTTTAAATTTTTTGTTAAATCCAATGCATTTTTAAAGACACAATTCACCATTTAAATATAAGTTCAGTGGTTTTTGTAGATTCACAAAGTTATACAATCATAACCACTATCTAATTTCAGAACATTTGGTCGCCTCAAAAAGAAATCCCATTACAGTCACTCCCCAGTGTCCCCTCTCCAGACCATGCTCCTCTGGTGCACTGATCTACTTTCTG
The DNA here is from genome assembly GCF_002288905.1 of Enhydra lutris kenyoni. Classification (NCBI taxonomy): domain Eukaryota; kingdom Metazoa; phylum Chordata; class Mammalia; order Carnivora; family Mustelidae; genus Enhydra; species Enhydra lutris. Next base: position 4,430,020 of record NW_019154166.1, on the reverse strand, counting down.
TCTCCATGGATTTGCCTGTTGTTGACCCTTGATAGGTAAGGGATCGTCAAATATAAGTGCACTATGTCTGTCACTTCAGCACAATCTTTTTGAGGTTCAAGGTTCATCCATGCTGTAACATGTATCAGTACTTGACTCCCATTCCCGGCTGAAGATTACTCCCTCATGTAGATAGACCACATTTCATTTATCCATTTGCCTGTTGGTAAACATCTGGATTGTTTCCACTTTTTTTGCTATTATGGATGATGGTGCTATGAATACCTGTGTATGAAATTTTGTATAAGCATACGTTTTCAATTCTCTTCATCAAGTATCCAGGAATGAAGCAGTTTAATTCATGTATATGATTAAAATCACTGGCAAACTAGATATAAAGTATCCAGTAAATATCACACTTGAAATGTCAGAGGCAACCCAGCTAACGTCAGGAACAAAATAAGGATCATTTACCTTGTCTAGGGTATAAGTAACCTACTGTTATTATTCAGCATTGTCCTAAGCATCTCAGAAAATGCAATTAGAAAAAGAAAATGAATAACATAAAAGTTATGAAAGAAAGACACAAAATTGTGATTATTTGCATACTACATCAAAACCCCAAGAGTTTCACATAAACTGTCAGAAGTGATAAGGAAGCTCTGCAAGGGGGTCAAATGAAAGATACCAGTAAAACCAACTTTCTGAAACACCACACATCTGTTAAGGACTGAGTTTGTAGGTAACAGAAAATCTGAATAAATCATGCCTTATTAATATCAGTGGTTCATTTTCTTCTTCACATATTAAAAGTCAACTCACAGATGTCAACACTGTCTTTGAAATTCTCTTGATCTTTCTTTCAAGGCTATAGCTCCACCATTACATCTGTGTTCTCCACCGAAATGGGCTGAGAAGGGAAAGGGACAGATAGTCACCAGTGGACTCTGCTCCCTTTCTGGAAGTCCCACCCAGCAACTCCTGCTCACACTTCCTCATTAGCCAAAATAGTGTCACATGGCTGCCCTATGCTGCAAGGCGTCTGGGAAATGAGGAAGGTTACATACGACTGCCACAAACAGACCTGAGGTTCTGTGCCACATGCCAGTAATAACCAAGTAGGACGGATAATCAAGAAAATAATTCCATTCGCCATAGCAACAAAACACTAAAAATGTATACAAAAGAATGTTAGAATTGTCAAAGACAAGTTTAAAATAAGCGAATAATTAGGGATAATGTGCCCTACTAGATATCAAAGCATATGTGCTTTTGGCTCAGAAACAATGGTACAAAATACGGAATTCAGAAACATTACATTCACACACACATACATACAGCTAGATTACACAAATACAGCTAGATTACAAACGTCAATATCTATTTTTAAAGCATTAGGCTGGAAATGCAGAAGAACATATTTATGACCCTGAATCCTTGAATTAGAGAAGACCTTCTTTTAAAATACGCACAAAAAAGCAAAAATACAAATGAAAAGTATTTCTAACTTTCACTACATAAAAATTTAAAAACTTCCATAAGACTGAGATGCCAGAACAAAGTTAAGATCACTATTAGACCAGGAGAAACCTTCTGGAATTTGTACAAAAAAGAAATGATTATAATCTAGAACAAAGAGAATTCTACACAGAAATTTTTAAGTGGTATCAAAATAATCCAGGGAACAGAGTAGTGGGTTGGAGTATATACAAAACAAGACTGACTATGAGCTGATAATTAGTAATACTGGATGACAACTACAATGGGTTCATACACTATTTTCTCTATTTTTGTGTATGTTCTAAATTGTTGCTTATTTTGGTTTATGTATTAAGATGGAAAATTATCTTGGAGTACAGAATGAAAAAAAAACCAAGTTGGTAAATATGTAAACTATGATACTTTCTCTAACATATTTTAAACATCTCGTTATGTATTTTCTATGGGCTAATCTCCTTAGGCCAATTTCATTAATTTATATTTTCCCAAATATAACTTAGTTAAGGGCACAGAAAAGGTCTGGAATATTACACACCAAACTGGTGTAACTGGTCACCTCTGGAGAGAAGGGAGCTACCTCCATTGTGAGTTCATCAAAGGGGAATTCTAGCCTCATGTCCAAGGCTTTAATTTTTCATGTAATTCAAATGCAAGAGATTACAGGACTACACACATTTATCAAAAGTCATAGAAAAACGTTCTGTGTCCTGTCTGTGACAGTGGCTACAAGAATCCGTTCATGCGTAAAAACTAGAACCATGCAACAGAGAAAGGGAATTTTACCGTCAAGGTCAAAAATGTTTTAAATAGCACCAAAAAAATCTCATACAATTGCCGACTAAAGAGTGAATTTTTTGCTGCATATAAATTAAACCCCAATGTACTGAAAAGGAAAGATCTTAATTTTAAAAAAAATCATAAAATACTCTATTTAAAAAGGGTGCCAATTTTATCACTGATATGAAAATTACCTTCAATATAATTTTTAAGTAGATTACGGGACATATAGGTACTATAATCACATATATAGCATGATGCCACTTAGACATCTTTATCTTATCTGTGCATACTGGGATTACAGACAATTTTTCTCTCTGCTTAACTGTGGGTTTTTTCCTGCAATGAAGGCATATGATTCTGTATTGAACTAATGTTCTTCAGTGTTGAGGGGGTGGGCACTGGGCCAATGGTGGGGGCGCAGAGGAGACTCTCCTCCCTCCTAGGCGCTGCTGCCCAAGGCCAGACTCCAACGGTGAGCCTTGGAAGTGACCCAGGGGGATGAAGTGCAGGCCTCCTGTGGTAACAAATAAAGAGAAGAGGATACGGTCCGACAGCAATGTGTTGCCGAGAATCAGATCGCTGGGTTACCACAGGTATGTGTAGAAGAGTTTGCCAGCTCGAATATAGCTCATGGGAACGGACTCTGAGGCCCCACCAGGCACGGTCAAAGATCACCTTCCCAGCATACTAGAAAGCATTCTCTGCCGGCAGATTGGTCCCTGTCGAATTATTTATAGGAGATTGGTTCACATACTCAAAATGATATGAATACTTCTAATTATATCCAAACATGCCAAATGTCAGTACGAATTATGCCGAGGGTCATGTTGCCAAATGCCCTCCCTGACAAAAGCGAGAGGCGGCAGCGTCAGCACACTCGTGCCTACATAAGCACGGGGGCCCCGCCTGCCGCATCTCCACCGAGAACCAGAGGTGAGTGACGGGGACCTTGGGGCTGAAAGGACCCCCAGGGACAGGAAGAACTGACCCGGTGGCCCACCTCTGGGCATGAAACTGTCCCTCCCCAGTCTGATTTTTATCTCCACAGAGCCGAGCTTTAGAGCAGGGCAATATAATTCTGTCACTGTTTTACCGGAATGTCAGAGCTTCGCTAATAAAAGACCTGTCGTTTTACAGTGTCAGCCACTTCTGAACCTGCGATTCATCTGGAACTCCCAAGGTAAGCCTCTGCTTTCTGGGAGTGTTGATGACACAGGGCATTCAGGCTAATGAAGAACGCTTAATTGGGAACAACTCTTAATTGTATACCATTTCCACGTTCCTGCTCTTACCTGAGCAGCCGGGGCTTCCAAATGACTGCTTGTGCATGCTAGGAAAATGCGGCTCCAGGACGCCTTCTCCTCCACTCTCCCCTCGCCTGAGTTCCAGGGTTGAAGGACCATTTGGGACAGAATGAATTCTGACCTCCTGCAAAGCACTAACCCTTAGACATTTTATGGGTATCTTTTTAAACACCCTGGAAAAATCCCTTTAAAAAATGAAAAGACAAACATCTTGTGACAACCATAATGTTTTAGTTACTTTTGACGATTCATTGTTATGTGTTTCTTTAGAAAGTTTGATTAATGCTCATCTAAAAAGTCCCTGGTGGTACACCCACAGAGTGCTAAATACCGTGCCTTACTTAGGAGAGGTCCTGGCCCTTCCCCAAGTAATTTACACCTGAAAGGAAAGGACAAACTCAACCAATCTAACATGCCAATCCTGCAGAAGCCTATCTACCCATCAGAGGACAATGGTTTACATGTGATGAACCCTTACATTTCTCTCTTCTTTTATTAATGGAAAGAACAGAAGCCTGGGGAATGTATGTGGGAAGAAGGGCCCTCTCTCTCATTTCTCTGTGGTTAGATCTGTTAACTGACAGTTGACATCTCTCATGCAAAAAAAGAAAGTGTCAAAACAGATTGTGGAATTAGGCAACACTAAGTCTCTTGGTAACAGGCCAAATGACAAAACCACACGGTATTAAGAATTTATTATATGGTTCTTTTAACAACCCACTGAGAGATTTAGTACTAAATATTAACATATACTAAATATTAAAAATAATTCAAGCCTTGGGGCACCTGAGTGGCCCAGTCGGTTAAGCGGCCAACTCCTGATTTCAGCTCAGGTCATGATCTCGGGGTGATGAGATCGAGCCCCGCATTGGGCTCTATGCTCAACAGGGAGTCCGCTTGAGATTCTCTCTTCCTCTGCTCCCCACCCCCAAATAAATAAATCTTAAAAAAAAAATAATAACACGAGCCTTAAGAGGAAAAAAAATGGCCAATTAAAATGGTAAAGCAAGTTTTTGAAGCTTTGAAAATATCAAACTTGCTCTGCACAAGACAAAACTTCTCTCCTGACTATATGACAGTCCCAGTATATGGCAGGTGCAAACACCATGCTGAAGAAAAACTAGGGATTAAAGAAAGACAGCTGCTAGAGAACAATCCACCACTGTAGAGACTGTTACAAGGCAGACATTTAAACCTGCAAGGGTTCCACTGTAGGCACTTGGCCCCTGAGGATCAAGGTATGTGATCCCAGAAGGAAATCTGCAAATTACTAAGAATGAAGCCCTCCAGTCACAATCTCATGCCTGCCCAGTCCATTGGCCTGTGTGAGGACACGGGTCAAGGACAGCCTGGGGGAGCACTGACAGCCCAAGCAATGAGGGTACAACACCTCTTTCATGACACATCCTAGCTCACAGGTATAACTTCCGGTTGCTGTTTCTCTCTCTGCCCCATTTCCTTCCCAAGACAGAATCCTCTGCTAAATAAACCACAGCCATGAGCGCGAGCTCGGATGCTGAGATGGCGGTTTTTGGCGAAGCTGCTCCCTTCCTCCGAAAATCGGAAAAGGAGCGCATCGAGGCCCAAAACAAACCCTTCGATGCTAAAACATCGGTGTTTGTCGCAGAGCCCAAGGCCTCCTACGTGAAGAGCACCATACAGAGCAAGGAAGGAGGGAAAGTAACTGTGAAGACAGAAGGTGGGGCAGTAAGTAAACACACCGGGAGAAAACACTCCCAGCTGTCTTCCTGCATCTCCTCATTCAAGGTGAAGCTCTCCTTACTGGGAACCTCAGCCTCCTGCCACCACAGACACCCTCCTGATCCGTTATGGATGCCTGATTTAGATGGCTAAGGAGGTTCCCAGCAGTCACCTCGGGTCCCCCCTTCCCACCTATCCACAGGACTTTGACACACTGAAGTCAGCCGCCACCATATCCCTGAACTCCCCACTTCCCACTCCAAACCCCAAGTTTGGAGGTTTAGAAACAGAAGCCAGCTTCTCCTGTCAGCAAAGTATTGTTATTTCCTGAGCTAAATAATGTATTAGTTTCCCCATTCCTTCCCCCTAGATTGGATGTGGGAAGAAAAACCATCTTTTAAAAAAGACAGTATCCTAGTTCATCATAGGAGACAGATTTTCTTAGCATCAGACTCTCAAACAAATATACTTTCATCCCTTTATTTAAAGAATACTAAATAAATGAAAGACGTCAGTAATTATAGTTTTATAAGCAAAGCAAACAGACAAACCAACTCTGTATCCCACCATTAATACAAAGGGGTCTTTCACTTTACTTGCCAGACTCTAACCGTCAGGGAGGACCAAGTCTTCCCCATGAACCCTCCGAAATACGACAAGATCGAGGACATGGCCATGATGACCCACCTGCACGAGCCTGGAGTGCTGTACAACCTCAAAGAGCGTTACGCAGCCTGGATGATCTACGTGAGTGCCCTTCAGCATATCTCTATTCTGTCTATCTCTCTGGGTAAAGACAAGATCCACATGTCACATTTTCTGGTTTTCTCAGACCTACTCGGGCCTCTTCTGCGTCACCGTGAACCCCTACAAGTGGCTGCCAGTGTACAACCCCGAGGTGGTGGCCGCCTACCGAGGCAAGAAGCGCCAGGAGGCCCCGCCCCACATCTTCTCCATCTCGGACAACGCCTACCAGTTCATGCTGACCGGTGAGTGGGTGACGCAGCTATTTATGTCCAGATACATGGAAAGAGAACCTTTAACACACAGACTCTGTCTAGCCCTTGATTATAATAATACATCGCAGCCACATGGGGCTTCACCATGTTCACGGAACTCCCAGAGCTAGTGTCATCCGCATTTCAGAGAGAGGAAAGGGCAGCTGGCCGAGCTCACTGACCTGCCCAGCTAACCCATCCAGTAAGCGGGAGCCAGGCGGAAACAATCAGCAGACCTCTGTAAACGCCATCTGCCACTTTCCCATAGGTTTTAATTTCTGATTTCGACAGGAGAAAGTTCAAATCCGTTATTTTAAAATAAGCACATCCACAGCAATCAAGGAAAACGGTTACCAGCTACAGCTGGAAAGTTTTGTGAATTCTTACCTCCATGGTTAAACGACACAGCAAATAGTGTGAGCCTTTGGGGTAGAAAGATCTACCACTTTCCTCCCAATGATTCTGAAGCATTTTCCTGTTAGAACAGAAGAAAACAAAAATACCTCTTCCTCTGAAAATATTTTTGAAATCGTATCAAAATCTGTTATTCCTGTCTTCTCAAAGCATAAACAAACAGATCTGATAGACATTACAGGCCCAAGTATAGCATCAAAACCTTTTATCTTCACACACCAAATGTACTGCCTTTGGAAACACTCCAAATTCCGGAGTTTCCTGTTGTTCCATAGGGTTTGGGAAACTGAGAGGGTTTGGTTCTTTTCTGGGCTTGGTTTGTTTTGCTGCACTTGTTTTTAAGCTGTGTGTTAAAGGAGAAGAGAGAAGAGAAAGGAATAAAATAGGAATCTTCCATTATAAATTGGCCAGCAATTCCATAAGGATTTCATGCCAGGAAACTGTTCTTTCATCGTCAGCAGAAGCTAGCTACCTTCCAGAAATGATCCACGGGCTGGCTTGTTTCAGAGGCTGTAATACTCAGCAGCTGCACTCACTCGGCTCTGTACACCACCACCCCTACACCAAGGTCTCCACTCCCCAACGCTGGGGCTGCTCCAAGTTCAAGATCACTTACGGCTTGCAAATGTGATCTGCATGTAAAACCATGCTAAACTGTGGCCTCTGACCTGGTTCATCTTATTTTAACTTTGCCAAAAGAGACTAGAACTTTGTTTTCTTATCAGTGCTCCCATGAGATGTGATAGGATCTTTCATAATTTTTCAGCTATTGGAAAAAAACCCATTTGAGTATGTTCTAAAATCTCCTTTTACTACTCTGAATAAGTTCTCTGAAGTCTACATCCACATCGAAATAACAACCAGATTTGTATCTATTTCAATGATAGATTTTTAGGTTTGAGAATTCATTCAAACAGAATTGGAGATTTAACATATCAGATAATTGGTATAAATCCAAAACATCAGTCATGTAACTAGTGAAAATGTCTGTTTTTATTATTTAGAAATGTACATGAAATTAAAAGGAACGTAAGACTAAATGAACACGTTTACAATTCCAGATCCCTTCCCTATTTAGTGTTACCAGCACTCAAATTAGTCATGTCAAGAGCTGGGAGGAGGGCAAGTAGCAGAAAAATATATAAAGTTGAAGTCAAAAGACTTGAATATCTTTGACCTTAGTGAGCTACATAATTATTATTCAAAAAGTCACTGATTCCTCTGTAGGTTTCCTCTTCTTTATCTGTTTGTTAAATAAGAGTTGGCCTTGGTAATTTCTAAGATCCCTCGTGAGTTCAAAATTCTGTAATTCTTACTGAAGTACTGATCGAGGAAATCATGGGATGCCTGAGATTTTCTTTAAAATAATCCAGGGACAATGGGAGTCTAGAGGATATAAAATCGGCCAAATGATGATAATTGTCATAGCTGTATGACGGGAACAGGGGGGCTCCCTATGTTACTGTCTCTACTTGTATGTGTTTGAAATTGATCATCACGAAGTCTTTAAAAATTAATAAGATATAAAAGGAAACAGATAAGAGCCTGCCTGTCATTGTCACAAATTTTACTCCAAGAACCAAGTGCTCTTTGGGGACTAACCATAAAACCAAAATCAGAGGTGACATCTTCAAAATGTTAAAAAAACAAGCTGTATTTGATCTAAACTGACTCATTAATCCTTATATTCAATGTTTTTTTTTTTTCTTTTTTAACTGATGGTCTTGATTTCTCTTTCACAGATCGTGAGAACCAGTCCATCCTGATCACGTACGTGATTCTTCCCTTCTCTGGTTTTGATTGTCTTAGATATAGACAACGTGAGCTGTAATAGTTCTGATCTCTTCTCTGGTCTCTGTTGGACAGCGGAGAATCTGGTGCGGGGAAGACTGTGAACACCAAGCGTGTCATCCAGTACTTTGCAACAATTGCAGTCACTGGGGAGAAGAAGAAGGAGGAACCTACCTCTGGCAAAATGCAGGTGGGTCTGCGGCCAGACTCTAGACTCTCAGGGTTCTTGGATAGTCTGGAGCCCCAGAAGTAAGGACCGTTCTTGCCTTTGCAGGGGACCCTTGAAGATCAAATCATCAGTGCCAACCCCCTACTGGAGGCCTTTGGCAACGCCAAGACCGTGAGGAATGACAACTCCTCTCGCTTTGTAAGTCTCCTGGTCACAGAGGGATCTTCTCAGCCCTTCCATGCCAGAGAAGGCATATCCGAATTATCATTTCAATTGCATCCTTCTGTGTGCTTCAACTTTTCCATACGAATCTTTCTCTTTTCAAGGGTAAATTCATTCGAATCCACTTTGGTACTACAGGGAAGCTGGCTTCTGCAGATATTGAAACATGTGAGTAACAGGACGACTAAAAATCCAAAGAGAAATGAGTGATTTCATATGCAGGATATTCAGAACACTTGGCATGTGCCAAGCCTGCTGCCAGTGTTGCCCATGAGCAAATGCCGGACTTATCCATAAACCCGCTGTGTGCTCTGTCAACCTCAGTGCAGACTGATGGTTCTGGAGCACATTCTGAAATTCCTGCCACAGAAGCAACTCTGATATTCCTTCCAGGACAAACACTAGGACTACATCTGGATTCCTGCAAGTCACCTATAGGCTTACAGTACTTCTCTTCATCTGAGCTTTGGCAGATACTTCTAAGTAATCACTCACCACAAAGTCTCAGGTGACATGAGGAAGGAGGAGATATTACATATCGTTTATAATCCAGAGGTCACAGGTCCCCCATATTAAAAATTTATTTTTACTGGAGCAGACAGGCTTTTGTCTCTACTCTTAGATGGTGAGAAACTTGCACAGTTGCCATATGTATTTGGAATTCTTATATGCAGCACCAAGAGGATCAATCATCAGGCAGAAATCTCAACAAAGTCTAACATAATTCCCCCAGTTTTAGCAAAGACACTGAGGTTCATCTGGTATTTCAGCAGCACTGGGGCACTGGGGTGTCTCAGTCAGTTGAGCATCTAACTCTTGATTTTGGCTCACGTCATGATCTCAGGGTCATAAGATCAAGAAGCCCTGCACCAGGCTCTGCACTGAGTGAGGGGCCTGCTTAAGATTCTCTCACTCCCTCTCCCTCTGCCCCTCCCCCTCCCTCTCTCCCTTCCCTCCCTCTCTCCTTCTCCCCCCTTCTAAAAAATATATATTTCAGTTGTATTGTTTTCTTTTCTAATTTAATATATATTTCTATTTCCAGATCTTCTAGAAAAGTCTAGGGTTACTTTCCAGCTGAAGGCAGAAAGAAGCTATCATATTTTTTATCAGATCACTTCCAATAAGAAGCCAGATCTGATTGGTAAGGAAGAACTTAAATTCACAGATAAACTTTAATAGTTCCATTAACAATTTCTAATGTAAAATGTATACCCTCAACCATACATACCCAGAAATGCTCCTGATCACCACCAACCCATATGACTATGCCTTCGTCAGTCAAGGGGAGATCACAGTCCCCAGCATTGATGACCAAGAAGAGCTGATGGCCACAGATGTAAGTCACACACACACACACACTCTCTCTCTCTCTGAAAAAAATTTCATTAAGTGCAGGAAGAGTCCACTGGAAGTGTGGTTATTCTACAATACTGTATAAATTCTCCAAAGTAAGTCAGTGTCTTCTGCCCTAACCTTTGTCCTGTCATTTCTCCTGGCAGAGCGCCATTGACATCCTGGGCTTCACTCCTGAAGAGAAAGTCTCCATCTACAAGCTCACGGGTGCCGTGATGCATTATGGGAACATGAAGTTCAAGCAGAAGCAGCGTGAGGAGCAGGCCGAGCCGGATGGCACTGAAGGTACCAGATGAACCTTCTTCTGGGTCTGAATTAAAGATTACGGCAGGAAAAAAAGTCTATTCTAAACTCACATCTTTGTTACAGCTAAAATTCTGGAGGGCATGTACATATTTACACACACCACACACTTTCCTCCCCATCTTTCTTCCCTCATGTGTCCTAGCTTCATCATTTCTAAGCAGCCCAGATAAGTGAAAATGAACCCTAACAGGTACTTAGAAAGACATATCTAAAAAGCACAACTGGGGCCAGATCATGAGAGAAAGGAAGAGACAGCACAGTGCTCCTGCTCTGCTAAGGCAACGGTGGCCACGTACGTGAGACAAGTTGGCATATTAGCCTACTTCAGCACTGGTTGGCCCACTAGTGCCTAGGGAGACAGGATCTGCCTGACAGAGCAGGGGGCAAAGGACATCCTTAGACATCTGTGCACATGTGTGCTGTCTGCAGGCACTCTAGGCAGTCAGATAAACAAAGAACTGAGAAAGAAAAATCATGTGTTCCATGTGTGGAACATAAAGGACCTACCAAGGAAACTAAAGTTATCTGCTCCTTGAAGCCTTTCTGAAACCCTCCTCCCCCAGCTTGATACAATCTCTCCCTCCTCTAAACTTGTCAGCAGTTTCTGTGGTACTGGACCTGTGGCATTTACATTACAGTCCTTGGCAGAATTTCAGAAAGAGACTCCGAAGAGGGCACATAGTGAAATTTAATACCCACATCTTCAGATAATGAAACTGAAAAAGTGGATTTAAACTGGGAGGACCAAAACTGAAATCAGGATCCAAATATTGGTCCTTTTACCTCTCCCTAACAGCAAATATTAAGATGTATTTATCTCTTGCCTCCTACCACACCTAATGTGTCTGCCTTAAGAGCAGGCCCTATGGCTCTTGCCTTACATAAAATGTTGCCATATACACTGGACATATGTTAACTGTTGATGAATTTCTCAAAAGCTGCTTGCAATAAATCCCCAAAGACCAATGTAGCTGACTATTTATTAGCAAGCATGTGCTCTGATGTACAGGGAACCTCATCTGACTTTCTACAGAATTACTCAAAACTTTTTATTTAAATAATGAAGAAAATGGGTTGGAGAAAAATAGAAAATTGGGTTAAAGGGGATATCCACCATTAAACGTTTCTTGAATTTTGTGTCTGCAGTTGCTGACAAGGCAGCCTATCTCCAGAGCCTGAACTCTGCTGACCTGCTCAAAGCCCTCTGCTACCCCAGGGTCAAGGTCGGCAACGAGTACGTCACCAAAGGCCAGACTGTGCAGCAGGTGAGTGTGTGACCTCAGTGAATGATACCCGTCCCAGGCCTTCACAACATGCCTTCAGTAGCGCCAACAATCATTACTCTGTCCACAAAGGTGTACAACGCCGTGGGCGCTCTGGCCAAGGCCGTCTACGAGAAGATGTTCCTGTGGATGGTCACCCGCATCAACCAGCAGCTGGACACCAAGCAGCCCAGGCAGTACTTCATCGGGGTCTTGGACATCGCCGGCTTTGAGATCTTTGATGTGAGTTGTCTTCATATTAACAAAAAAGTGAGAGAAAAATACTGTGGGCTCTGATACACTAGGCATTCCTGTATATTTATGGTGTCCACACTGCTTCCTCCATCAGCACCCAGGATAGGAGTGACCTCCCACACAGCTAGGCAGTAACAGAAACGTAATGACAACCATCACTGGCATTTGTGGAGGAGTGAGGGTATTTCTGGACTCCACTAAGCACTTTAAGATGCTCATTTAATGATCCCTCATTTAATCTTCCAAACAACCCATGAAAGGATAATGAATATTACTACGAATTACATGTGGAAAAACAAGAGCCACAGGGAAATGAAAACCCTTGCTACAGATCCCACAGCCCTTTAAGGCAAAGCCAGGGCAAGAGCCCAGACATGTAGACAGGGCATCTCTGGTAGAGGAGGAAGCACACTGGTCATAGTCTCTCCTGTCCCAGGCTCATCGGACATGCACTATTTCACCTCCAGGGCATCCGCTGTAGCATGTGTAAAAGGCGGGTGTAAATTAGTACAAAGACTCCTTCAGGTCATCAGGTCCCTACTTTGACAGACCCGGCAAGAGGAATAGTGTCTAGACGTTTGAGATGAAGAGGAGAAAAACTTGCCTATTATTCCACTTTGTACATCCACTAAAAGGTTGCAGCATAAGCTTTCCTTATTCTGTGACAGACAAGAGTGAAAATGAGAACTTTATCCTGAATTGGAGAGTGGGATGATAAAAGAAGTGAGTCTTTCCAATAAATTGTCTTCACCCTTAAAACCAAACCATATCTCATGGGACCATGGTTGTACTTTCAAGGTCTGCTTTTGCTATGCAAGCTTACAGGCTGTGAAGAGGTCGATTCTACCAGAAGTCTTGCTGTATAATTGACACCTGTGCCTTTAAATAATGCCCAGAATTCACAATAAAGGCTCATGTCAAAAAAATCATCATTTTTTTCCCCTTGGGACCTCTGAAAGAACAACAATTAGTTTAAATTTTATTTCTTTACTGGATTCCATATTTTTTTCACTAAAAGAATTTTTCAGTTTTTCAATAAAAGAATTTTTCAGAATTTTACTGCTAAAAAATCCATTTAATGTTGAAAATTTTGTTTTATTTAGTTCAACAGCCTGGAGCAGCTGTGCATCAACTTCACCAACGAGAAGCTGCAACAGTTCTTCAACCACCACATGTTCGTGCTGGAGCAGGAGGAGTACAAGAAGGAGGGCATCGAGTGGACCTTCATCGACTTCGGGATGGACCTGGCTGCCTGCATCGAGCTCATCGAGAAGGTCTGTTTGACTTTCTTCATGTTTTGTTAAGTAGGCTCCATGCCCAACATGCAGCCCAACTCGGGGCTTGAACTTACAATCCTGAGATCAAAACCTGAGCTGAAATCAAGAGTTGGACACTTAACTGACTGAGCCACCCCAGCACCTTGCTCTGTTTGACTTCTAAAGGAAAGACAGAGTGCAAGGATAACTTTCCCAAGTGTATGAAGCAATTCTAGAAAGTATCACGGTGATCTTACATAGACGGCTATCAGAACAAACAGAATTTTTGTTTAGAACTAACTTCCTCTTTTCAACTTCTGCATATGAAGGATCAGAGTGGCAGCAGACACCTGAGTGTCTCAGCGGTTAAGCGTCTGCCTTCAGCTCAGGTCATGATCCTAGGGTCCTGGGATCGAGCCCCACATCGGGCTCCTTGCTCAGCTGAAAGCCCACTTCTTCCTCTACCTCTGCCTGCCCGTGTGCTTGCTCTCTCTCTCTGACAAATAAATAGATAAAATCTTTAAAAGAAGAAGAAGGAGGAGGAGGAGGAGGAGGAGGATCAGCGTGTTTAGTTTCATTCTGTTCTAACCAGTTTTGTCCTAACAGCAACTCAAACCTGATTTTAAAGCAGCTCTGAAAACTCAATTGAGATGATCAGCTCCACCAGCAGAACTACCTCACTAGCTCTGAATCTATCTCCATCACAATCGAAGACATCAGCAACATAAATAAATATTTTTTCTAGGTAAAAATTAGTACACATATAACTCAGCGAGAACCTCTATGAAAGATAATCTGTTTGGAAGTCAAGAAGTCTAAGTGCTTATAGTTTTCCATAATCCAAAAGGGATTAAATACAGAAAATGTCTTAAATAAGGTTTGGATTATTTATATTATTCAACTACTGCATATAAAGTAAACATCACTCTAAGTCAGTAAATCCCTTTCGTAACAAAATAAAAGTGACAGTAGATTAATGCATTAAATAGGCAAAAAGTGTGATAACACAGAACATTTTAACAAAATGCCCGTACATGCTATACTGACTGACATTTGGAGTTTGTATTCTGCTATTCTTTTACCTGAAAGTGTGCTATGGATTGAATATGACAAGGAATGGTGGGAAAGCCACTCCAATGATAACAAAAGGATTTCTTTGTGGGCTATGACCTGGTTTATTTCATATATTTATTTATTTATTTGGCAGTTCTGATAATTCAATCTGATACAGCCACCAGGTCTGCATCTTTTGGGAAAGATACATTGACACTAATGTCCACCTTTCTGAATTCAGCCACTGGGCATCTTCTCCATCCTGGAAGAGGAATGCATGTTCCCCAAGGCCACAGACACCTCCTTCAAGAACAAGTTGTATGACCAGCACCTGGGCAAGTCGGCCAACTTCCAGAAGCCCAAGGTTGTTAAAGGCAAGGCCGAGGCCCACTTCTCTCTGATCCACTATGCCGGCACTGTGGACTACAACATTGGTGGCTGGCTTGACAAGAACAAGGACCCTCTGAATGACACTGTGGTTGGGCTGTACCAGAAGTCCGCGATGAAGACTCTGGCCAGTCTCTTTTCCACCTATGCAAGTGCTGAAGCAGGTACTTTCTGTGCCCTTAAACTAAATCAAGCCCATTCCCACCAAATGTCAATATAACATTCCAGCCTCTAGGATTCTGCTCCAATTGACAGGTTGTTCTTTCTACCTCAGATAGTGGCGCAAAGAAAGGTGCTAAGAAGAAGGGTTCTTCATTCCAGACGGTGTCAGCCCTTTTCAGGGTAAAGTACAAATTTCACCCAAAAACTCTATTCGGTTTCTATAAATTATCATAATTACAGGGTTTAGAATAAATCAGGAGAGAGTGGAATGTTCAAATACTCACTCTTATCATGGTAGAACCAAGCAATACTTCTCTTACAGGGCCAGATGCTCTACCCATTATTCTTCATTACTATCATCTAATGTGTTCAGTAATGCCCAAACAGCCTTAGCAGCTTTCATATTATGTAATCAGGCTGATTTTTAAAGAAGCATAGCTGAACTTCAAAGCTATACCCAAGGAAAGCTGTTATCTTTATTCTACTAATGTTGCCCTTCGAGAACACTCCTGAGTTCTTTGACAATGAACCAGAGACATGCTCTTTAGCACATCCTTCCCCCAATATACATCTTTGTCCTCTGACGTGGATTTAATTTTTTATAATGGCAGAAAATCCTCTAAAACCAAGACTAATGATTTATTTGGATGATTAAGCTAAAAAATATCTCTTAAGATTAAAATAACAAATAATTTTACTACAAATAATGTGATTTTGTCAGATAGCTTAACAACTAACTCTTCCAAAGGGAAATGTGTGAAATGTCTGGACCACGGCTGCTTTGTCAGAATCTGCACAGCTAAATCTCATTCCTTTTAAAACTGAAGACTATAACCCATGACTAGAACAGGAAGACTGGCCAGTTCTTTTTCTTTTGCACTACCAATTTGCCTTATCTCACCAAGTAGGCTCTTGCTTCATAAACTTATCCTTGCACATGCCTTCAAGAAGAGAAGCCCACAGTACTTATTTTGTTTCCTAATAGTTAACTGGGATATGAAAGAAGAAAAAAGCAACTGTGCCTTCTCAAAGACTATACCTAAGAAATATTGAGAAATATTCACATGTGAGTTTTCTATAGTTGAGTAAGACATCATCATCAGTCATAAGCAATTACTTTATTTTTGAAATAACATCCCCTAGATGCTTCAGGCTGTGGATCATTCCCAGGCACCCAAGAACCACCCATGCAAGATTATACAGTCTCGTGATTTTAGACTCGTCAAAAAAAAAAAAAAATTTACAAACAAGAAGTCACAGGTTCCATGGAGAATAATAACCTCAAGGAAGGAACGGCAAAGGTGGGACAAGGGCTAGCTTAGGTTCCCAGTGTCAACTACAACTGTGAAAATTACTAGCACTGAGACAGATGAAAGAGGATTTAGAGGTAATCTCAACTCTTTTCAGATTAAGGTCCAGAAAGACAAGTGGGATTTTACAGTCAAGCAGCTCATCAGTAGCAGAATGAGACCACAGATTCTGTCTTCTGATTCCCAGACGAGAGCAATTCCTATGCATCAAGGCTATGGGATTTGCAGTTTGTTTAGAGAATAGATCCTAACTGTTATAAATGAATACCCTGGAGACCTGCATTTCTTCCCAGCACTTGGCCTTGTGACTAACTCGCAGTCTAGAACTCCGAAGACCTTAAAAACACAGAGCAGTTGAAGCCTCAGAGGCTTATACCTCACAGTTAAGGGACTGCCTAGGTTCACTCCAAATAATTACAAAAAAGCAATCTGAAATCAAACTTTCTCATCAAGTCCCTTCTGTCTGGCTTTCTAGGAAAATCTAAATAAGCTGATGACCAATCTGAGGAGCACTCACCCCCACTTTGTACGCTGCATCATCCCCAACGAAACCAAGACTCCAGGTAAGACCCACCCATTGCCTGAACAAGCTCCAGGATGCTTGCTTTAGACCATGAAATGAGGCATGTGTGCTCTTCCTCTCAGGGGCCATGGAGCATGAACTTGTCCTGCACCAGCTGCGGTGTAACGGGGTGCTGGAAGGGATCCGCATCTGCAGGAAGGGGTTCCCAAGCAGGATCCTTTATGGGGATTTTAAACAAAGGCCAGTGTCTCTTTGTTGTATTTCACTGAATGCTGTGAACATTCTATCATCTTAATTGCTGTCCTCTGTTCATCGTATTTCATGTGCCCTGCTTAGTAAATGCTATAAAATTAAGAAGTCAGGTAATATAGTCTTCTGGCAGTAGGACAGGATGACAGTTCGAAGAAGTGATATTTTTTATAAATAGGAAGGACGCATGCATTAAACTACAGAAAAATCACACTGTGTTACTATCTGCACCTGAAGGACAGCTGGATTTTCTTTTACTTTTTCTCTCAGATTTTTGGGGTCATTTGGTTGCCCCATATAATCATACCTCGCTAATCATTCTTTCCTTTGTTTGACTGAACAGATACAAAGTTTTAAATGCAAGTGCTATTCCAGAAGGACAGTTCATCGACAGCAAGAAGGCTTCGGAGAAACTTCTTGCCTCTATTGATATTGACCACACCCAGTATAAATTTGGACATACCAAGGTATATCTGTCATTTATTCCTTCCTGCTCCATGCCCTTCTTCTATTTCTGTGTCTCCTGTACCATGGGGAAGATTCGGGATTCTCCTTTTTTCCAGGTTTTCTTCAAAGCTGGACTTCTGGGTCTTCTGGAAGAAATGAGAGATGAAAAGTTGGCCCAGATTATAACAAGAACTCAGGCCGTCTGCAGGGGATTCCTAATGAGGGTCGAGTATCAGAAGATGTTGCAAAGGAGGTAACAACAGTGCAGATTATCTGCATTGTAAAGTCCCTATGGGACTATCACCCAGCCTTTCTCATTTATTAACTCTCATTTTGTGGCAAATACATGCTTTTCACACGATTAGAACATACTGCTAAGACATATCCGCCTTCTCTTGGGCCCTCACACTTGGACTCCCTCCAGCTTCTCCCTGTCTATCTACCTCACACAGAGCTGCCAGAATAACGTTTAATAAGCACAGTTTCCAACATGCGTATCTCAGTCTGTGGCCCCCCGGCCCCCCATGACAAATCCAGTTGCCTTGCGTGGCTGTCAAGGCCCTCTGTATTCCCCAGGACGTCCGTCATTCCCAACCACACAGCCTTTTCCAGCCAGGCTGAGTAATTTGCTTATCTCCTGTTTTCCTGTTTGCCCCAGCCCTTCCCCTTCCTCCTAATTTACTTATTTACCAATCCAGAACTTGCCTCTGTCCTTTCTCCAGCGAGACTTATCCAGCTCTATCTATCCAGCACCGATGCACTCCCTGCCCCCTCCTACCCTGACCACACACACTTTGCGTTCATTTTGCTCCTCCCCTGCTTACTTGGACTGGTATTGTAAATGTTCCCAAGTCCTTCCCACGTGTCTACATTGTGGTTTGTGTCATGGTATTTGCCTTCTCAGAGTCATGGTTCTTATAATTTGGACCTATACAGAAAGTGAATTTTCATTTTAATAAGCTTGAAGAGGTATACAGCAAAGCTTGCTAGTCTGGTGCTACAGTTTGCAGAAGGGACATCTTTTATTACTATTTAAAAATTGTACTTAGATAAAACAAATTTGGGTGCTCAATGCATGCTAAATCACCTATAGATATTAACAATCTAATTAAGGAAATAAGAATGAGGCATTTGAAAGAATCTGAGGAAAGCCAGTACATTATCTGAAAAAGCTAACAAAAGTTATGAGTGGATAATTCAGTGGTAATCAAAATAAGAGGAAAGGCTTCAAGAAAGATGTGCTAAATCCTAAACTCCTCAGGCGGGGCATCCCAGCATCCGGTGTCATCTCACAGCTCACTCTGCAGGCCAACAGCCTGGCAGCACAACCAACTCACAAATGCCACGTCCACTCCCAAATCACCAATACTGCAATATCTCAAAGGATCTTAAACTGGTATGTGTTTCTCATATGTGCGAAGTATTCCCGCTCTACGGTCTGCTCCTTTGCTAGTGTGGTAAGGGTCTTGAGAACACAGAACTATTCAATATGAGCCATACACTTTAGCAAACTGGTTACACTGGGCACTACGATGAGTGTGTCTGTGTCTGTATAAAGCCCGCATGGAACATACACAAAATCTGTTGCATCATTCACACCTGGGGCTCACCACAGGGGGAACCTGTGAGTAAAATAAAAACTGACAACAGTAACACTGGCCCCGATGACCTGATCGACGCTGATATTTTTACATCATTTCAGAGAAGCCCTTTTCTGCATCCAGTACAACGTCCGCGCCTTCATGAACGTCAAGCACTGGCCCTGGATGAAGCTCTTCTTCAGGATCAAGCCACTCCTCAAGAGCGCGGAGACCGAGAAGGAGATGGCCACCATGAAGGAAGAGTTTCAGAAAACCAAAGACGAGCTCGCCAAGTCAGAGGCCAAAAGGAAGGAACTGGAGGAAAAAATGGTCACTCTCTTAAAAGAGAAAAATGACCTGCAGCTCCAGGTCCAGTCCGTGAGTATTCTGTATTCTGAATGCAACATGTTACCGCAGCGTTTCTGGAAGGCACACCTACTTCAGATTTACAAACAGCCTTGTCTTGGAAAAGAAACATCTCAAGTTACTTTTTTAGGTGTTTCACTTACCTTTCAGTAGGCCTATGAGAAGATACGCACAATGACTTCCGCACTACAAATGGGAAAGGGAGGACTAAAGACCATTCAATAGATCACAAATCTAGCAGCCACGAAGGCTTTTAAGGGCAAGGACCCAGCTTGCAGTCAGACAGCTTACCCATCTGCCTGGCGTGCTTCATCCCAGCCTTACGAGGATCATCCTATTCTCCAGATGCAAGTCTGAAACTGTACTGAAATGAAAGAAAGGCCATTATTCTTTTTTTAAATTCAAGTAGCCGACATACCGTACCTCATTAGTTTCAGAAGCAGAAACTTCTGGTTCATCAGTTGCATACAACACCAGTGCTCATCATCACATTATGTGCCCCCCTTAAGGCCCGTCACCCAGTTACCCCATTCCTCCACTCCTCTCCCCTCCAGCAACCATCAGTTTGTTTTTTTATACATAAGAGTCTCTCATGGTTTGTCTCCCTCTCTGATTTCTTCCCATTCAGTTTTCCCTCCCTTCCCCTATGATACTCTATGCTGTTTTTTATATTCCACATATGAGTGAAACCATATGGTAACAATCTTTCTCTGACTAACTTATTTCACTCAGCATAATACCCTTCAGTTCCAACCAGTGTCAATGGTAAGATGTCATCCTTTCTAATGGCTGAGTAATATCCCATTGTATATACGAACCACATCTTCTTTATCTTCTTTATCCATTCATCTGTCAAATGGACATCTCAGCTCTTGCCTGTTTGGCTACTGTGAACATTGTTGCTATAAACACTGGGGTGCAGGTGCCCCTTATTCTTATTTCTCTCCATCCCTAACCCCTGAGATTTAGCTCAATAAATCTGCCTGCAGTTACATGAACTGAGCAACCAGAGTATAAGGTAGAGCCAATTTCCCTCTGTGAGCCCTCCTCTGACAGACATCCCAAGCTCTTAAAGCTTCTGTTTACTAGCTCAGGAAGAAGTTGTAATCAGGGTGGGGGACAGACTGGACCAGTACTCTGGCCAAGCACAACCTCTCATTTGCATGGTCTAAAAGCCACCACTGTCGGGAAAAAAAAAACCTGTGAAAAGGATAGTTTCCCTAAAATCTTAAAGCTATTTTCAACTTTCCCTTCTGATACCTTCACTTACATGAAGGTTACATTTTCCCAAAATACGCAACCAACAGCTGCTTCAGCCTAGCGTCTCTTCACAGTTCTTGTCATCAGTGAGTGAATAAACACTTACCAAATACATCACTATTAAAAATAAGAGCAAAGGACCCCTGGGAAGTCCCCATTGTCATTCATTTAAGCATTTAAAAAACATAAGCTATGAACAAAACAAACACTGAGTGAGAAGTTAAAGAAATTCCCCAGGCAAGAGTAATCTAATAAGGCTGAGCTGATTTGTATTGGAATTCCTCAGTCACTCATAAAAACTGTTCAGGGCTATGTAATGCCTCAAAATTACACATTCTTGTATATTCTAAAATTCATGTTGAGACTAACAGGTGATCCTTAAAGTACAAATGAAAACTATGGACATTTACAGCACTGCTGTGGACTATCAGGAAGGTTGTGAGTGTATCAAGAAACAGTTCATGGAAATGTATTCACAGGCATAAATTTATTTAAATTCTTTTTCTTTTCCTTTTTAAATTCAGCCAAACAACTAGTTTCTTGAGTTGAATAGGGAATGAGCAAAACCAAATTTAACCAACCTAAGTCAAAATCTTTGGGGGCACCTGGGTGGCTTTGTCAGTTAAGCGTCTGCCTTTGGCTCAAGTCATGATCCCAGAGTCCTGAGATCAAATCCCACATCAGGCTCCCTCTCGGTGGCGAGCTTCCTTCTCCTTCTACCTGCCACTCCCCATGCTTGTGTGCTCTGACAAATAAATAAATAAATAAATTCTTTTTAAAAAATCTTTTGATATCACACCTGAAATGTTCCCAATGATCATTTATTCCCACCCTCTCAGCTACATATCAGAAAACTAAAGATAAAGGAATGAAGTAATTTGCCCATGTTCATCCATATGGAGACAATACTGAAACAAGACTTCAGGATTCCCATGGCCTATCATTCTCCTAGACACTTCAATCCAGTCATTTTTCAAATTAATTTGCTTCTAAGTCTATAGTCTTGCTTTTAATTAGCTCCATTTCTCCAGGCCATGTAATAATGTTCAATTAAGTTTAATATATATTCATACCGAAAAAGGCACGAAAAGTCAGCAAACACTACTATTTTGTGCAAAGAACAAGTTCAAAACCGTAACAAGCTCTCTAATGACCTTAACGAACCTCTCCACAGGAAGCTGATGCCTTGGCTGATGCAGAGGAAAGGTGTGAACAACTGATCAAAAACAAAATCCAGCTGGAGGCCAAGATCAAGGAGGTGACTGAGAGAGCAGAGGATGAGGAGGAGATCAACGCTGAGCTGACGGCCAAGAAGAGGAAACTGGAGGATGAGTGTTCAGAGCTCAAGAAAGACATTGACGACCTTGAGCTGACCCTGGCCAAGGTTGAAAAGGAGAAGCACGCCACAGAGAACAAGGTATGCGTCATATTCTGTTCTACCATACAGACGTTCTGCCACCCTACTAACATGGTTTAGCACAGCTATCATTTCTCTTTTTAATTTTTTAAGGTGAAAAACCTCACGGAAGAGATGGCAGGTCTAGACGAAACCATCGCAAAGCTGACCAAGGAGAAGAAAGCCCTCCAAGAGGCCCACCAGCAGACCCTGGATGACCTGCAGGCAGAAGAGGACAAAGTCAACACCCTGACCAAGGCTAAAGCTAAGCTAGAGCAGCAAGTGGATGATGTAAGTGTGTTTTTGATATCCATCTAAAGGATTTCTTTAAAAAACATTTTCAATGTTTAACATATTTTCCTTTCTCATTAGCTTGAAGGGTCTCTAGAGCAAGAAAAGAAACTTCGAATGGATCTAGAAAGAGCAAAGAGGAAACTGGAGGGAGACCTAAAATTGGCCCAAGAATCCACAATGGATATAGAAAATGACAAGCAGCAACTTGATGAGAAACTCAAAAAGTAGGAACTCCAGAAAAAAATTCCATGTGATATCATCTTTGAATTCATGAGTAGTAATATGTCTTGGTCTTCTGTCTACAGGAAAGAATTTGAAATCAGCAATCTGCTAAGCAAAATTGAAGATGAACAGGCAGTAGAAGTTCAACTACAGAAGAAGATCAAAGAGCTGCAGGTGAACGATCTCACAAAAACCCCAAAAACCCTGAGACTGAGATGAGTTTATGTTAATGTTGATGTGTCACCCCCAGGCCCGCATCGAGGAGCTGGAGGAGGAAATCGAGGCAGAGAGGGCCTCCCGGGCCAAAGCAGAGAAGCAGCGCTCTGACCTCTCCCGGGAACTGGAGGAGATCAGCGAGCGCCTGGAGGAAGCTGGTGGGGCCACTTCTGCCCAGGTCGAGATGAACAAGAAGCGCGAGGCTGAGTTCCAGAAAATGCGCAGGGACCTGGAGGAGGCCACCCTGCAGCACGAAGCCACAGCGGCCACCCTGAGGAAGAAGCACGCGGACAGCGTGGCCGAGCTCGGGGAGCAGATTGACAACCTGCAGAGGGTGAAGCAGAAGCTGGAGAAGGAGAAGAGCGAGATGAAGATGGAGATCGATGACCTCGCCAGTAACACAGAGGCCATTTCCAAAGCCAAGGTACCCCAAACCATCTCTAACTGATGGTAATTAATAACCTGACAGAATACTCATTGTTCTGTCACTAAACATTGTTTGCTGGCAGTTTATAGCACTAATCTAATATTTCCTATTCTAATATATTCCATTCTACTTCATTTCTGTTAGCATTTCCTTATGACCTAGTAAGACGATTTCAAAATCCACTTTAAGCAAGTGTCAGTATTGTTGGAGAAAATGAATGGGCTCCAACAAGGGCTACTTCAGGGACATTCTACCCTCACCATGCTGAAATCTTAGCCTGTCCCATCCAAGTTGGCACCATAACTTTCTACTCATGCTTGAATTTATTCACTCTAAAAATACTTGAAAGTATTTTTATTCAAGTTTTAACTTTTTTTTACTGCATTCAGTGACTCATCTTTCACTGCCACATCCCATAGGGGAACCTTGAAAAGATGTGTCGCACTCTAGAAGACCAGGTGAGTGAACTTAAGACCAAGGAAGAGGAGCAGCAGCGGCTGATCAATGACCTGACGGCTCAGAGAGCGCATCTGCAGACTGAAGCAGGTGCGGACCTTCCCCTGGGCCCTGGAACTATATACTAGATAAAAGTGATTCCAGAGGTTCTGGAGAAACAGCAATACTCCCTCCCACTTTAGAGGGAAATAAACAATCTGGTGCAATGTGCTGAGCAAGTAAGAAAGAATGCAAAGCGAGAATCGGCAGAATAGTTTACCTGTGACGCTTCTGTGGCATTTCTGCTTTTTGCCTCCAGTTCCAACCAGCTCTATATGCATATTTAGAAGCAGATAAAATATATATTTGACGTATATACATATATAAATGTACAGGTATACACCTATATGAACACTTAAGCTTAGTTTTATGCCGTTAACCAATTCATTTATGTCTGTTATTCTTAGGAGAATATTCCCGACAATTAGATGAGAAAGATGCTTTAGTCTCTCAGCTTTCAAGAAGCAAACAAGCATCTACGCAGCAGATCGAGGAGCTGAAACGTCAGCTGGAAGAAGAAACTAAAGTGAGTTTTACCAAAGATCTTGGCTGAGCAAATCAAAGCACATCCCGTTAGGTTCTAGTCTGGGTATATAAATTACGTATCACTGAAAAAATGCGTTCAAGTCACTGAACTAGTCCTCCTGCAGGCCAAGAATGCCCTGGCCCATGCCCTGCAGTCCTCCCGCCACGACTGCGACCTGCTGCGGGAACAGTATGAGGAGGAGCAGGAGGGCAAGGCCGAGCTGCAGAGGGCTCTGTCCAAGGCCAACAGCGAGGTGGCCCAGTGGAGGACCAAATACGAGACGGATGCCATCCAACGCACAGAGGAGCTGGAGGAGGCCAAGTACGTGCTGTGAACACTGGGGGAGGAAAATGACATGGTTTCTAGCTGCACAACTCAGCAATTCCCAGAACACAATGATGATAATGTCGATGATGGTAACATAACAGTAATAGCACACTATGTCTCAAGTACGGAGCGCACACTATGTGTCAACTACTATATATACACATTAGCTCATTTAGTTTTCATAGCAACATCATGTTTTACCCCTATGTTACAGACGAGGAAACTGGCTGTGAGAGTTACCCACTAACCCAAGGGCACATGATTAAAACCAGATATCCTGATTCCAGAGCCCACCTTCTTTAGTATTGCAGTAGGAAGACACAGCTCTTCAAACCCATGTTGGAGGCCACCAAACTGTACATGATGTCCAGGGTTGGTCTAAATAAAATAAACCCTTAGTCTGTGTGTAGACTACAGAAGGCCTTCAAGTAGATCTTCTTGGGCTTCAGGGTGAAAGGCTTTTCTATACCACTAGGATGTAGAGTTAGCACTCAATGGGGAATGAAGAATGTGGGCAATTCAAAAGGAAAAAAGAAAACTTGCCTTGCTTAAACTGTCCTGATTTATCCATCAATTTCTCTCTCTGGTGAGAACTCCAAATACATATTAACAGAAACTATCTATTTTTCTCTAAGGAAAAAGTACATAAAATGAAATGGAAAGTCAGAAAGCAAATGAGTATGCGCAGTACATTTCTGCCCAGTAAAATATCTAGTTAGCCTCAAATCCTTTTTGGAATGAGATGAGATATATACATCAATCAATAAAATTGTCCTGAAGAATCATTTTCTGCGACCAGACTCAATCACAAGTCCTGCAAATGCTGAATTACTTCTGTAGTAAGACACGTTCAATGGAGCACCAGCAGCAGCTTCTAAGGGCTGAACCCAGGGGCTCACCACTTCGGACCGCTTCATGAAGGACCGATCGAAAAAGCAGCTCTGGCTGCCACAGTGTGGATAGCCATATGTTCTCTGCCATTATAGAAGCAGGCCTGCTTCTATGATGTTATCGCTTGCCCCTGTTCCAGACCACTCTCCTTAACTGCCTGGCTAACGTTTCAGGAAGAAGCTGGCCCAGCATCTGCAAGAAGCCGAGGAGCACGTAGAAGCTGTGAACGCCAAATGCGCTTCTCTAGAAAAGACAAAGCAGCGGCTCCAGAATGAGGTGGAGGATCTCATGCTGGATGTGGAGAGAACCAATGCAGCCTGTGCCGCCCTGGACAAGAAGCAGAGGAACTTCGACAAGGTGGCCCGCCCTGCTTAAACTTCATCGATGTTTAAAACTTGGTCTCCCTTTCTCCTTGCAGAAGCTGACAATTTGGTGCTTTTCAGGTCCTGGCGGAGTGGAAACAGAAGTACGAGGAAACTCAGGCTGAACTTGAGGCCTCCCAGAAGGAGGCCCGAGCGCTCAGCACTGAGCTGTTCAAGGTCAAGAATGCCTATGAGGAATCCCTGGATCACGTGGAAACCCTAAAGCGAGAGAATAAGAACTTGCAGCGTGAGTGCTCTTGAACTTCCGTACTTCCAACAGCCCTGGCAAGACCTTTGCAATGTTGCATGAATCTGACCACTCCTCCCCTTCTGTTCACCCACAGAGGAGATTTCTGACCTCACTGAGCAGATTGCTGAGGGAGGGAAGCAAATCCATGAACTGGAGAAAATAAAGAAGCAAGTGGAACAAGAGAAATGTGACATTCAGGCTGCCTTAGAAGAAGCAGAGGTACATATTATTCTGCTAAGGGGGAAAATCAAAGACATGGGTGAAAACACTCAAAGTGGGCGATGGATCCATTATTACAGCACTTGGGAGAATATGAACTTGTACAGCCTTTATCAAGGATGATTTGGCAATAGTCAGAAAAAGCCTTAAAAATGTAATACTCTGACCCATCAATTCTATAAGAATCTACCTCAGGAAAATTCTCTTAAATGGAGGTAAATCTTTAAGCACAAAGATTTCCAATCCCAGAACAAGATGAAGCTAACTATGGAACATTCATATGATGCAACTGTATCCAGCCACTAAATATAATTAATATGGGGAAGTATTTATGGTGGACAATAATTTTAAAGCCAAGACACATGCGAACATACACCATAATTTTCATCATGTAAAAATATATGCATAAGTAGGAAGAAAGACTAAAAAATATGTACCATATTAAAATGGTCATCTTTGGGTAGGGCACACAATAGGAAGTTTTCCCCTTTTTTTATATATTGCCCCATGTTCTACAGTGAATACATATATTCTGTAATCAGAAAAATGTTTTTAAATTGAGAATTTCTACAAACATTTTAATGTATAAAACAGACTGAGGGTTCATTTTTCCTACATGAGTTTAAAAGTAAGTTCTGTTAGTACTAACATGAATAATACTTACACAGCACTTAATACCTTACAAAGCACTGTTATTACAGAGCTGCCCTATATAATCTGACTGAACAAACAACAACAAAAAAAAATGATTTACCTAGCAGGTTCCTGGAACTGTTGTGTTGTACTTTGTAAAATCAGACAAACTGATGTTAGTAAGAGTTTGGCTCACAAGGCAATACACTCCAAATATTTAAGTTATTTTTCATTATCAATTGATCACTACTTTGTTAAGGCATCTCTTGAACATGAAGAGGGAAAGATCCTGCGCATCCAGCTGGAGTTGAACCAAGTCAAGTCTGAGGTCGACAGGAAAATTGCTGAGAAGGATGAGGAAATCGACCAGCTGAAGAGAAACCACATCAGGGTTGTGGAGTCGATGCAGAGCACCCTGGATGCGGAGATCAGGAGCAGGAATGATGCCATCAGGATCAAGAAGAAGATGGAGGGAGACCTCAATGAGATGGAAATCCAGCTGAACCATGCAAATCGCATGGCTGCAGAGAATTTGAGGAACTACAGGAACACCCAAGGCATCCTGAAGGTAAACGGGTCCACATCAACAGCTAAGTCAGGGAAGTGACCTATCCTCCATTCAGCAAAACATCCTTGTGCTAAAAAAACCAGATTTTTTTTTTCTTTTAACAAATTATACAGCTCACAGTATGGAGACAGCTAAATTAAATATGCACAGAATATTTTTACAGAAATGCCATATAAAAGAACAAACAGAAGCCCAGAGATAAGCTTTGAGATGGGAGAGAGTACAAGACTTTGGTACCAATAAGCCTGAGGCTGAGCCTTAGTTGA
The DNA here is from genome assembly GCF_002288905.1 of Enhydra lutris kenyoni. Lineage (NCBI taxonomy): Eukaryota > Metazoa > Chordata > Mammalia > Carnivora > Mustelidae > Enhydra > Enhydra lutris. Next base: position 4,402,301 of record NW_019154166.1, on the reverse strand, counting down.
GTTACTTACCGGCTGCCTGATTTTAAGCCAATGATTTAACCTCTCAGAACCTCTGCTGCTGCTTCTACAAAGTAAGAATGAAACTACCCACTTCATAGGGTTCCTGTGAGAATCAAATGAGATAACAGATGTCAAGTACTAGGGAGAGCATATGGAAAATACTCTCTAAGTGACAGACATTAGTTATTGAAACATGAAAAAATACATGAAAAATACATGAAACATGAAAAAATACATGAAAAATACACATGAAAAAATAACCAGCTAATGGCATAAATAGAATGAGACTCTGTCTCCTGATCATTCTCACTCACCTAAGTTGGTGACATCACCATTTTCACACTCAAATGACAGGCCTGTCACTTCCTGCTCTTGGCATCAGTACATTCTGCCAGTTCACCTCCTGGGATGTTCTCATCCTCTTCAGAGTGTCTAAGCCTTTTTTTTTTTTTAAACTTAACAGGACACCCAGCTGCACCTAGATGATGCCCTGCGGGGCCAGGAGGACCTGAAGGAGCAGCTGACCATGGTGGAGCGCAGAGCCAACCTGCTGCAGGCTGAGATCGAGGAGCTGCGGGCCACTCTGGAGCAGACAGAGAGGAGCAGGAAAACCGCAGAACAGGAGCTCTTGGATGCCAGTGAGCGCGTCCAGCTCCTGCACACCCAGGTAAGACCTCCACATCAGACAAATGCTGGTGTACTGCTGAGTGATGGATCAGAATTATAGCAGGAAAATGCTCCATTTTTATAAATATATGTATATTAAAAAAGATGGGGGATATGCTCTAAAATATTAACTGCAGTTATCTTGGAATGGTGGGACGATAGGCGATTTTTTGGTGTGTGTTCCTATATGTCTTTTTTAAGATTTTCTAATTTCTAAAAGGAGAGTTTTATTTCAAAAATCTTTAGAGTTTTGACTCTTAGATCTTGAAAACCATGATTTAGAATAAACTTGAATAAAGATGATTTGTTAACTCCGGAATCCAAAAATGTGCCACATAGTGTTTCTCGTCAGGAGTCCTTCTGCATTTAGCACTTTTGTGTTTACTGTACGGGAGTTCTGCAGGATATTGCTGATTTGCCTGGACATTAAATGCAGTAGCATCGGGTGGTCATTTTAACAAGCAAAAACACCTACCACCAAATGTTTCCAAATACACACTGAGGCAGTGCTGATTCCCTTTGAGAAGCACTGGGTTAAAATTTTAATAAAATGTTTTCCTAAGACTAATTCAGTCTTCCCCCTGGGAGCAAATCATGAAAGTTATCAGAGAATAGATCCTTTCTCAACTGAAAAACTCCCAATGCCAGGCACTGACAAAAAAATCAATTATTTTCCGTTATTTCCAACCTTTTGAGGACAGAACACTAGTAATGTCTGATTGAAATATAATTGAAAGAGCAATTAATTAATACAGGCATTCTTAAATCTCAAAAGTCCTCATGCATAAATTAGATAGACACTGCGGTAATGGGAGGGAGCTGTTCCAATCTTTCAAATGATTAATATTTTGCACTGAACAAATATTTAAAGTTGAGTAAACTGTTGCTGTCAGGTCCCCTGCACAAGCCAACAAGTAAGACATCTGTAAAATCCCACACTGACAAACAACAAGTCTTATAACTTTCCATTGACTACTTTTAACAGAACACCAGCCTGATCAACACCAAGAAGAAATTGGAAAATGACGTTTCACATCTCCAGAGTGAAGTGGAAGAAGTTATTCAAGAATCACGCAATGCAGAAGAGAAGGCCAAGAAGGCCATCACTGATGTGAGCAAGCTAAGTATTGGTTTTACTGACACAGGTGTGTTGCCTGCCATTACCAGGTTTCCTTATTGTCTTGATGCACTTACTAAATAGGCAGCCATGATGGCCGAGGAGCTGAAGAAGGAGCAGGACACCAGCGCCCACCTGGAGCGCATGAAGAAGAACCTGGAGCAGACGGTGAAGGACCTGCAGCACCGTCTGGACGAGGCTGAGCAGCTGGCCCTGAAGGGTGGGAAGAAGCAGATCCAGAAACTGGAGGCCAGGGTGGGCCTCTCAATCTCTCTGAATCTGGGAAGGGGAAAAGGACACTCCCTCTCTTCTTCTCTCTCCCTATATATTAAAGCCCAACTTTGTTCTGAGGCTGAAGGCATTCAGCCAAAATATCTTCAGCAGGTCGTGAGCTAATTAATATCCCCTAAGACTGGCTATATACGTATCTTTCTTGGTTGTAGGTACGTGAGCTTGAAGGAGAGGTTGAAAATGAGCAGAAACGTAATGCTGAGGCTGTTAAAGGTTTGCGGAAACACGAGAGAAGAGTAAAGGAACTCACCTACCAGGTAAAGGGAAAAACTTTCTAGAACATCCAGACTTCCTGTCCAAAGGGAAACTGACAATCTGTTTAACTATTTATGTGGTGCTCACAAACAAATCCACCTGAACTCAATATATAAACATAAGGGGCAAATGATAAAAATGCTTGTCTCAGACCCTTTTCTAAGCTAGGAGGATCATGTAAGACTTTAGAAAACTGTATATCGAGAAAACGATACAGGTTTTAAAGCCAGATAAACAGGGTATTAGTCCTAATTCAGCCCCTCTTAATTTCTGAACTTGGGTAGGTTACTTAACACTCTAAACCTTAGTTTCATTCCCTATAAAAGAGAGTAACCGCATGTACTCTTCAGAGTAGGGAGGCGAGGATCAGAGAAGATGTGCAGAATTCCCTATCACAGTGCCTGCACAGTGTGGACATTTTAGCAAGAACAGCTACTGTTAATACTACAGAGGAAGGCTCAAGGTTGACCAAGTTTACCCGAGGTCCACCTACCATCATACCAAAGTGGTTTACTTTATCGCCTGAGAGAGGCTCATTCCATTGTACTGAATGCAGACTGTTTTTCCACACCCCCAGACTGAGGAAGACCGCAAGAATGTTCTCAGGCTGCAGGACTTGGTAGATAAATTACAAACGAAGGTGAAATCATACAAGAGACAAGCTGAGGAGGCTGTGAGTACCTTTAAGCCCTTGAGGGAGGAAGAAAACTTCTTTTGGGGTAGAAAGTGTATTAAGAGAATGTGTCAATGAGAAAACAAGCAAAGTAAGACTATACCACTCATTTTTTTGTTTGTTTTGTTTTGAATTTAAATTCAATTAATATACCACTCATATTGTATGAGATATTATAAACATGAACTTATCCCCAAATCCTGATTACAGAATAGGACTTTAAGAGGAGATATTTTTATTATTGGGCATTTTGTAAGATTTGGGGGAATAAAACAAAGTTCCAAATAACCCACCTTGATAGCGGCAAAGACTACATCATCACAAATGTAGTCCATGATAAATATTCCTCTCCCTCTAGAAATGTACAAGACCAAGTGTTCTCAAGAGCCAAACATAAATCTTTACCCCAGCTGATTCGTTCCTGACACTACCAGTATCATCAGGGGCTCATCTCTCCACATGTACTGTAGCAAATAAGAACATGCTGGAAGATTCTCCAGCCTCACTATTCCTGATGTTCTCCATTCTTCCAGACACAATGTGGTAGGTTGGAAGTAGACAAGAAGTTAGGAGAGGGAAGAAGGAAGAGAGGAGCTCAAGTGCTAATAAGTAAAACCAACAGACGCATGCATCTTCTCAGACCCATTTTTCCCACTTTTTCCCTTTCTCTGTATGCCAAAGTCAAAATATATGACAAAAAATTGCTAAGTGAGGTTGTCTCAAAGTTGAAAACTGACCTTGCATTTACTTACTAAACTCTGTCAGGGCACATGGCTCTCTTCTTTCTTTCTACCCAGTCCGTGCAGCAGAAACAGATTTCACGTACACATGGCTTTGACACACTAAGGCTGTCCTTCCACTTCAAAAGTGTTTCTTCTTTCATTCTTTAGAGCGAAAAAAAATACACAACTGAAGTGACAAGTTCTGTCCAGATTTGAAGTCAGATATGCCAGACAGACCATAAGAAGGACATATCTGAGTTGAGGAAATAATCCTATTTGGTGACAAGTGCAGTGAGAATCACAAAGTCTAATTCTCACAATTTTATCTTTCCTCTCAGGAGGAACAATCCAACACTAATCTTGCTAAATTCCGCAAGCTCCAGCACGAGCTGGAGGAGGCCGAGGAACGCGCTGACATTGCCGAGTCCCAGGTCAACAAGCTGCGGGTGAAGAGCCGGGAGGTCCACACGAAAATCAGTGCAGAGTGAACACATCTGCCTGATGCTGCCAAGAGTCTGAAGAAATGCACAAAATGTGCTATTCTGGGCCACTTGTGGTGTTCATTTTTCTCTTAATGTTGAGTAAATAAAAACTCGAGCAAACTCATACTCATTTTTTTTTTCATTTACAAACTTATTTACTCTCAAATACAGCTCTCACCTAACTGTTTTTTAATACTATATATGGCCTTGCAGAGCATTCGGTATTTTGTACCTCCATCACCACCCAACATCACCTTTCCCACCCCTACCACACCCCCGCAACACACACACAAACACACATACAAGTATCTTTTGCTGGACTTGATTTTATTAAATCTCTCTAGATTGTTATAAATATAAATCACTAAGGAAAACACTCCCTAAGTCCCCTTCTCCAGACAGGACCCCTTCATTGATCCACTCCACAAGTAGTTACTGAGCATCTACTTTATGCCAGGCAATGTTCTATGATCTGTGGGTAGAGCAGTAAGCAAAGAGAGTTCCTGCCCTCTGGGAACTTACATTCTGCAAGGGCAGAAAGGCAACCAACGAATAAGAAAACATGTAACATGTCAGATGATAAGTGCTAGTGGGAAATAAAGAAGCAGGGCTGGACTTCCGGTGGGGAGTCTGCATCTCCCTCTCCCTCTGTCCCACTCAGGCACATGCAGGCACACTATTTCTCAAATAATTAAAATCTTAAAAGAAAAAAAAAAAGACATTTGAGCAGAGACCTGCAGGAACCAACAGAATAAGCCAAGTGAGTATGTGAGGTCAGAATACTTCCAGGCTGAGGGAAAAACAGAAAATGCACAGGCCCTGAGGTGGGGGCAAGCTGACACGTCAGGGGCTGGAGGAGAATGAGCAAGATAGAGTTATAACATAAGAGAGGAACCAGGGGCCCAATCACGTAAGGTCTGAGGGCCTTTCCACAGTTTTAAGTCTTTACAGAGAGATGTCAAAGCTTTGGAGGGTTTAAAGTAGAGAAGACATATTAACACACATTTTTAAAAAATTACTCTGGCTGCTGTGTTGAGAAAAAGACTGCAGACAACAAAGATGGAAACGGGGAGACTAGCTGGGATCCTACAGTAAATAAAAGATAACAAATGACAGTGGCTCAGACTGGAAAAACAGCCCTGGGAAATGCTGATAGTGCAGGATACTAGGTGAATTATGAAGGCAGCACACAAGGACTTTCTGACCAAGTGAATGAGGAAGTCAAAGAGAAAGACAGAGGGGGAAAAAAAAACTTAAGAAATGAGGGACAAAGGATAAAAGAAAGAAACGGTACAGTGCAAACATTAGGAGTTTGGTCTCCAGAAAAAGGGGAGTCAGTAGAGCAAAAACAGTGACCTAGGCAAAGACCATATTTTATGGGCTCCTGTCCCTCTTCCAGCATCTACGCTTCCCCAGCTCCCAACACTGTCAGCTTCAGCCTTTACAGTATAAACTGTATAGCCCATGATCTCAAATCTAAGATTACTAACAAAATTTTAAAATGAAAAAAAATTCAAAATAGATAAAATAAATTTTGTTAAAGAAAATTTTAAATCAATGAGAAAACCAAAACTACCCCAATTACAAAAACTTCTGGGAGTAAACATGAGAGTAAATCTTTGTGAGTCTGGTTTTGGCAAAGATTTCTTATCTACAACACCAAAAGCACAAGCCAAGAAAGAAAGAACTGATAAATTGGATTTCATCATAATATAATTGCTGCTTTTTGAAAACACTGTTAAAGATGATGAAAAGACAAGTCACAGACTGGAAGTATTTGCAAGTTACATCCCTGATAAAGGACTAGTATCCAGAAGATTGGAAAAAGTCTAAAAACTCAATAAGAAAACAGATCACCCAATTTCTAAAGAGACAAAAGATTTAAATAAGCATTTCACCACCTCATACCTGACAGAAGGGCAAGCAAGAAACAACGAGTGTTGGCAAGGATGTGGGGAAAAAAGGGAGCCCTCGTGTACTGGTAAGCGGGAATCCAAACTGGTGCAGCCACCATGGAAAATAGTACAGAGTTTCCTCAAGTATTTGTAAATAGAACTACCCTACAATCCAGCAATTCCACTTCTGAGTATTTATCTGAAAAAAATTGAAAACACTGAGTTGAAAAGATATATGCACCACCCTCCCAGCCCATGTTCACTGCACCATTATTTACAGTAGCCAAACTGTAATAAACAGCCTTATATGCTGTGACATCCCTTATCTTCAATTTCTGCAATGCAGTCACAAAGAATGCCCTTTTTTTAAAAAAAAAAAAGTTTTATTTATTTATTTGACAGAGAGACCACAAGCAGGCAGAGAGGCAGGCAGAGGGGGAGGGAGGGAGCCGACCCCCTGCTGAGCAAAGATCCAGGCACGGGGCTCTATCCCAGGACCCTGAGATCATGACCAGAGCTGAAGGCAGAGGCTTAACCCACTGAGCCACCCAGGTGCCCCAAGAATGTCCTTTTTTGCAGAAGTGTATGATGGCTTCGTCAATATTTTTAAGGGCCTTCCTAATCCTTTGACACCGAACTCCTTGTGGAGCACCTACTGGGTCATCATCATTTCCAGTTCCTCACTTGTCTGCCTGAGACTCTCTCTCCCTCTGCCCCTTCCTTCCCCTCTCTCACTCCCTCCCTCCCCCCTCAAGTAAATAAATTCTTTTTTAAAAAATCATGATGTGTGGGGCGCCTGGGAGGCTCAGTGGGTTAAGCTTCTGCCTTTGGCTCAGGTCATGATCCCAGGGTCCTGGGATGGAGCCCCGCATCACGCTCTCTGCTCAGCAGGGAGCCTGCTTCCTCCTCTCTCTCTGCCTGCCTCTCTGCCTACTTGTGATCTCTGTCTGACAAAATCCTGTCTATTGGCTGATATCCCAGCTGTGTATGGATTTAAAAACTTGGTTTAAAAAGTTGTGTCTAGGGGTGCCTGGGAAGCTCAGTGGGTTAAAGCCTCTGCCTTCCGCTCCAGTCATGATCCCACGGTCCTGGGGTCGAGCCCCTCATCGGGCTCTCTGCTCAATGGGGAGCCTGCTCCCTCCTCTCTCTGCCAGCCTCTCTGCCTGCTTGTGATCTCTGTCTGTCAAATAAATAAAGAAAATCTTTAAAAAATAATAAAAAATAAAAATAAAAAAATAAAAAGTTGTGTCTATGTTTACAAACACGGCGGGAGAAATGCAAAAGAACTTACCCCAAAATTTAGATAAACTCTATGCTAATTTTAGGAGAGATTTAAAATTTTCCTTTGCGGTTTGACCCTACATTTCAGTCTATAACGTAAGCACTATTTGTGGGAAATTTTTTTAGGAGAATTTTTTTAAGTGTACTGATTTAAGCAATCTCTACAGCCAAGGTGAGGCTCGAATTCACCACCCTGAGCACCAGGAGCCCCACGCTCTAATGACTGAGCCAGCCAGGAGCCCCGGCTTTGGAATTGTTTTAAAGGCACATATATATTATTTTTTTAAAGAAAAAATAAAAGTGACCCGTTCCTCGGGGACATTTCTCACCCACTTCTCATCAAAGACGTGGATATAACTGACTGCAGAAAGGTGAAGCGGAGAGGGTCATTTGATGGAGGAGCCCATCAGCACAGCTGCTAAAAGCCTCTGCCCTTCATGCAAGCTATCAGCGGGAGGGCAGGGATTAACATTCCAGAGCCAACACAGCAGCTGTCAGGGAGCAAACCCAAATTCTGCCTCCTGGCCGTGGCTGGGGTTTGGGACCGTGTTACACATACCAGTGTCCCGGGCCACCTTCAGGGCGGCCTTCACGGGTCACATTTTCCTAAGTGGGAAGCCCAAGAATCAGCCGTGGGCAGAAGGCAAGAACCTTACTTAAGGCTGGAATTTGCCAGCCCGATCCCTCCCTCCTGGCTCCCAGGGCGGCCACCAAGACGCTGCTTCCGGAGCCCACAAGGAGAAACAAAGCCTGTCCGGTGGGGAAGGAGAGAAATTAGGAAAAACAGTCCCTCCTTGAGGAAAGCCCCCAGGAAAGGGCTTCTCTTGGCTTACAGCAGCCCGACCTTCCTAGGAGGGCAGGCTGTGTGCCCACCCCCTCTCCCAGAAACTAGGGTTCGAGGCGCTCTCTCCGGGAGACGGGGGTCCTAGGTTCAAAGGTTCAAAGCCCAAGGTCTTGAGCCAGGAGAGGAGGCGTGAAAAGCGCGGTTGGGAATGGGGGAAGGGAGGTGCCTTCGAGCAACAGAATCGTACTGTTTCTCAGGACTCGGAGAAATAACGCCGTTGACACCCACACAGCGGTACCCAAACAGGATGAGGCACGCCGCAGCACACGACTCTGCTTGATTTCACCACACGCCATGTGCAAGTTGGCGGCTCGAGAAGTTTCCAGAATCATTCCTCTGGCCCCGCCTTCAAATTCGCTCCCCAGTCCCACTTCCGTCCCTTCCCCGCCACACTGCCTCCAGGGGCCTATTCTCTGTCACCTCCAGTGCGAACAGGTCGAATAGGTCCCGGGGACGCGGAGGCGCAAACCCCACCCACCTCACAAACCCAGACACACGCACACTTACCCGCCAGGTCTCATCAGTGCCTCCCACTGGGTCCCAACCGTGGCGACGGGTCACTTCCGGTCTTTCCCCACCTCCACCACGACTCCTCCCATGATGCTCTGGGGGCACACCGGAAGTGACCCCTCCCCTCTCAGGGCATGGAAACACTGTTTCTTTCTAGTAGATCAGCGCGGCCTCAGAGCCCAGGATAGGTGTGTTTTCCCAGGTTTTCAGAGCGCTGGCCCATCCATCCCCTCCACCCCAGCCCCCAACTAAATTATAAACTGAAAACCAGCTTTTTATCCCCAATACCTGCCACAGTGTTTTCATGAGCCGAATTCTTTTCTGTTGGGCAGGATGAAGCAGAGATGCTCATAGGGCCAACACTCGGAACACAATAAAGAAGAATAAACTGCCGTTATGATAACAGCTGACATTTAAAACCCGAAGTCCTTACCTTTGCTTGCAGGGCTCTAAGCCATCTGGCCCCGGCCACCTCTGCTGCTTCATTCCCTCAATGGCTGGCTCCCTTCGCCCCTGCCCTATTGGCCTTTCTTCCCTTCCTGTGCAGGCAGCTCACCTTCCAGAGCCTTTATTTCTGTTTCCTCTGCCTGGAATAGAGCCTCCCTTTGACGTTCTCATGGTTTGCTCCTTCACTGCAACAGGTGTCTGCTCAGATATTACCCCTTCAGAGAAACCTTCCTGGATCAATGTTTAGACCCCACATAGCCACTATATCCTTAACCTGCTTTTTCACACACTTGCATAGAATCTCCGTAAAGGTAGAGGCTTTGCCTGTTTTGTTCCCCCAGCTCCTAAAATCTAGCACATAGTAGATGCTCTATGAATGTTCTATGAATAAACGATTGAATGAGTGCATGCCCCCTATGTTGCTGGTTCTGTGCATCATAGCCTCAAAATTAACAGTTCCGGGTATGAATTTTGTCACCATCCTGGCTTGGAGGGAGATCTCAAGCTGGTCCCATGTAGCCCCTTCTGAGCCAGGTTTGAGGGCTTTGCCCTCATGCCTCAACAACCTTCCAGATAGGGTGATGAACTTATCTGGGTTTACCCAGGACTAAATTGATTTTAAAACTTAAAGTCTCAGGAACCTCTTTGATCCCACGCCAACTAGGATGGTGGCTCACCCTACTTTCCAGTGTCGAGGCTCCATCTTGCTTGTTTTGTTTTACTGTGGTGTGTGTGTGTGAGTATGTGTTGGGGGGGAGGGGTGCTGTTGACTTGAGGGTGTTCTGAGCCATCTGAGCAGGAATTTGGCCAAACGCAGTGGGTAGGATGGGAGGACTCGGTGGACAATGGTCAGCCTGTGGTCAGCTGATGAGCTTTACCAAATAGCAACAAAGAAGACATGAATTAACAACAAAGACCTTGTCCTGGCTTCCAGGGCCCTCTGGCACTGGTAGAAAGCTCCAGAGAAAGCTCTGAGTTTCTAAATCTCAGGCTGTTCCGGTGACATGGCCCTACCTGCATTTCCCTTTCCCAAACCATTGCCTCACTTCCATGACATACCTGGTAGGCATACCCTACCAAATACCCATTAACTCGACTGCCACAAGAACCCCATGAGTTATGTGTTCTTATCACCCCCAAGGAACATACTCAGAAAAGTTAACTAGCTTGCCAAAATTCACAGAGTTTAAATGAAGTCAGGATTTGAACCTCTATCCTGACTCTCAAAGTCCACTCTTAGTTCTTACATTACATGCAGATTTTAACCATATAAATACACATTTTGTCTATGCCCACCAAAAAAAAAAAAAGTGCATATTTTAGGGTACATCATTTAAGACCCTGACAGTAGTAATTGAAAGTAAGTTGTCATGCTGTTCCTTGCTCGAATGAGGCTTTGAGCAACCAGACTAACCAAAACACAACTAATGGACAAAAATGACGGGCAAATGACAGGAGACCCTAATGCTCACAGGCACCGATCCAGGTTTTGAGGCCAGGCAGGGAAATCTCCAGTTTACTGAACAGACCTCGCTGATAGGATTTCTTCCTCGAACACAGTGTTCCCAGACCATCCCCGCAATCTCTCTGTGTTGTTTCAGAGAAGGGTGCCCGGCTTGTGTGTAATTCTGAGAAGCGTGTATAATTCTGAGAGCGTTAGTGTCTTACAGGCTCTTCCAAAGCCAGAAGCAGCTGTCTTGTACTGAAAAGACAAACTGGACTTGGAGACAGAGATATTTGTCCTAGTTCCCACTCTGCCACTGACTAGCTGTTTGACTAGTCCCTTAACCTTGCCAAGCTTCAGTTTTCCCACTTGTAAAGCTGATCAATCTATCTCCTCGTTGAGATTTTTTTTTAAGATTTTATTTATTTATTTAACAGAGGGAGAGAGACAGTGAGAGAAGGAACACAAGCAGGGGGAGTGGGAGAGGGAGAAGCAAGCCTCCCTCTGAGCAGGGAGTCCAATGCAAGGCCTGACCTGAGGTCCCTGAGATCATGACCTGAGCTGAAAGCAGATGCTTAATGACTGAGCCACCCAGATGCCCTCCGCCTTTTTAAAGATTTTATTTATTTTCCTCATTGAGATTTAGAGAGAATCTATTTAAATATTCTCTTGTTAATCCCCTATCAACTGTGCTTTGCAAAATTTCCATGTATAAACGCCAGCAGTGAAGAAGGGTATATGTTACACATAAAAATGTTTGACCTAGGTCTCTTGGGTTTGGGAGTAGAACGGCAAGGGGGGAGGGGTGGGAGGTCTGTTTCTACCTTTACCGTTAACTAGGTACTTTGCCCAGAGTCTCAATTTCTGATTCCGTAAGGTCAGAGTTGGATTAGATAATATTCCAGGTCCCCTCTGGTTCTGGAATCTAATTTTCTCACCCAAATCTTTAATCAGGCAATTCAGATAGGCAGTAGTGTCATTCATGAATGTACCTGTCTTATGACATTCACCCAGAAATTTCTGTTCCTGGCCAAGGAACTTCCTGCTGCTTTTTGAAATTTCATCTGTTACATAAGCTCTTACATAGCTGTGAGGGGTAAGGTATAATCCCACCAGCAGCACAATTAATTGCCCTTTCTTCTCAAGTAGCCCTCTGAGGAATGACCTTCATCACACTTGTTTCCTCGTCCCCTCTCTTTGGCCCTGCTACTGCTCTCTCTCTCCTTCTTGCACCATCCAAATTTACAGTTCCTCTGACTGCACCTCATGCAATGGTTGGTGGAGAGATTTGCTCCTAGGAAAACCAGGAAAACTTTTTCCTCCTCCTTAACACCTGCTGACTCCTTAATCCCTGACCTTCAAAGCTTCCACCCCCACCATCCTGCTGCTATGAATGTCAAGATCACCTCCCTGACCAACCCAGTGCCCTTTTTTGGGTCTTGTTTTTCTCCGGCTTCTCAGCAGTGCTCTCCGTGAGTTCCTCTCTCTTGAAAATATCACCTCCCTTGCCTTCTTTGGACACGAATAATAAGTCTTCCTTGGCTTTCAAGTTCACACACTGATTTTGTAACAAGAATGGAGAAAGCCGTCCTTCACGGAACCCCTCTCTGATGTGGGAGAGATGGGAGGACGGTGTGGTGTTTGAGCTATGGTCTATGGGGGATAGCAGTGGGATAAAGATAAGATTCCCCCAAAGGGCATATGAGTATAAATGTAGGTGGTCACCAAACTTGGGAAGGCCAAAAGTGGTCTTCTTTAGTTAAGGACATTTATGTTGTTGAGTGACCAGATGAAGAAGATGGGAAAGCACGTCTGTGGCAGAGCTAAAAGGCTCTCAGAACAGAGGAACAGCTGAGTACCAGCAGAGGCGGAGACACCCCATAGGAAGAAAACAAATAAACCACCAGCATCTGTGGGAAGGAAAATGGACTTTGTAGAGTGACATTTCTCTTCTTTTTTTTTCCTTAATATTTTGGTTATTTCTTTGAGAGAGAGAAAAAGAGAGAGCTCAAGCAGGGGGATAGCCCAGGAAGAGGGAGAAGCAGGCACTCCACCAAGCAGGGAGCCCAAGGCAGCGCTCCATCCCAGGACTCTGGGACCATGACCTGAGCCAAATGCAATGCTTGACTGAGCCACCCAGTCATCCCTAGAGTGACATTTCTGATGCACACTTTGAATACTTAAATCTAGGGTGGCAATTTAACCCTTCCATGCCTCCACTACAATATCTTCAGTAAAGTCCACATTGCTCACTTGGGTTTTTGGTGGTAATGGATTACATGCTTTGGTCTATGCCAAGGAGGACACAGATGGAGACATAAGGTTTGGCATGGGCTGGAAACAGACTGCATGCAGAGACAGCCATGTCTAGATAGAGATGACAATATTTCATTTGATTCTCCACACCATCCTCATTGCTTGGACAGAAACAGAATTATCTTCAAGCTTTTGCATCTACATCATTGCTAAAAGAGGTAAAGTGATTTGCCATAGTCAATAAACGGCAGAAGTAAAATATGGACACATTGGCTCTTTTGGCTCCAACAAGACCTCACTCAGGTATTTGCTTATCTACAGAATAACCTTTTCTCCCCACTCTTCCTGTCTTCATTCCCTCCTCCCACCTCCTAAACATACAGCCTTCCTCTGGGAGCTCAACTTCCTTAATGAGTTCAAAGGTCACCCCATACAGGTGACAGCCCCCTGCCACTGCCCCCTTCCCCATAGACCTACATCTTCAACGTTGACTTCTTTAAACTTTGAACACTTGTCTCTCCCTCCTGTCATCTCAACCTCAAAATGACAAAAGTCTAAACTCGTCTTTTCTCTTTTCTGTATAACCTCAGGACTGGGGTCATGACCCTAGATTCCTAGGTTGAAATGAGAGCCATAAGAAAGCTAGGAAAGGTCCCTCCTCCCTCCTCAAACCTGGCAGTCATCAAGTCCCATGGATCGTGCCTCCAGGGTCTTCCTTTTTCCTTTTCCTTTTTCTCTTTCCTCTCATTAAATTTTTTTTTAAGTAGGCACCACAACCAATATGGAGCCCAACATGGAGCTTGAAATCACAACCCTGAGATCAAGACCTGAGCTGAAATCAACAGTCAGACGCTTAACCGACTGAGCCACCCAGGTTCCCCTACTCTTTCCTTTTATATCTCAGTTCTCTTAAAGAATCAAGGCCCTCTTCATTTGACAGCATGATTATTTTTTGCATTCAATGCAAGTAGATTATAATATATTGATATAATGTGGGGTTAGGACCTCAAAAAATAAGTCTACAACTCACAGGTGTCTTTCACCCTTCGGGGTTTAAAAGTTTTCTCTTCTTGCTATGCCTACGTGAACCAGTGAGGCAGAAACACTTTGGTCCACATTTGATCCAGCATCTGTGGGAAGGAAAATGGACTTTCTCCTTGAATCTGATGGACTCAGAGACAAGGCACAACCCCTGTGACAGGCACAACCCCCTGTGACAGGCTGCTGGGAGTTTTCACACAGATTTGAGTCCATAGAGGCACCTAGGGGATAATTCTAATTCTCTAATTGCCCACCTGCCCCGTGGGCTCTGATTAGCCTGTGTAATCATTTCAGCAAGTTTTACAAGAAGGTTTTTTAAATAGTTGCTAAATGGCTCTAGGCTCCCCAACGTTCTCCCCGTCCATTAAACCCTACCATCAGTTCTACAATCATTTTCAAATATATATACGCTCATTTTTCTACTTAGAACCTCAGGAGTTTCCCAGGGATCTCAGAACAATGTCCTAACTCCTTCACAGGCCCATCTTCACAGATGAGCCCTGCTCACTTATCTGGTCTCTACCTCCGCACTACCCATGAGACCACCCCAAACCTCTGTTCCAGGCTTGCCCGACCAGCCCTCCTGAAACACACCCAGGGCAGTCTTGTTTCAAAGCCATGATCCCAAAGCCTAGAACCTCCTCCCTATTCCTCTCACCCATGGAATAGTCCCTTTTCTTTAAGACAGGATACAGAATAGGGTGCCTGGGTGGCTCTGTCGATTAAGCGTCCAACTCTTGATTTCGGCTCAGGTCATGATCTCGGGGTTGTAGGATCAAGCCCCAAGTCAGGCTCCATTGGTTGAGATTCTCTCTCTCCCTCCCCTCCCCTACTAGTGCTCATGCTCTCTTGCTCTCTCTTGCTCTCTCACTCTCTCTCAAATAAATAAATAAAGCTTAGAAAAAAGAGAGAGAGAGAGAGAGCACAGAATAAAGGAGAAAGCAAGTCTTTGGAATCAGAAACCCTGGATTTCAATTCTGACCCTATTGCCCACCAGCTGGGGGACCTTTTGACCAGTTACTTGACCCCTATTTGGCCTCAGTTTCCCCTTTTGGAAAATGGAAATAATAATAATCTGAATATGAATACTATGAACCCCTCAGGTTTACAAAGAAAATTAAACATAATGAAATATACACAAGTGCTGTGTGAAGTACTACAAGAAGTTCATGATTATCTCTGCCGTTCCCACTCTGCTCCAGATCTCTTCCTCCTCCAAGGCAGTATCCCTGCATTAAGAACCATTCTGATCCAACTTCACCTATACAACATGCTTGAGGGGTTTCAAGTGCCCTGTACCTACCTCTAATCCATGGCACATTCCACTCATTTGGGCACTTAGCTTGACCTTGGAAAAGTGGCTTAGACTTTCCTGTCCACGTGCTCTGTCCCCACGTCCTTATCAGCTCCTCTAGGGCAATGACCTTGTGGCTCTCAAGCCAGAGAAGGTTCAAATTCCATTCCTGCCACTTTCCTAGCTGTGTAGCCTTAGGGAGGCCGCTTCCATTGTCAGTAGCCCAATTTCCTTCCCTGGAAAAAGGTCGGTAGAAAAATATTACCACTTACCTCTCAAAAGGAACGGTGATGAAGTTCAGTGAGCCAGTATGGTTCAAGCCTGGCGTGTGGTGAGTTCTTAATGAGCATAAGCCACAACGATGAAGTCGGATTGAACCTGACTCCATTTCCCTTCTTCTCGCCTCACAGATTCCCCATGAATCCTCTTGATTCATTTATTCACTGGAACATTGACTGAGCATCTGCTACAGACAAAAGGCTGTCCCTCGAATAAAGGCAGCTGTGTTTATGCCTGATGGTTCTGCTATTTTCTTCTGAGACAAATGCTGCTAAGGAACAGAGACACCCTCCATGTGGATTACAGCCTTCAGCAACCCCCCACACCCCCTATCCCCGCCTTTGTTTTCTGAAGCCCAGACCAGGATGGTGACCCCCCACCAGATCCCAGGTACCAAAGTTACTCCTCTGTTACTCCTCTTTCTTCACCGAGAGAAGCCTCTGATCCCTGAATATGTACATATTTGTGGCAAAGCTCTGAGGCAGGGAACAGGGTTTGCCACATTTCCTAAACTCAGTTAACTCCGGGACTGTTTACCTCACAGCTTCCCTCAGAACCAGCACTCTGTCAAGCCCGCTTCGGAAAACACCACGCGGAGGTCCTATTCCTGTCTGTTCCTCCTCTACCCTCCATTTTTTTTTTTTTTAGATTTTATTTATTTACTTGACAGACAGAGATCAAAAGTAAGCGGAGAGGTAGGCAGAGAGAGAGAGGAGGAAGCAGGCTCCCCGCGGAGCAAAGAGCCCAATGTGGGGCTCCATCCCAGGACGCTGGGATCATGACCTGAGCCGAAGGCAGAGGCTTTAACCCACCCAGGCACCCCTCTACCCTCCATTTTATCCCAACTCGCGAGGACTGTCCTTAGGCAGTTCCCCACCCGCACGAGACTACCCACGGGAGGACTGAATGAGAATCTCGATTCAGCAAACGTTGCTCACAGACAATGGAAGCAGATCACTCTGTATCCCTGTCCACGGCTGGAAGGTTCCTACATATTCGACCGTTGCTTATGTTTTAGCAAAAAACAAAATGAAACCAAAAAACGCCCCCCAGCAACCACAAAATTTGTCACAAAGACCATATATTTTCATCAGAACTCCAGAACTCCATTTGGAGCTCCTTGACACTTTTTAGCTGGCTCGGAATGACTTTTGTAATCGGTTTCCCCTTTAGATTGGAAAAAGCAGACTCAGTCTGGTAGAGGCAAGCATTCTAACCACACCTGAGAGCCTGGTCATGGAGGTGAAGAAATAAAAAACTAAAAGATAAACACAATCCATAACAATCTAGAAAAAATCAGCACAGGGAAAAACATACCCCCAAAACAAAAACAAAAACAAAAACAAAAACAAAAAAAACAATATCCCAGATGACTGCATTCCATCATCTCCCAGACACTGAGTGAGCCAGAAAAAGTTAAATTCTATTGCAGATACATATTTAAAAACACAAGATGGTATGTAATACATTTTAGAAAGCTTTCCTTCATCAGTGCACTTTTTTAACTAATAAATAAATAACGAACACTGGATGGGTCCAATGGTCCATCTTAAATTTTCCAGAAACTTCTGAGAAGAGGCACACACCTCCTCACATCCATGCTAGGTGGTTGAGATGGCTTTACGGTCCGTGCTATCGATCGCCCATTGCTTGACAATTCATCCTATGGTCCTGCCCTGCGCTGACCTTCTCAGCACACTCTGCCCCAGTGCACTCAGCCCCTAGGACTCTCTAAGTCTCAAAGATCTGTGTCCAACGTCAAAATCCCTACGCAGCTGACTTGGCATTATGCAGCCTCCGCTGGTCATTTATCCAAGTAATTTAACAAGAGTGAGAGATCAGGCCTACGACGCATTTACATCTCACAAGTAAACGGTGATCCCCCAAACATAGCCAAGTTAGAGTGCTGGGCTGGCAGATTTGGGAGTATAAAGAGAGCTGGGGGCCCGCACTCTTGAAACTGCTTCGCCGCAGCATCTCAAGGTAAGTACCCACAAGTGCCCACTTGTTTGCTCCATGCCGCTGTGATTAAATCTGATCAGGTTACTGGTCAAGGAGGACCAGCCATACAGTAGTCTTTATTGAAGACCTACTAGGTGTAAGGTCTGGTGTTAAGGACAAGATGGGTGACGAGATGGCAAGACAGGTTATTGCCTTTCAAGAAGTTTTTACAAGGAGTAAAAAGAAAAGAATATAAGCCATCAAGAGACCAAATAATAATAATAATGATAATGACTTGCAGAATAAAACGGAATATGATGCTAGCTCCCCCCACCCCCGATTTTTTAGGTCAGGGTTCTACCTTGGAGTTGGCAAATAAACACATTAATTTGGTTTTGTTTTTAAAGATTTTATTTATTTATTGGTCAGAGAGAGGGAGAGAGCCCAAGTAGGGAAAGCAAAAGGCAGGGAGCCCAACATGGGGCTCCATCCCAGGACCCTGGGATTGCGACATGAACCGAAGGCAGACGTTTAACCAACTGAGCCACCCAGGTGTCCCTAAACCCCTGTTAATTTGTGATATTCTCTTCTGTGATTGCTTTGAACTATTATGTGAGATTTTTATGGGTACTGAAAATTTTGTTCCCATGTCAGGATTTCTGGGAGATGACTACAGGAAGAATTTCTCCCAAGGATTTGATCTGTTCTAGGATGTACCATAGCCTGGTCATGATTGGCTGGTTTCCAGACTGGTCTTCCATGGCATCCTTTGCAGACTGTGTGTGGGCTGGATCATGTCTGACCCAGCAGGGTTTCCAGAGGGGCTCCAGGATTGGGAGGCTTGTGACATTTTCACTCCCTGCCCCCATCTCTACCAGAGTGCTTTCTGTCATACATTCACAGGGCTGAAAGGAAACTTGGAGGTTTTTTCTGGTCTGTCTGTCCCATTTTACAAAAGAAACCAAAGTACAAAGAAATTACAAGAGCTTCTTAGAAACTGAGATTCTGTGTCCAAGTCTTACTTCTTTGGAACTAAGGATTCAGGATATAATACGTAACCAATTCGTTCTTTCTTGAAAAAATTGGGAAGACTTTTAGGGGCTAGCTGGAGATTAGCAGAGACTCATAAGAGAAAGAAGGAAGGGGCAACCAAAATAGTAAGCCAAGTGTTGAAATGTCTCTTCCTGCCCAAATGGCATTTCACGACATGCTCCCCTGCTTCTACTACCAAAGTACTGTGTAATACGCGGGAAGTCTCTTTAAATTAAATTTGATGTTGAAATGTTTCTGAATCTCACAGCTCCTGGAGATCATCACGTAGATTATAAACTCCTGCAATCAGAGATATTTTAGTCCTAGATGAATTTTCAGCTGCCCTACGTACCTTCATCTTCTCTAGGAGAATTTAGAATATTTAAAGGATGCCCTTCCTAGATCCTTTAAAGGAGCCTTTCCTATAATTCACCACTTTCTCTTACTGCCAAAAGAATTCGGCTACTGGCTCCAAGCATCCGAGTTACAATTTGAATCATTCCCCCTCCCTCCTTTCTTTTTTTCCTGACCACTCACAGTCCCCTACTCTTAGCCGGAAGCATCCTCTAAGTCCCCATAACATTTCATTTAGGGTCTTAGAGAATTGGTGCTACTCTTCATCTTTCGAAGACTAATTTGAGCATTTCTCTTAGCCCTTACTAAATTTTGCATTCACGTAGGGTAGAAACTGTCTTTATTCTTCTCTGTACCTCCTTAGGGAGCTAATGTGGCACTTTGCACACACAGAACATACTTTTTTTTAAAAAGTGTTAATCGTATGTGGTAATTAACCAATTACTTAAGGAGTCATCATTTAAGCAAAGGGGGGAAATGGCAAATACAATTCCACGCCACATCTACTGTGTACCTATTTAAAAGCAGAACTAGGAGCTAACACAATTTCTATATTTATTTAAATTCCTTGTCGTTCATCTGGTCTTTGTTTTTGTTTCCTTTTGGTTTCTGAACTAACCCCCGAGAAGACACCTTGTTCCTGAAGGACGTCACTTCGGAAACCAAGAAGGTAAGAGTAAGTTTAACCAGACGGAGAATGCAATAATTAAAATTAACGAATGCTGTTTTATGGATGTTCATTCTTCCCGCATTCATAAGAAACTGAAAACGGAGGAAATTGAAGCCAATTACTTAAGTATTCCAAAAGGCAAATTTCAAAATATGGAGGTTCTACCAAAAGAAGAATCATTCTCCAAATTTGCTTATTATACCAAGAGGAGTAAAATACAATGCAGATTTTTGACATGCAGGCTCCAGGTCACTATAGTTAGTTGGCTCAGAACCTAATGTTTATACTGTCATGACTTAGTTTTCATCCACGGGCTAATGTTGCTACTCCTTGAGCCACGTCTACACCCCTAAATCCACCCACCTGTGCCTTTACTCACAAATAACACTGAGAGAATCAAGAGAGATCAATTCAAACCTATACTCAGGGTCATAATAAAAAACCTATTCCTTGCCACTCATCCTGCAAATTTTGTGTTTTTATTAGAGACCATTCTAGACGAATCAGGACCCAGGAAAGCAAAGTATGATTGAGTCATGACCCCACAATTGTTGACAAGATACAGTGGCCGGGAAATTCCCAGGGGAGGGATGAAAATCCAGAGCAGCAGACAGAGGAAGGGGGAGCACTCAGGTGGCAAACGGAGATTAAGTGGGCTGGGATGGCTGTCTCAATGAGGAACCCCCCAAAAAAACAAACAGAGTTGGTGGTTGAAGGGACACAGCTCTGCAGGGATATAAGCAGGTCGAGCTTTGGGAACAGAGAAGGACCTAATTAGGGGACTTTGGAAGGGTAGAGTCCCGGGGCACCATGAGTCACACCTAGAGAGTTGGATCAGACCTGACAAGGCTAAGCTTACCAGCAGGAATGGATGGTTTCATCGTTGGGTCCCAAAGCACAGGTGCGAAAATATGGCGAGAAGATTTGACTTAGCAACCGCACGCAGACAGACGATTGAGGGGTTTGGGTTGACAGTGAGCGATGAGTCAGCAGGGTGATGCCATTGCCAAAAGGCAGTCACCACCTCAGGCATTACACCTGGGTCAAGAGAGGTGAGGGCACAGGCTGCTGGAGGGCGACATGTGGTTTGGATGTCACACTTCGGGAGATTAACAGGAGTGGGGTCACCATGAAAGTAAAGGAGATTCAGAAGCATGTCACGGAAGAAGCAGATGAAAATACAGCTGGGGTTCTGTCACATGGAGAGGATAAAGTTGTGTCACATGGAGAAGATAGAGTGAAGGAGAACACGGAGCAGCCAACACGTGGGTGTACGGCGGTCTCCTAAGATGTAGGTTTGAACTCCTTCTGCTGTTAGGGTGAGCCAGAATGAGGATCGATTGTCCTGAGGTTACAGGAAGCCAGATTTTAGGTTAATGCAAGAAGAATCTTCAGCCTGTGAAAACTGCCCTAAAAGAAAAGAGCTGTCTGTCCTTGAAGGTCTTCAAGTAGGCGGGCTAACGCCTCTGCGGGAATATTGCAGACACAACTCGTGCCTCATCTAGGTCGTAACATTAGGAGACACTGGGTTCTGAGTCTGGGTTAGAGTAGTGGCCAAAATGAGAAGTCTGCACCTCCAAACTGGTCATGACTTGAAACCCACAAGACAGAGGTCTTATTTCTCGGAGATAACCATGAGCCACTATGGTTTCCCCCTGACTTCGGGCTTTGTTCCTATGCTACATCACACGTTTTGTGGCACCCATTTAATACCAGTCCTGTCAATTAATACTTTCATTTACACTGATTCCTTTTTCCCCTTAGATTTGTTTTTGTGTTTTGTTTTTTTTTTTTTTTTCTTTTCGGAGTAGGCTCCCTGCCCAGCGTGGAGCCCGATGCAGGGCTTAAACTTAAGACCCTGAGATCAAGACCAGAGCTGAGATCACGAGTCCGATGCTTAACCGACTGAGCCACCCAGGAGTCCCTCCTTAGATTTGTTTTTGAAAGTCACCCCACTCCGTAGGCTTGCTGTGAAAATGTGGACCATCCACTGAGAAATGTGTTAGGTATTCAGAATTTCAACCCCACCCCAGATCTGCTGAATCACAACACGCATTTCAGTAAGACACCCTGTGGGACTCGTAGGCACACTGAAATGTGAGAAACACTGCCTTATACCACCAGCCTGAACGGATACAATACACATTACCCTACTTGATCAATTTTCATTTTCTTTGCATTTTTCACAAAGTCTTATCTCTGAACTTGAAGAGCATCTTGTAATCCATGAAAGGAGAACTGTCATCGATGCATTTTTTCCTTTGTTTCTGAAACTCAAAATAATATCTCTTACAATTGACGACAATTAGATTTTGACGAAATCATAGATTTAATGAGCACATCATTATTAAAATTAAGAAATAGTTGCCCGAAGTCATTTTGTGTATGAGCAACGGGACCATGCCATGGCTTTGGGGAAGCAAAATAATGCCTTAAGCTAGTGATTCCCACACATCACTGGTTTCGAGGCCCTTGGGAAAAATTCGGGTTCCCCAGTCCCAGCCCCAGAGATTCTGTTGCAGATGATTTGAATGCGGACCATTTTCCAATGTTTTGGGTACCATGCTTCATGCTAAGTTAGTCTGACTCATGTACGGTCAGAAACCGGCAACCCGACAAGATTCCCTCATAATCCAACCATTCTCAAGAGGGGCCCATGGATCTTTGGAGATCCCTAAGAATTTTGCAGGAGGAACATGAGAACCAAACAATTTTCATAATAAGACCTAGATGCCATTTGCCTTTTCTCACTGTGTTAACCTGATGATGCAAAAGCGAAGGCAGATAAAACTTCCGGTGCCTTATTACAAATGAAGGCACGGCACCAAACCACACTTAGAGTCAGTGTCATTGCTATACACTGGCCCTGAAAAAAGTTTAATTTTATTTAAAAATTTTTACTGAGGGGCGCCTAGGTGACTCCATCGCTTAAGCGTCTGCCTTCGGCTCAGGTCATGATCTCAGGGTCCTGGGATGGAGCCCCATATCTGGGCTCCCTGCTCAGTAGGGAGCCTGCTTCTCCCTCTCTCTCTGCCTGCTGCTCCCCCAGCTTGTGCTATCTGTCAAATAAATAAATAAAATCTTAAATAAATAAATAAATAAATATATATATATACACACACACACACATCTATACACACACATATACATAAATGTTTAAGAAGAAAAGGAAAAGACTGTGAAAATGCTTTTTCCTCTTCCAAATTACTTCCTTATTATATAACTGTATATAACTTACTTCCAAATTATATAATTATATAAGGGCAGATTGTCTGTATTTACTTTAACCAAAAAAAAGCCTTCTGGTAACAGACTGAATACAGAAGGAGACACGAAAATCCAGCTGTCTTTTATTCAGTAGGCATTAAAGAAAGTTCTAAAGTAGTGCCTGGGTGGTTCAGTCATTTAAGCGTCCACCTTCAGATCAGGTCATGATTCTGGGGTCCTGGGATCAAGCCCCAGGTCAGGCTCCCTGCCCCACAGAGAGCCCGCTTCTCCCTGCCCCCACCCCAC
This sequence comes from Enhydra lutris kenyoni, assembly GCF_002288905.1. Taxonomy (NCBI): domain Eukaryota; kingdom Metazoa; phylum Chordata; class Mammalia; order Carnivora; family Mustelidae; genus Enhydra; species Enhydra lutris. Next base: position 4,379,294 of record NW_019154166.1, on the reverse strand, counting down.
ACCCCACTCATGCTCTTTCACTCTCTCTCTCAAATAAATAGATAAAATCTATTTTAAAAAATAAAGAAGACCCCCGGGGCCGGGGTTGCTGTGCCATGCCACGGTCTTTGCGTGGCCGTCGGGAGGGGGCTACCCAGCGGCCCCGTCGGGCCGTGCGTGTGCGTGTGCCCTGCATCCCTTGGTGTGTGTGTGGGGGGGCAGGTGGGAACCCCCTGGGCGCCTGTGGGGTTGTCCAAAAAAAAATTTTTTAAATAATAATAAAGAAGAAAGTCATAAAAATGAGAAACAATGCACTCTTCCTACTAATTTATTTTCATTTTTCAAAATATAGTCATTTTCATAAAAATGTTAGGTATGTTAACATGTAATGTAATTTGTAATATGATAAATATCTGTAGGTGTGACCAACAGAAACCAAAGCTTGCTGGGCTCTCAACTATATTTGAGAGTGTGAAGGGGTTCTGAGAACACAAGATTGGAGAAACACCGCTATTGGAAAGCTCACTTAAGCCACAACAACCCTGGGGACCACTGTAAGGAAACGGCAAAGCTATGTGCATGAATTCTTTTTTTTTTAATATTTTATTTATTTATTTGAGAGAGAGAGGGGGCGAGAGAGAGCACAAGTGGGAGGGAGAAGCAGGCTACCCACCAAGATCTCCACCCGTGAGACCACGGTATCACGACCTGAGCCAAAGGCAGACGCTTAACCAACTGAGTCACCCAGGCACCCCTGCACAAATTTGTCTTGATTCACTAGTCAGGAACAAATAAAGTCTGAACCAGCATAATGCCCGCAGGCCAGGGGCCCTCTTTCTGGGAGCCCTACTGACTTCCAATCTCCTATAAAACTCTAACCATCACGGTTCAGCAGAACCAGTAGCCAAAGTACAATTAAGATGTAACTGAGCCAAATAATGTCCAGAGGGAAGCAGATGCTTCTCTTTCTGTAAAAGTAAAACCCCAGAGCAGCGGGAAGGAATAACAAAACAAGTTACCAAATGGAGGGCGATTTCATAATGGGGGATCTGGGGAGTCTGGCTTCCAAGGGAGAAACATAAAATGTTCAATTCTCTGACTTTTAATGGGAAACGTAAAAAGCCTTATTAAAAAAATATGCACTTTTCTTAAGAGAGCTATGGGGATACGTGTGTGTGACTTCACTCTATAATCAGTTACAGGAGAACGAGTGGGAAGAGGAAGGGGAGGACAAGGGAAGGGAAGCAAAGTGGGGAGAAGAAGTGGACGGGTCCAGGGGTCAGAATCCAGAGCGCGCTGGACAATCAGATGCAGAAGCAGAAAAGGAATCTGAGAACCGCACCACATGCAGGGGCCTTAGAAATGAGCTTGACTTGCTACTTCATTTTGAGTGGAAATACACAGGGGCCCAGAGAAGCTAAGTGGTTTGACCGAGTTCAGCACTGGAGCTTTAAAGCCAGATTTTTCTGGCTTCTAAGCAGGGGAAACCAGAGAAGGGCCCAAGAAAAGGGGGGTGACTTGGAGAGAGAGTGACATTGGGCCATCTGAGATTTCTACTAGGAATTATCAACATTCCAATAACTCTTTTCAGATGCCCTTAAGATTTGGGGATGACGCTGAGATCATGAGGCTCAAATATGATGTGTAATTAAGGAAGTATTTCCCAAATCCCTCTTCACTGGGCTCACCTTTATTAGGCTCATTCTTGTTGGTTCAGACTTCCTTCCGTGTGCGGGACTGAACTAACAGATAGCCCCCCAAATCAGCAATCAGGGGTGAAAATAACCCCTCAAATGTTTTTCTGAGAGTACGGTCTCTCCTTTAGCTCACTCCCACTTGCCCTATCTAAGTCCCCAGACCTGGTTCTGGGTTCCCCAGGAGCTAAATGAATCCCAGGAACTTTTGATTGGGCCCCCTGTCTGCATGGAAATAACAGGGTGGTGCCCTTCCCATTCAGGAATCTTTGCAAGCTCTAGACTCAGCCATCTCTGTGGTCTTCCCAGAGCCCCCTGCAGTCATGAGCTCTGATGCAGAAATGGCCATTTTTGGAGAAGCAGCTCCCTACCTGCGGAAGCCAGAGAAGGAGAGAATCGAGGCACAAAACCGCCCATTTGATTCTAAGAAAGCCTGCTTTGCCGTGGATGATAAGGAAATGTACGTGAAAGGTATGATCCAGAGCAGGGAGAATGACAAAGTCACGGTCAAGACCCTGGATGACAGGGTAAGTATAGATCTCAGATGTCCTCGATCAATTGGGCATCCTCATTTTTCTTTGGACTGGGATATTAGAAATCGCATGCAGGTCCATAGGAATCTGAAGATAGAACATTACATACACTTACCTATTCTGTAGCAAAGTCACCAGTGAAAGCTCATATCCCAAACACTTTCACTCTACTTTTTTCAATTTTCCAGGACATGCGCTTTGACAGTTTTTGTGATGTCTACTTTGGAGAAAGGGGAAGTTGAGGGCAGCAGAGTTTGGACAATTTAAGGGAGAGATTGGTGCTGATCGCTGCTGGGTGGGCCCTGCAAATATCCCTCCTTAGGCTGCAAAGTGACTTCCAGATCAAGCACTGAAAGTGATGGCTAGCTTAATGTCGAGAATCACCGTGCATCGTTCAAGTCAACATTTGCTGGACACCCACCACATCTAGCGTCCATCCCTTTGCAATGCAAGCAAATCTCAGCACCTGCTCTCCCACAGTTTACCATCTAGTGTAGGAATCAAGATATGCCTGGAAGGTATGACTCTCAGTTCACAAACTCAGGCATACGAAGAGGATATTTCTTTTATTGCTTGTTTGTTTACAGAACTTAACCTCTAATGTCAGCCTCTTTTCACTGGGAGGGAAATAAATTTTCTTCAGTCCTTCTTGGGATCCCCTCCCATGGTTGTGTCTCATTTTCAGGACCTTATACAGTACCACACTGAGGATCTAACCACTGCCACCACCACCCCCCAACCCGACTCTGAATGATCTGCTAAGAAACAAGTCCCTGTCTTTGAAGTTTCAGGATGCACAGACTTTTCCATCTTCCCTGTGCTACTTTGGGTGTCTCTAGTGAGGACAGTGGAGCAAAAAATCTCCTTTCCTCAAGGGATTTGGCATGTCCCGAACAAATCCCTCTCCTTTTGTCTTTTCACTAAAACCCTCAAAGCTTTTCTAAGGTCTTGGGCTTTGGGAAAACTGTAGCCAGAAAGCCTTATAGGCTCTTTCTCATTGCTACCCTATTTTTCTACCTGTCCTGAGTAATGGGATGCAGACCCAGTTGTATGCTTGAATGGGGAGTCAGGAGGGAGTGAACCGAGAGGAGGGAAATTAAGTAATAGTCTCAGAAATATTGTTCAGCCATGGGCCATGCTGCAAGTTCAAATGTTGTAAGTACTAGAGCAGAGATGCGAGGAATTATGGAACTCTTGAAAAGACAGGGAGACAGACAACAGGTCATGGAAGTGACGTGACTTGAGCTGAACTTTGAGGGTTTCTAAACATAACCTCAGTGAAGACAGTGCAGACAAAGGAACCTACGTGAGCAGAAGTATTTAAGTGGAAATGCACAGAATACATTGGAGTATTCCTTCCCAAGTTTCCAAACTTTGTCTTGTTGAAACTCTCAAAGCAAATGGGGGTAAAGAGAGGCAATCTGCTTTGGTCTGGGCCATCCTGAGTCCCACCTGGACCCTGAGGGCTGAAGGGCTCTGTTGCTGTGCACACTTGTAACTCGTTCTTGGCACACACAATGACATGCTGACCAGGGGGTGGGGGGAGGAGGGTTGGGACATCAGACCTGAACTGGCTATACACTTGACCAGAATTGGGTTAATCAAGGACAGTTATTTGTGGATCATCTCTGGGAATGGAAATTACCCATGAAGCTATTCATGGTCATGGTGGGGGGGGTGATTACACCGCCGTCTCTCCCTCCTTCCACCACACCAAGTAGAGCGGGGCTGAGAGCGTTGGCTTTCCTCTCCACTGTGTGCTTTTCCTCTCAATCCCCAGACACTCACTCTCAACAGTGACCAAGTCTTCCCCATGAACCCTCCCAAATTTGACAAGATCGAGGACATGGCCATGATGACCCACCTGCACGAGCCCGCTGTGCTGTACAACCTCAAAGAGCGTTATGCAGCCTGGATGATCTATGTGAGCACCCTTGGGCCTCTCCCTATTCCATCTATCCCTCTGGGTAAAGACAAGATCCACATGTCACATTTTCTGGTTTTCTAAGACCTACTCGGGCCTCTTCTGCGTCACCGTGAACCCCTACAAGTGGCTGCCGGTCTACAACCCCGAGGTGGTGGCCGCCTACCGAGGCAAGAAGCGCCAGGAGGCCCCGCCCCACATCTTCTCCATCTCGGACAACGCCTACCAGTTCATGCTGACCGGTGAGCGATTTCTTTAATACATATTTAAAAAAAACAACAACAACAGTTTTTTTAGTTAATTATGCAATCCCTTTAACTGGACTGGTTCTTAGCTAATTATGCAAACCCTTCAGAGGCCTTGATCATGTGAATGGGGCAATGGTCAAGGTGACCTTAGGAGACTCCAATGATTTCATGATGAAAAGCCAGAGATGCTGGTCTCCCATTAGAAGCCACAGTGCAGGGGCGCCTGGGTGGCTCAGTGGGTTAAGCCTCTCCCTTCAGCTCAGGTCATGATCTCAGGGTCCTGGAATCGAGCCCTGCATCAGGCTCTCTGCTCAGCGGGGGGCCTGCTTCCCCCTTCCCCTCTACCTGCCTCTCTGCCTACTTGTGATCTCTCTGTCTGTGTCAAATAAATAAATAAAATCTTAAAAAAAAAAAGCCACAGTGCATAGGCCAGTGTTCCCCAATGGAGCCATGCTGTGCACCTGCTTATTCGGGGGAATGCGGAATGCAGGGAGATGTTCTGCCCCCACACCCAAAGAACAACCCCCCCCCCCCCCGCCCCTGCCCGACATGAGCATCCTTAGAAGAAGAGAGACTAAATTACTAGCCACTAGAGGGCACTGGGCATAGCAATGTTCCCACACTGCCTTCTTCCCCAGACTCGGGCTCCTCTTTCTCGTCCCTAAATTCCCAGAATGGCACAGAAAATAGACACATGGTAATACTGCCATGTCACTATGTTTTGAGTCACTTTCGTCTGTCCTCCTTTCACCTGACTTGGTCTGGTGCAGACTCAAGAAGCAGAAGCAAGCCTGTGAGATCTGTAGACACTTAGAGTCCTCCACTAAACCTCCAGTTGCCCAAACCTCAGTCCTCCCTCTCTCACACACAAGCCTAGCCATTCCTGCCCGCCTAATAATAGGTCTTCGAATCGGCTGAAGCTACATCAGTTTTCAAAGGAGGATGGACAGCACTATTTGCAGGAGTTTCCTAGGGCTGGCCTGACAGAGTACCACAAAACAGGTGGCTTACACACCAGAAACTATTGTCTCCAAGTCTGAGGCAGAAAGTCCGAGGTTGGGGTGTCGGTGGCATCCTCTCCTCCCGAGGGCTGACAGGCAGAATAATCTGTTCACTGCCTCTCTCGCAGTTTCTTGGCTGTTTGCTGGCCGTCTTCGGGGTTCTTTTTTAGAAGCGTCACCCCGCTTACACAATCACCTGTAGGTGGCATTCTCCCTGTGTGCACCTGTCTCCAAATCTCTCCTTTTGATAAGGACACAGATCTTATAGATTTGCCCCCCCCCACTCCAGTATGAATTCATCTTTTTTTTTTTTAAGATTTTATTTATTTATTTTTGAGAGAGAGAGAGAGTGAGCAAAAGAGAGTGCCCGAGCAGGGGGAAGGAGAAGAAGCAGGCTCCCCACTAAGCAGGGAGCCCCATGCAGGACTTGATCCCAGGACCCCGGGATCATGACCTGAGCCAAGGCAGAGGCTTAACAGACTGAGCCACCCAGGTGCCCCCAATATGACTTCATCTTCACAACAACAACTACAGTGACACAGTTTCCAAATAAGGTCGTATTCTGAGGTCCTAGGACCTAATTAGAAGCTGCCCCTTCCCGCAAGTCCTAAGTCTGAGACTTGCTCTCCACGTTAAAAAAGGAGATGAGAAATTGCTGGCAAGCTGTTAAAGATCTATGAACCAGAATCACTTTCCCGCTGTGGGATTCTCTGTTCACTTGCCATGCGGTCCAGGCTACACATCCCACGTTCGGAATTCTACACAATCTGTCTGGAGGAAGATTAGCTACACCCAAGTCCTTACACTGCTAGTCACAGCATCACCATATAGTCCACTCACCCCGAATGCTGCCCTATTCTTTTGTTCTGTGTGTTGCGGTTTCTTTATTTCGTTTTCTCCCCTCTGCCTTTCCAGATCGAGATAATCAGTCCATTCTCATCACGTGAGTAACCTGAGTTTGCACCACGATGACTTGGAAGCCAGAGCCGTCCCTTCCACTACTCTATCGTACTTGCTTTTAACTCCACAGCGGAGAATCCGGGGCGGGCAAGACCGTGAACACCAAGCGTGTCATCCAGTACTTTGCAACAATTGCGGTCACTGGGGACAAGAAGAAGGAGCAGCAGCCAGGCAAGATGCAGGTGAGGAGCTCCCTGAATCTGGAGTTTTGCTGGAGTAAGGACAAGTAAAGATGGGATGAGCACCAAGTGTATGTAGGGCTCAGTGCTCAGCAGAATGCTGGGGACAGGGTCTGTCCCACGAGGGCTTGAGGGGCACGGCGGAGGTGGTGCCCCCTCGTGGACATAGGTGGTAGCACCGGCTCCATCTGCAACAGTCCAGGGACTGTGAGCAGCTTCCCCTGGAGAAGGGATGCTTTGAGCAAGGTGCGCAGGGGTGGGGGGGTGGGTTGATTTCTGATTGAAATTCCTAAGTCCCATGCACAGTCCTGCTACTTCGTATTTCTATCATGTTGCCACTGTTCACTTTGGGAACCACTGAGCGGGACAGAAATTTGAAAGCAGCTCTGGAGGCAGAAGGATAAGCAATTGAGGGGCGGGAGGTGGGGTGGGGCTGGGAGTAAAAATTCTGCTTTCTCTAAGCAGACTTCTTTTTTTTTAAGATTTTATTTATTTGAGAGAGAGAGAGCACTAGAGAGAGAGAGAAAGGGCAAGCGTGAGTCGGGGGCAGAGGGAGAGGGAGAAGCAGACTTCCTCGCTGAGCAGGGAGCCCACACAGGGCTCAATCCCAGGACCTTGGGATCATGACCTCAGCTGAAGGCAGACGCTTCACTGACCCAGCCACCCAGGCGTCCCTGTAAGCCAACTTCTGAGCAAAAATTCTCATGACATATTTCTTGCGACTTAAAAAATTGTTTTGAGAACCACAATTTCTATTGTACAATCCCTTGAGTGACTATCTTTATTCAATTCTATTTATACTTCTGAATCCAAATGTCTATATTAGATGGGTCATGATCCGTACTCTAATAGAGGTATGTATTCTAAAAATCCATGATTTATAATAGAGCATTATCAGAGAGGAAAGGAGGTCTGAAAAATCAAGAGGAAACCTGGAATCTGGGATGGCCAGAGTCACGTTAATGCTATGCTGAGACCCTCTCTGGGATGGGACTCTGAAGCCTCCTTGGATGGTGGGCACGAGCCCATAGGTGCCTTCACCCATCCACACTGGCCACCAGGCTGGGCTGCTTAGCATCTCTCCCTGGGCCCTGCCTAGAGAATCCACACTTTTGAGTCACCATGGGCTCCTTCAGAAGACACTCCAAAGTCCTCCTTTTGCTTTTTCTTGTTTGTTATTAGGGAACTCTGGAAGATCAAATCATCCAGGCCAACCCCCTACTTGAGGCCTTTGGAAACGCTAAGACTGTGAGGAATGACAACTCCTCAAGATTTGTAAGACCCAGTCCAATTTTAACTACCACCCGCCCCCCAAGAACCAAATCCTCTCCTCAAATGCTGGATTTAAAAAAAAAATCCCACATAAACTAGAATATAGCCAGCCTTATTCTACCCTTAAGTGATGCAGATCAACTGAGCCCTGCTGGGATAATAAGATATACTGAAGAATATGTTGGCTTATTGTTGGCAATGTGGGGTGGGGAGTGGGAGGGATTTATCTGTCCATTCCTAACTGGGCTCATCACCTCAGAACATCCAGAAGTCACGGTGATTAAAATTCCACAAGTAGAGAGCAATTCCTTTATGCTACACTTGGCCTCACTAAGTGGAAGCATTTTAAAATGCTGAAGTCCATTGAGCAATCTCCATTGGCTTATCAGCCATAGAAACCTGAGTCTGAATTAAGTGAGCAGGTTTGAACTCCTCCAGGTGAGAAGGCATTGGGAGAAGGGGAAAGCAGGAGAGTTCAAAACGTGGGAATATGTTGATATCGTAGATACTGAAGGATATGTTCCATCCTTCGACATTTGGCTTAAGTTTCCCTCATCCAAAGAGGCCTTTACTTCCCCCATGGTCAAATAAACAAACATCCAGCCCTCTACCTAACCTCACTGTACCACAGAATGAGCGACTACCACAACGCAAAGCCCTCGCTTATGCCTGTAGTTCCAAGAGGCTGTCAGGACTCCACACTTCTCAGGACCTGGATAATCTCGAGCTTATGCTTTGTTGTTGCTTCTCAAGGATGAAATGGTCCCTGAGGAGAAAGTGAATGCAGCCATCAGAGACTGGGCTATGAGCCCTGACCTTTCTTTCTTTCCCTTGGTCCTCTGTGCATTGCCCATCTGCACATCTGTCTTCCTAGTGCACAACTAAAAAGTCTTCCTTGTAGGCAGTCTGGGTGTGCATTACCCAACAGACATATGGTGCACATACTTGCACCAAGTTAAGAATTGAGCTAACCTGGCTCCAGCTTAAAACAGAAGATATCTTTGGATACCCCCATTGCCACTCTCATTTATTGAGTACTTGGGTCTCTCCTCTTGGCCCTTACCCAGAAGTCACAATCACCCAGGTTAGCCTGTCCACCTTCCACCCACCAAACAAACATTTGCAGGCTAAAACTTCCATCATTTTCCACCGAGCAGCTAGCAATACTGAAGACCAACACTTACAGTTCGCTCACGACTTCACTGACCCTTCACCAGCTCTCCCCAAGCTTCATTTGGAAAATAGTGAGAAGATAATGGAATGTTGACTACAGTCCAGACTCTGTGGGTGGATGAACAAGGCAAGATTTTTGCCTTCAGATTTGCTCACGGTGTGATAGAAACCAGTCGCTCATAAAATTTCACGTCTTGCCTCCCCTCAAAAGGGGAGAACTCAGACTCTGAATGTGTATTTTGGGAGCCAGAGAGCTTGGCCTGAGTCTGGGAGCTAGGTTTGCCTAATGTAAGCAACAAGGAAAACCAAAGCAAGAAATCTCAGAAGGAACACCCAGACGTGGAAGGAAGGAAGGAGAGAGAAAGGAAGAAAGTAAGCAAAAGAAAGAAAGAAAGAAAGAAAAGGAAGGAGACGGGGAGGGAGGGAAAGAGGGAGGAAGGAAGGAAAGAAGGTAAGTAAGTTGGCAAGATGGTCCAACCAGCCCTATCAAAGGTATCCAGAAGCATTTGGGAATCCAGGTACCAGACAGCAGGATAAAAACCAAGGGTACTGTCTAGAGTAAGGTGATCCCAAGCAGAAGTTGGAGAGGGCATCTTCCTCCCAAAATTGGAGGAACAGGACCAGATGTTTTGGGTAGAACTATCTGAGTCATGGGTAAGCCAGCATGGGGATTCTGTGGGCCAGACAGCTAAAGAGGAGGGAGGTCCTTACTTCTATCATCACTCCCTCCCTGACCCTACTCTTCCCACCTGTACTGGGAGCACCTGGCAAAAACCAGCCACAGTACCATCTAAATAAAATAACTGTGATGTCTGTCAACCTGCCATTGGACAGGGGAAATTCATTCGGATTCATTTTGGAGCCACAGGAAAGCTGGCATCAGCGGACATTGAAACCTGTGAGTGTCAACGCCCTATTGGGCACAGCGGTATTTGGCCACAGAGACACACCACCCAGGAACCTGAAACCACATTCTTTCTTATTACCCTTAGATCTCTTAGAAAAATCCAGAGTGACATTTCAGTTATCCAGCGAGAGAAGCTACCACATTTTCTACCAAATCTTGTCGAACAAGAAGCCGGAACTCATTGGTAAGTTCTTGGGTGTATTGGTCTCATCCTCGACATCAGTCATGTTGGAAAAACGGAGTGCATCGTGCATGCGTGAGACGCTAAGGGGACCTTCATGTTTCGCAGACTTGCTCCTCATTTCAACCAATCCCTTCGACTTCCCCTTCGTGAGCCAGGGAGAGGTCACCGTGGCCAGCATTGATGACAGTGAAGAGCTTCTAGCGACTGATGTAAGCACACTCTTCCCTTCCTTCTTCCTTTCAGCACAAATTACTGAATTTGTGAACTGAGAGGCACCCTGGTGGTTTCATCAGAAAGTGGGACCCAAAAAAAAAAAAAAAAAAAAAAAAAGAAAGAAAGAAAGTGGGACCCAGGGATGCTCCGTAATCAGACCTGAGCTCTCAGAGTTCAAGATGTCCAGGAATTAGTCCAGATGGGACCCCTCTCCGCTCTCCTCCACCCCAGGAGATGCCATGGGGGGACAGGAAGTTCTCCAAAATATGCCTCCAGTTCCATTCTGTAGCATTTTAGAGTTGGGTTTTGCATGTATAAGGTTTTTTAAAGGTTTTGTTGGAACTTCTCAGGCTACAAAACCATCTGCACGTTCTTTTAACAAATTTTTTAAAATACAGCAAAGTGTAAAGCAGGAAAAAACAACCCAGTCTGCAGGAGGAGACGCCCCATGCCCCGTGCTACCTGTCCCCCTCAGACTCACGCTCAGCTCCCACACATCCTCAGCGCACCTGTTGGGCCTCCCACCATTAGCTCTGGGAAGTATTTCCAACATTGATAACTAGAATAATAACAGTAACTAAGTGCACCGAGCACTTACATGGCCTGGGAACTGAGATGAGTGCTTTATCTTGTTTAAGCCCCCCACCACCAAAAAAAAACAAAAACAAAAACAAAAACAAAAAAAAACTCTTGTAAAATGTCCCCATTTTACAAAGATGGAAGCTGAGTCTTAGAAGGAAAACACACAATTTGCTTCAAGACAGTTTGTCAAAGACAGAACATTTGAAGCCAGATCTGCCCACCCCAGAACCTGCTTTTTTTTTACCTAATAGACACCATCTTTGAGCCATTAATCTCCCGAGGAGCTTCTCCTGGGTGATGGTTTATGGCCGAGTACAAGGGGGAGTGCTCCCTCCGAGGGTCCGCCTTCCCCAGCAGGCTCCCCAGAAAGTAATGTCTTCACCTGGTTCCTTTCAAAGTGGAGTGAAAGGTCTTTCCTTTTAACTTACAGCAGCCTCTTCCTAAGACACATATATGCACCAGATGGGTGGGATATGGAGACAAGGAGGCCACGGAGGCTCAGAATGTCTCCTCACCCAGGTCAGCTCTCAGGCTGGACCCCCCTTCTCCAAAAGGGGGCACCACCCCAACAGTGCCTCATCGTCCGATACCGTCCTGCTGACGCTGACCTGCCACCTCCCGAGACACGTTCCTTGTATGTCAATCCCTCCTCCAGTGAGCATTGCTTAAGCTGCAAGTCCTGTTACATAATCAATACATGTACCCCAGAGAAGGATTTTCTAGTTGAAATCTTTGTGGTAGAAGACGGGCCGAGTGGCTATAAAATCAAGTCAGCAAATGCCTGTAGGCTCTGAAGTGACCAAGCGCTTACTCCAGACAGACCTTTATCACCTGCTACCTGGGCGAAATGGGCAGGTCACTTAGCCTGTTAGAACTTCAGGTCTCACCTGGACTTTGGAAAGATCTGCGCACCTCTGAGGTTCTCATAGCGACATAGTGAGATGACCTGCGGATGGTGCCTCACCCCTCGCCTGGCACAGGTTCCCTGCAGAAGTTTGCCCCTTTCTTATTTGAAAAATGATGGTGTTCTCTTCACTGGCCTTCTCTTCCAGTTCTAATAGGCTGGGGCGCCGTATTGTCTCAATTCTGAACATCACCGGAATTCCTGGGCTATAATGCCAGACTCTCAAGGTGTTAGACACTATCTCTCAGACACGGTCCATGAGAATTCCTTCTCCTGGTATCGCATGATGGTTCCCGGTGGCCTCATCCAGAAAACAGCCCCAAATCTATGTAAAGGATTGAAATCAGTTCTGGTTGGATGGAAAAAAACAGAGTATTCACGGTTTCTTCCCATAATCTCCACCCTCCCACACAAACATGTTAAAGAAATGGCTTTTAACCCCTAAGTTAACAAACCGCCCCGTCATCCACCTCTTTGGGCAAATGCTGTCTCACGGGCTGTACACAAAGGGTGAGGTCTTTCCCAAGAACAACAGAGTCCCTGGGATGACTGTCCTTCTTCTAACTCCTAGAACGCCATTGACATCCTGGGTTTCAGCTCAGAGGAAAAAGTGGGGATCTACAAGCTCACGGGAGCCGTGATGCATTACGGGAACATGAAGTTCAAGCAGAAGCAGCGGGAGGAGCAGGCCGAGCCGGACAGCACCGAAGGTAACCACGTCTGGGCAGAGACTAGCGTCTGACACTGTCCCTGTGTTCATGGGTGGCCGGGGCCCTGTGAGGTGAGCTCTGGGTTCCTCCCGAGAAGTGCTCATTGGAAGTCGCTCAAACGGGATGTGGGGTGTCCAAAGCTCATTGTACTTGCCCTGGGGAAGTCCACTCCCTCTGTCAAGGAATTCTATAGTGACAGATCCTTGAAAAACAAAAGCCATCATTCTTGTCAATGAATAATCACCTTGCTACCTCTCACCATCGCAGTTCACCTGTTACCTTAAGGTAGACATTGAGGAGAGGATAGGGTTCTGTGAACTTCCCTTTTTCTCTGTGCACATAAGCAGAATGCTTTCCTAAGCACCTGGGCCAGGTGAAAGGGTTTCCTCTTCCCGTGGCCTTCAGTCCCACTCTGACATCCGTTGAACTTGACCCTGAACCCAGGACTGGTGTACAGATCTCCCCACCCCCTACCCCATGACTCTCACCTGGATGGTGTCCCCATCCCCCTCTGCCTGGTCCTGGGAACAGAGCAGGGGGCAGTGGGAGGGGCTCCTGGCAGCAGGACACACCCACCGTGCGCCCAGTTCATCCACATCATCTTTCACACTGTTACAAGGTCTGTAAGGGAAAGACTGGTTCATCTCCAATAATTCTACCTATTGTAATATCGTCACAGTGTGTCTTGAGCCCCCCACCCCCACCATGATAAGTGGAAACAATAGCCTTGAGAGAAAAACCAGGAAAATATATGGGACTTTATCACTGCCCATAAAGGCTCACCTGATTAGGCTATGGTTGCCTGGGATAATCTCCTTTTATTAATTCCAAGTGGACTGACTAGGGACCTCATCGCAGGAGTAATGAATAGCCCATCCATATACCAGGGCCACCCCTGACACAAGGGGAGGGGATTATGCAAAGAATGTACACCAGGGGGCGCCAATCCTCAGGGCCATCTTGGAATCCTGCCTGTGTAGGTGGTGCAAGGTAAGGGGCAGCAGAGAAACTCTGTTAGAGCAAGAGACCCTTCTGATTGGGGTAATCAGGGAAGGCTTCCTGGAGGAAGAAGGCACCGACATGGACTTTGAAGGATGGATAGGATTCTCAAAGGTGTTGTGGGGGAGAAAGCAGTCTAAACAGAGGACACATGATGATCAAGGGGGAGGGGGAAGGAATGTGAGGGGCCTGAACAGTAGTGGGGTCCTCTTTGGCTACAGAAGAGGATGTGTAAGAGATGGGAATTAAAAAGCAGTTATTTTGGTATCAGTTGGAGAAGGCCTTGAGTGCCAGGACATATGGTCTAGAATGTACGTGGTAGGAACCAGAAACCATGAACTGTCCGCTTAGCAGGGAAAGTTCATGGGAATTAATCGGTGAGCAGTCAGGCTTCCCCAAAGTGTGGGACCCTGTAGGAGATGCCAGCTATTTTGAAGGGGAAGCGAGCAGAATTTCCTGCCTGTCTGACCACAGGCAGGTCAGGGATGAGGAAGAAGGATGTAATCACCCAAGCTTTCAAGTGTAAGTGACTAGAAGAATCCCATCCACCTACGAGGGCAGAGCAGGAAAAAGGGATAGTTTGAGCAAAGAGGAAAGCATACATATGGCCTCTTATTAAATACTTGACAAATACAGTCCTGGATTTTTTTTTTTTTGGCTTAATTCCCCAGCCAGCAATAAAGTAATGGTCCCATCCAAGAGGAACTACCCCTAGACGAACAATATTTCTCTTTATCTTCTTGATGAGCTCAGTGCAGGCAGCCAGATCTGACCCAAAGTCAACCACACTCCCAATGAACTATATGAAATTGCCAATTATCAACTGCTTTTGACCTTCTCCCAACATCTGAAGACTGGGTCAAAGTTCTGTAGCTCTCTCTCAGCTGTAAGCGTGGCATCTTGCAGGAATTTAGGAAGCTGCTTAACATGTATTGTGAACTGTCCAAATGATGCCTCCATTACTCCTATGCCATTTCTTTTTTAATTAGCAGACTCCAATATTACTGTGTAACTATATCTTCTTAAAAATGAAATTTAGGGGCACCTGGGTGGCTCCGTCGGCTAAGCGCCCAACTCTTGATTTCAGCTCAGGTCGTGATCTCAGGGTCGGGAGATCGAGCTTCACGTCAGGTTCTGTACTGACCATGGACCCTGCTTAGAATTCTCTCTCTCCTTCTCCATGTACCCCTCCCCTGCTCTCTCTCTCTCTCTCTCCCAAAAAAAGAAAAAAAAATAAATTTAAATATCAACAGGTCAAGATCAACCTTCAAGATTGCATCTAGAAGGCAAACTAAAGTTCTAGAAAACCTGTGCCCCGAGACTATGAGATCGAAACTTTCTCAGACAACCCCAGTCCTGGTGCACATAGGCGAACGGAAAAACACCAAAAAGGATTATAGGAAACATTTCTGGGAGGCCCCAGGGTCTGATTGGCCACATCAGCTGCTGCCGTCTTTGTGTGACCGCATTGCCCTCTTCCTTCAGTGGCTGACAAAGCTGGGTACCTGATGGGTCTCAACGCTGCAGAGATGCTGAAAGGCCTGTGTTGTCCGAGGGTGAAGGTTGGCAACGAGTATGTCACCAAAGGGCAGAACGTCCAGCAGGTAATGGAGTTGCCCTGAGTTCAGCTGACTCAGTTATTCTGCTATTTTAACCACCATCCCAAAGTTCTTTAAGGTGCAGGTGTCCAAAATCCATATGCAACTGCCTTCAGCATTAAGGGGAATTTCGTTCTTAGGTCCCAGGGGTAGCTTAAGGAATGCGCATGGAAGAGTGCCATTAGGCACCAAGAGGGCCGGAACCAGAAACTGAAGGGTACTCTGGAGCCAGACAGCCCTTCTGCAGCTCCTTCCCTGGGGCTCCATGGATGGTCATTGCTCTCCTTCTCTTCTGTGTCCTCACTAGGCAGACAAGCTCTCTCCACCTTACCTGCCCATGGCCACCCCGTAGCTCCCAAGTTCACATCTCTGTAGTTCAGCCTCCCATGGAGACTGAGACCAGTGTCTTTGATCCCAATTCCAAATTCTCAGGAAAAACCCTCCGTGCAACCCAACTTGGATCAGTAGTCCACCTCTGGTTCAGTTACATGCAGCCAAGTTCTAGAGTCGTGTTAATACCATGGCTGTTAGAAGACTATTTTTGTAAATGGGATAGTTCTCAGAGGGAGGGGAACGTCCTAAGCTGGCAAGTGCTTTAAGGGATATTTAATATCATGATGGACTATATGAAATTGCCCATCTCTAACCGCTTTTGACCTTGAAGACCTCATTGGCTTCATGCTCCAACCTTCAGGGTTGAGTGGGTGATCTTTCTTCAAGGTGACCAACTCGGTGGGCGCTCTGGCCAAGGCCGTCTACGAGAAGATGTTCCTGTGGATGGTCACTCACATCAACCAGCAGCTGGACACCAAGCAGCCCAGGCAGTACTTCATCGGAGTCTTGGACATTGCTGGCTTTGAGATCTTTGACGTGAGTTGCTCGAATAAATGTCTCTTAAGGTCCTTCCTCTTTGTGTCTTCTCTTCGGAGTCCCCACTGGATTTTCCAGACTCACTCCAACTCTTGCTCTTTGCAACACCCAGTTCAACAGCCTGGAGCAGCTGTGCATCAACTTCACCAACGAGAAGCTGCAACAGTTCTTCAACCACCACATGTTCGTGCTGGAGCAGGAGGAGTACAAGAAGGAGGGCATCGAGTGGGAGTTCATCGACTTTGGGATGGACCTGGCTGCCTGCATCGAGCTCATCGAGAAGGTAGAGGAATAGAGTCTGCTCTCCCGGGACTGCCCCTCCTTGGCTGGGACCGTCATCGCTTTGCTCTCACTCTACCATGCGGGTAGAATGGTGATCCTTGCACTACTCTTCCAACCTCCGGAGAGCTGAATCCCCTTGCACAGACAAGTGTTTGGAATGCATGCATAATGCAGACACCTAAACAGATACATGGTTGGTTAAGATCCAAGGGCTCAGTTCTCCCAGGAATGTGAACGGGAGCCCAGGAGGAACAGTGGCCTTTCATACCTTTGTAACTTGTCCAAAGACCCTAAGAGGACAGACAACAGAGCAGTAGAGTTCTTGGCATAATGTTACTATAAAAACAGCCGAGGAGGGGGTGCCTGGGTGGCTCAATTGGTTAAGCCTCTGCCTTCGGCTCAGGTCATGATCTCAGGGTCCTGGGATCGAGCCCCACGTTGGGCTTCCTGCTCAGCAGGGAGTCTGCTTCTCCCTCTGCCTGCCGCTCCCCCTGCTAGTGCTCTTGCTCTTTCTCACTCTCTCTCAAATAAATAAATAAATAAAATCTTTAAAAAAAAAAAAACTAAAAAAAAAAAAAAAGAAATTCCCATACCGTTTGGAGCACTGGTGATATTGGAATGAGTTTCTCTTCCTAAGGTGGCTGCTAAGAAATCCGCACATGATTGTTTCAATATCACTCATATTATTTTATGTCTATGTATGTAACTTTCCTTTTTTGGAGGGCACGGTGGTGGTAACCTGTTGCTAAAAGTGAGCTACATTTATATGCATACAGTTTCTTTCCATGTTCTTTTGTTCAACAAGCATCCATTAAGCCCTTACTCCATGTCTAGCTCCTAAGCGAGTGGTAACACCAGAAAGGTTGTATTTGACTCCTGCAGACAATGGAGTTATTGAGATGCGATATTAAATGCTGAGTCATGGTCTGTCATCCTACTTTCAGCCCATGGGCATCTTCTCCATCTTAGAAGAGGAGTGCATGTTCCCCAAGGCCACAGACACCTCCTTCAAGAACAAGTTGTATGACCAGCACCTGGGGAAGTCCAACAACTTCCAGAAGCCCAAGCCTGCCAAAGGCAAGGCCGAGGCCCACTTTTCTCTGGTTCACTATGCCGGCACCGTGGACTACAACATCGCCGGCTGGCTGGACAAGAACAAGGACCCCCTGAACGAGACCGTGGTCGGGCTGTACCAGAAGTCTTCCCTAAAGCTGCTGTCCTTCCTTTTTTCCAACTACGCTGGTGCAGAAACAGGTGAAATTCCCCACCCCACCCCCACTATGTGCAAAGCTCTGCGTCATTACTTATGACCCAGAGCTGCTCCTTGAAGAACGAGTATTCCGCTGTGATCATCAGACGGAGCTGGATTTATTTGTCTGTCTCTGATTATCCAATTTTCTTTCTCTTATGCTTCCTCTCCCTTAAGAGGAAGTCCCTGGACTCCCAGGGGACAAAAGAGACAGTATCACATTTTTAAATAGCTTTTAAAGATTGACATGGGGTGGCTGGCTGGCCTATTCTGGTCATTTCAGGTAAATGGAACCACTTTGCACCTGGCTTTCTTTTGTGTTACAGAATGTTCCCAGGATTTGTCTGTGTTGGGACACACTTCTTTTATAGATGTGTAATATTCCAGGGTGTGGAAAACACACATTTTGTCTATCCACTGGGGAGTTGATGGATATCTGGCTACTGATGATCTTGCTGCTATGAACATTTGTATACAAGTTTCTGTGCTGGCTTATAGTGTCAATTCTCTTGTATATATCCATAGGTCAATTCTCTTGTATATATCCACAGGCCCTCAACAGCTGAGTCTTATGGTAACTCTGTATCCAGTTTCTCCAGGGACTTCCAGACTGTTTTCCAAAATGGTTGCACAAGCCAGTATCACTTGCTAAGTTTATTCACATTGTATTTTTAAAAATAATCACCAAAGAACAGTTTTAAGATGATGGACTGTCTTAAATGCATCAATTTAAAAAATTAATGTTCTCAGTGTAAAAATATAGACAACGTACTCATTCGTCCTATGATTAGTTTATTTTAAAAACAAACTAGAAGGGGCGGCCTGGGTGGAGCAGTGGGTTAAGCGTCAGTGGGTTTGTGTGCAGGTCATGACCTTGGGGTCCTGGGATCGAGCCCCATGTCAGATTTTGTGCTCAGTGCAGAGTCTCCTTGGGATTCTCTCTCTTCTTCTCCCTCTGTCCCTTCCCCAGATCTCTCTCTCTCAAATAAATAAATAAATCTTAAAAAACAAAATAGAACAAAAACTCTTCAGTTCTGTGACATCAAAAGAAAACCAAAAGTCCCATTTCGGGGTTTGAAGGACGTGGCCACCACTAAAAAAAAAAGAATCCTAGTGCACTATTGGTGGGAATGTAAGTTGGTGCAGCCAGCTGTGGAAAACAGTATGGAGGGTCCTCAAAACATTAAAAATAAAATTACCATATGATCTAGCAATCCATATCTGAAGGAAGCAAAATCACCATCCTTAAGAAATTATCTCCACCCCTGTGTTCATTGGAGCATTATTTACAATAGCCAAGACATGAAAACAACCTATGTGTCCATCAACAGATGAATCGATAAAGAAAACATGGTGTACTTTTCAGCCATTAAAAAAAGAGAGAGAGAGAGAGAGAGAGAATCTTGGGTTTGTGACAACATGGATAGACCTTGAGAACCCGATGCTAAGGGAAATGAGCCAGACGGAGAAAGACAAATCCTGTACCATCTCACTTATATGCGGAATCTAAAAAAAAAAAACCCTATCTCTCATGGAAACAGAGATCGGACTTTGTGGTTGCCGGAAGCAAGGGGTGAGGGGTGGGGGAATTGGATGAAAGTGTCAAAAGATACCAACTTCCAGTTATAAGATAAATAAGTTCTGGGATGTAATGTACGGCAATTGCGTATTTAAAAGTTGCCAAGAGAGTAGATCTTAAAAGTTCTCATCACAAGGAAAGTAATCCTAACCAGGTATGGGCAACAACGTGACTATTTCAAAATATAGACATGTATCAAACATGAAAGATATGCAATGTTATTTCTATGTCAATAATATCTCAGTAACCCTGGGGAGCAGGGGGAGGGCTCAGGGTTGAATCTGACCCACCCTCGGTGTCTGTCTCCAGGTGACTCCGGGGGAAGCAAGAAGAGTGGGAAGAAGAAAGGCTCCTCTTTCCAGACCGTGTCAGCGGTGTTCAGGGTTTGTGTTTTGGCAACTTCTGCATTTGGTTGTTCTTGTGCTCCATGAAACGGCGTTTGCTGACGTTAAAGTGCTCGTTCTGATTTGCGTCCCAGGAAAATCTGAACAAACTGATGACCAATTTAAGGAGCACTCACCCTCACTTTGTGCGATGCCTGATTCCCAATGAGACCAAGACTCCCGGTGAGTGAGAATCCATCAGAACAGGGCTCCCCAAAACATGTGCAAACTTCTGCGTGCGTTCGTGCGGGTTTCCCTGAGCTGAGGGTTGTGGGGTTTACCTCCTCTCAGTGTCATCTGTGAAGTGACACGGCCAGACTTAGCGAATACGAATACAGATGCTCCATTAAGTTCGAATTTCAGGTAAACAATGAAACATGTCTTCGCGTAGGTATGACCCATGCAGTGTCTGGGATACACTTAACACTAAACAATGATGTCCTGTATCTGAAATTCAAGTTCACCTTGGCATCCTGTGTTTTATCCGGCACCCCTACTCTGAAGTCCGTATCCCTCATAGTCAAGTACGTAGAGAGGCATATCAGATCTGTGACTTTCCTGGGGTTTTCCAAGAGCTCTGTGACTCCTTTCCCCCAAAGAACACCACTGCATCTGAGTAGTCCGCAGTTAAAACACCTGTTTTCCGAGCGTACAGAGTATGCAATTACTTTCCACCTGTTACTGCCCACGGGGCCCTTAGCTGCGTACTTTAGCTTTCTGGGCTATAAGACGAGGATTAAAGTGACGTTTCGCGCATGCATTCACTTACTTAGCTATTCATTTATTTATTTAATGAGTGTGTGTAAACTCTGTAAATATTAATTCACTCAGCCTGCCTGACGGGGTTGTTGTGAGGATCGCTTGAATGAGTGCGTGTCAAGCACTTCGAGCTGGGCCACGTGCCCGGTGAACACTCAGTGTGTCTGGTTGTCAGTGATAATCCCAACAGTTGTTATTAGTATAATTACAAGAAGAAGAATTACGATAATAATGTTATGTATGATAATGCATATGAGAAATGATGACATCATGGGAAACGAGTTTATTTGTTAATTAAATAAAAATTAATTTATATTTCATTTCATTTTTATTCATATTTATTTTATTATATTTATATTTATTTTTATTATAGTATTTTATCTTAATTATTTGTCTTATTTATTTTTTATTTATCTTATTTATTAATAACAAATATTAATTTATTACTACATTAATAATTAATTGCTTATATTGTTACAGTAGAAGTACATTATTAATACTTGTTGTATTTATTATTATTATTATTACTACATTAATAATTAATTGCTTATATTGTTACAGTAGAAGTACATTATTAATACTTATTATATTTATTATTATTATTATTATTACGGAAAACCAGGCATTTTAATTCTCCAAACGACCACGGCTACTCTTCCGTGGAAGTCCAGGTCGAAGGCAAAAACCAGCTGAAAACGCGCTGTTAGGACCCACATTGCCTTTGCAGGCTGCAGCCCTCCCAGTGCACCCAGCACAGCACACTTCTCCTCCAGGGTTGGAACGGAGCTGTTTCTGTGGTTGCTGTGCATCAGATGAAATTGTTGGCTTGTGTGCAGCTGTCGTGTCACAAAAGCGGATTTCCATCACTGTTTTTGAGCCTGTGTCAGCGCAAATCAAAGGTGGGGTCCATGAAGCACTTCCCTGCAGGTGTCAGGTGACAGGGATGGATGGCCCCTCGCTGGGGAAACCTGTGCCTCTAGGGGCCCCCAGGGGTTTGGGCAATGCACCGCCTGCCTTTTTCTCTTGGAAGGAGAATTGTGATGACATCACCATCCCTTCCTCTCCATTTTGCTTCTCCTTCGTCCTGGCCCCGCTCCGTTTTCTTTCTCATTTCCGAGAATAGATTGACCGTAGTATAGGAGCGTGGGCGAGGCTTTGGAAAGGACCTAATGGGGCTTCTTCCTTTTCTAGAATAGAGTGTAGAGATGGAGGAGATTGAAGTGCCTGCCCCAGGGCATCCGGAGCTGGGGCTGGACCAAACCTCGGGCAAGCTCTGGGCAATGGTGGATGGTGTCTGCTCGCACAAGGGGAGCGAGGGGACAACGTGGGAAGGAATGGACCAGCAGGCTGAGGAGGTCAGGAGGGGCTAGTTTGGATCATCTCGGTGGGCCCCAGGCTGTGGGGGCTGCCGTGGTTGTCTGGTGCCTGGCCTGAGCCTGGCAGCCCAATGAGGCAATGGTTGAGGGACCGTGGCTTTGGGTCTTAGCTTGTTGGAAGTGAGATGTGTGCTCCCAGGGGAGCAGTCTGACATCCTAGGAACTGGCTCTTGGTGGCCGGGGTCAGGGGCAGTCTCTCAGGGTCTGCAAGTCCCCAAGGTGCCAAACATCATAAAATGCAATTTTTGCATTTGCAATATTTGCAATTTTTTTCATTTTAAGACACACAATTCACACAACTGCCCAAGAAACTGAGCTGGCAGGAGGAAGGAGTTTGTTGGAGGTGCTGAATGAGGGATAACTTGAGAAAGGGAAGGCAAGGCAGTAGCTCGGGGGACTCTTTAGAATTTTTGCAAGTGAGTCAGAGGGCAGAGAGGACTGTTCTTGATGGGCCTTCCAGACACTGTCTCCGCCTGAGTTGGGAGGGACACCCTGAGAGAAGTCAACCCAGTTCTGAGCCTGCAGCCACAGCAGGGGCCCCGGGGAAGGAGGGAGCCCAGTCTGAGCTCTGAGACTACCAGGCAGGGCCCTCACCTCTCCAGGAAATGGGGGCACACAGCAAGCAAATACTACAGCTGGCATCAGAACCCCCTCAAAATTCTCATCCGAGAA
Organism: Enhydra lutris kenyoni; assembly: GCF_002288905.1. Lineage (NCBI taxonomy): Eukaryota > Metazoa > Chordata > Mammalia > Carnivora > Mustelidae > Enhydra > Enhydra lutris. The sequence continues at coordinate 4,357,064 of NW_019154166.1, read as the reverse complement.
ATCCAAGCTGGACTTGGTGATCCGTCAGGTTCGCTCCCAGGAGACATCCTCTGTGTGTCTAACATCTCTCCCCTGTCTTAACTACTCCCTTGAGACTGAATCACAGGCCCATAGAACCTTCAGGAATGATGGAAATGTTCCACGTCCGTGCCGTCCAGTACAGCAGCCGCTGACCTGGTGCGGTTAAGAATATGAATTTTTCATCTTAATGAATTTAAATTTTAATAACCACATGTGGCCAGAAAGTACTGTACCCGACGGCACAGTCCAGCAGCAGAGCCTTGAAAATGGCATGAGTAGTCATCTCTCCTCCCAGCCACTGGGGAAACTTGTGAGCCTTCTAGAAGCTTCCAGAAGGCTCGTCAGAGACAGCTTCAGCCTCCCTCTCCCCAGCAACCTAGGGAATGCACAAGGAAAGCCATTATGCAGCCATAAGAAGGCTCCTAACCACGCACACAGCCCCAATACAGGATTTTCTCAGTCCTCGTTTGTGCGTGACCCAAGAGCGTCCCTGATAAGGGCTTGTCTCTATGGGTCCCCTTCTTCCTCCCAATGTTGGTGTCCCCTCTTCCTTCCCAGACCTCATGCTCAGCGGTCAGCAGAGGACCCCCCCACGTTAAACCCTTTGCATCCTCTGAAGCACAGCTGTCCTTTGCTCTGTTTCTCTGCTCCCACTACAGGCACAGCCTGCAGATGCTACAGCCTTGACCTTGAGTAGAGAAGGGCACAGCATGTTATCTAATGGGAAGTCCAGGGGGCAACCCATACTCATTCTAGCCTAGCTGGACTCGAGGGTCATCAACAGGGTGAAGATCCATATTTTGGTTTTTGGCCCATAGGAATGGGATACTCGAGTGTCCTCAGAGGCTGGGATTATCTCCTACTGTGAGACTATGTCCATCCCATCATTCTTAGAGTTGGTGTTAACCCTTTCCGCTCAAGTCTGGGTGTGTTGGCGTGTCTCACGGTGGCCAGACCGTCAAAGACAAGGAAAAAGCCCCTGACATACCCTGGGGCGTGATGGACAACCACTTCTCTCCCCAGGTGTGATGGACCACTACTTGGTCATGCACCAGCTACGCTGCAATGGGGTCCTCGAGGGCATCCGGATTTGCAGGAAAGGATTCCCCAGCCGGATCCTCTATGCAGACTTCAAACAGCGGTAGGTCACCTGGCTTTGCATCTCTCTCTCTCTCTCTTTTTTAAGATTTTATTTATTGATTTGAGAGAGAAAGAGAGCATGAGAAGAGGGAGTAGCAGAGGGAGAGGGAGAAGTCAACTCTCCCGCTGAGCAGGGAGCCCCACATGGGGCTCGATCCTGGGACCCCAAGATAATGACCTGAGCTGAAGGCAGATGCTTAACCCACTGAGCCACTCAGGTGTCCCCATATCTCTTTCCTTCTGAGGGCTCCTTGAGCTGAGTGGTTGCTGAGTTCACAGCTTCCCAGGGTTTCCGTGGGCCTTCTTTTTAGCTGGGAGTGGGGTGGGGGGGATGAGCTATGCCCAAAGTGAGGGCCAGGCCAGCCCAAACTGGTCCCAGCATCAGCCCCAACCTTCCACCTCAACTGGGCCTTCAAAGCAGAGCTTCTCACCTTCTGGACTAGATAATCCTTTCTTATGGGGGTTGTCGTGTGTGTTGTAGGATTTTAGCAGGATCCCCAGTCTCTACCTACAGTGTCAGGAGCTAACCACACCCCATCCACTGGGACAATAAAAAATGTCACCAGACAGGGGCACCTGGGTGGCTCAGTGGGTTAAAGCCTCTGCCTTTGGCTCAGGTCATTATCCCAGGGTCCTGGGCTCGAGCCCCACATCAGGCTCTCTGCTAGGCAGGAAGCCTGCTTCCCTCTCTCTCTCTCTCTGCCTGCCTCTCTGCCTACTTGTGATCTCTCTCTGTCAAATAAATAAATATAATCTTTAAAAAAAAATGTCACCAGACATTGTCAGATATCCCCTGGGCAGGGGGGGAGAAGTGCAGGTGGGGGGGTTCTGTTGTCCCCAGTTGAGTCCCGCTGCTCCAGACCAGCTCTCTCCTCCCAACTGCTATCTGGGCCCAGAACTCCAGGCCTTGTCTGGAGTAGAGGAGGGGTGAGGACCCTCCAGGAGTAGGGGAACCACAGGTCTGTGTCACAGATGATTTCAAGGTTCTTTTATGCAGATAACTGCTTCCTCTGAAAACAAAACTCCAACTGTGTACCCCTTCTCCCAGACTAGCTGTACAATAGTCCATGTCCTCCTAAGGCTGGAGCAGGAGAAGATTCTAGAAGGCCTGGTCTTAGGTATAGGGCAGGCCTTGTCTTAGCTATGGGGCCTTTCTCGGGGATTGAATCCATTCAGAAAATGTCGTCCCTCGACGGAAACCACCTTCCAAGCTAGCACTGCCAAGCCAATGCAGAGGGGCCCAAGTAGATGTTAGGCCTGACCCGGCTTCCGAAGCCAGATTGGAGGGAGGATAAGGTGTTTTCTCAGCTTCCTATGTGCTCGGCCAACTGATAGCAGACTCTAGCCCCTAAAACCCTGGTGGCGCTCCAGAGTCCACGTGTCCTCAGTGGAGGGCATGGTCTTTCTGGATATGGGTCATCCCAGAATGAGTTGGGCCCTGGCAGGGGTGAGGCCCCGGAGCAGAAAAGAGCAGGGTACAGCCCTCAGGAAATTACACGGAGGGATCACCCTCCCAGCTCTGTGGGCCAGACCCCCTTCTCCCCCGAGACGCCCCTCCCCCCAACTCCGCAGCACCCAGCTGCTAGCAGGTGGCTGACCAACCACGCTCCCCACCCCCCACTGCCCCGCAGATACCGGATCCTCAATGCCAGCGCCATCCCCGAAGGACAATTTATTGACAGCAAAAATGCTTCTGAGAAGCTTCTGAGCTCCATCGACGTGGACCGGGAACAGTATCGGTTTGGGCACACCAAGGTGAGAACACACGGAGCTGGGACACCTCCCCCCTCCACCCTGCATCACCCATGGCCCCTGGGCTGCTTGTCGGCTGGTGGGAGGAAAGGACCACTCTCCCCGTCCGGCCAACCTGACCGCCCCATTGCGCAGGAGCCCACGCAGAAGGAGCCTGAGTCTGGGGACCGAGAATCCTGTCCCCGTGTTGGTTTTTAAGTGTCTAGAGGTTTAATTAGAAGCCAGACCCCACCCCCATCCCAGCATTGGAAGAAAGCAATAGAAAGTTCTAGGGTCCTAAGAGAGCAGAGCAAAGGCTCTTTTATGTGGGACGAGAAAGCCAAGGAGAGAGAACGCAGCAAGGATTCCAGAACAGTGGGAACTTGGAGGGAATGATAATAACAGACAGAAATGCCCACCATTTATTGAGCACACGGAGATCTGGCCCTGTGACTCGCCCTCTGTGCACCTGGCATTCAGTCCTCCCCATAACCTGAGGGACATAAGGCTAGTCCTGACCTCATGGGGTTACAGGGAGGGCAAGGGAAATAAAGGCTCCCAGAGGGCAAGAAACGTGCTCAAGGTCACAAGGACAGTGAGGGACAGAGGCCAGCTTCAAATCCTGGCCTGATCGCAGAACTCTCCCTCCTGGAAAGGGTCAGACCGGGGCTCACGGCCCCCCGAAGGGGGCCTTGCTTACTCGGAATGTCAGCTGGAGTGACCCATGGGTATGTGGCCCTGAGGAACTGTCTGCGAGTTTCTCCCAATCTGGGCGCAGTGGAGCTCAGAGGGTACTTTCTGGGCTCACCCTTGCCTCCTGTGTGGGAGCTCTGTCTGAACTGGGCCATGGGGGTTTGAGGGGCCAGGAACGTCCTATGGAATGAGCTCAGGAGAGGCCACTGTGGGGCCCAGTGGACGGCCCGTCCCAGGCCACGGCTCTGAAGGCTGAGGGCTGGGCTGGGCAGAAACCGGCTCCCAGGAGGACCCCGGGTTACACAGCAGCTGGAACACGGCCGGGCTCGTCTCTCCTCTGATGCAGGTGTTTTTCAAAGCTGGGCTTCTCGGACTCCTGGAGGAGATGAGGGACGAGAAGCTTGTGACCCTGATGACGCACACACAGGCCGTGTGCCGGGGATACCTGATGCGGGTGGAGTTCAAGAAGATGATGGAGAGGAGGTGAGGTGGACCCTCGCCCCTCCTTATCCTGCCCTCCCTACTTCACAGCTGCTAGTTGCTTCCCGGTTTTAGTCTTGGGGCATCGCTGTCCTTGCTCATTCATTTACCCCACCACCTGCTGAGCAGCCTGTCCGTGCTTGGGGACCCTGCATGGTGCTGGGCATACAGAGAGGAACCCTGCCCTCCAGGAACTCAGGGGAGGTACCCAACACAAGTTCCCTTCTTCCTCGTTCATGAGGCCAGAGCCAGGCGTCTGCTGGGAAGCCATGGCAGGTGCCTACGGGGAGCAGTGAGAGGACCAGGTTTGTAGATGACAAGGGCCTGAACTAGGACATAGGAGTCCAGGGACACTGAAGAGTCTTACTCCTTCAGTAATTCACCAGCAACCCTCATGACTGGTAACATGCGGGAATTTCAGGGAGAGGGGAATTGTGGGGGAGGCCCCTTCTCCCCAATTCCCCGATGCCTATATGGCTCTGACATTGGCATTGCCACGTGGGCCACCATCATGCATTAGTCGAGAGCAGCTTGTGGGCATCTAGCTGGGTGAGGTGAATGGAAGCCAGCACAGAAACAGGGAGGAGAAGGGCCCTGGGCAGGAGTCGGTTTATGGGAAAGGGAAGCAAGTTTTGAGGCACACATGAGCTCTAGAGAATACAGAGTGGGAGATAAGGCAGTTGTCTCTAGGACATTGGCGACGGTCGAAATCAGGAAAAACGGCGAATTCTGGGAGAGCAAGTGTTGGGGAGACGGTCCCAGGCATACCCGCCCAGGTAAGCAGGAAGAGGGAGCCCACGCGGCAGAGCACACCATGAGACAGGAATCATGAAATCGAAGACAAGGGGGTCTTTCAAAACGGGGAGAGTCAGCCGTTCAAATGTGGGAGACGGGCGCCTGGAGGGCTCAGTCGGTTGGCATCTGCCTTCAGCTCTGGTCGTGATCCCAGAGTCCTGGGATCCAGTCCCGTGTAGGCTTTCTGCTCAGGGGGAGTCTGCCTCTCCCCCTGCCACTGAGCCTGCTCATGCTCTGTCGCTCTCCCTCTGTGTCAAATACGTAAATAAAATGCGGGAGACAGACTCAGGCGAGTAGGGAGGAAGATGCTCCCAGCATTGGTGATCGGTATCTTAGGGACTGCGTTCCAGTACTGTGGTGGGGGTGGAGTCTGATGGGGGGCAGGGTCCACAAATGGTCCCGTGCCCTCTGTCACCTCCACCTCTGTGCATGCCGCTGCCTCTGTCCCTCATCTGCAGAGCGAGCCCCAGGGCCCATAGAGCCGCAGAGCTCGGCTGCCCCTGCAGCGGGGAAGGGCGAAGGGCCTGGGCTCCAGGGCAGGAGGGGCGGACAGGAGTCCTTGCTGGGGTTCATTAACGCGGTCCGATGGGGCATGCAGGGACTCCATCTTCTGTATCCAGTACAACATCCGCGCCTTCATGAACGTCAAGCACTGGCCCTGGATGAACCTGTTCTTCAAGATCAAGCCGCTCCTCAAGAGCGCGGAGGCCGAGCGAGAGATGGCCACCATGAAGGAAGACTTCGAGAGGGCCAAGGAGGAGCTGGCCAGATCGGAGGCTCGCCGGAAGGAGCTGGAGGAGAAGATGGTGTCCCTGCTGCAGGAAAAAAATGACCTCCAGCTGCAGGTCCAGTCTGTAAGTACCTGCCGGGTGAGAATAGAAACCAGGAGCAACACGGAGGCCCCAACAGGTGCGTGGATGTAAGGGCCAGTGGTGCCACCTCGTGGGCGTACGGAGCATTGCAGGAGGGCGAGGGCCCGGCTTCGCCGTCGCGGAGTTTCTTGGGAGCATGTCTGCAAAGCGAATTTCTTTGCACCCTCACTTCTGAATTCCACAGCGGAGTGAGACTGTTGTTGTGGGTATGAGGGGACTGGGTCTGTCCTCATGATTAAAACCTGTCAGGCATGCCCCAGGTCTTAAAAAAAAAATCATGTAAATAAGCATTAAAGTAAATCACTAAAACAATTCAAAGGAGGGACCATTTTATACACACGTATATAAGTTTCGGTAATATCGGTAATATGATTATACTAAAAATGCTTTGCAGTTTTTAATCAGGGAAATAGGGGAAAGGCAGCTGCTTCCAGCATGTCACACTCTGGCAGCATCATTGTATCAATTCACAAATTAAGGTGTTTATCATTTGCCTTTTTTTAATAAACTCCCAAATGCCATGCATACAAAGCATTTTCTCCTCTCCTTTTCACTTACCCCGTCAGTACAGTGCGGTCACTTGGAGCACTTTCCCAAGGCGAGTGGGCAAGGGGATAGCTGGGTTTCTATCCCAGACCCTCCACTTGATAGCTGTGTGGCCTCGGGCAAGTTACTTAGCCTTTCTGTGCCTCCATTTTCTCATCTGTAAAATGGGCCCAGTAACAGCACACACGTCATGAGGTTGTCGAGAGAATCAGATGGGCCTATGCGGGTGAAATGCTGAGCACGTAGTACGTATTCAGTTAACACTGATGCTTATTCTTATCCATAATCTCGAAGTGGGGGGTCCAGTTTTTACAACACTCTTGTACAAGAAGATGTAGCCTGATTGGGTTTAAGAGTAGAATCAGCTCGGGGCGCCTGGGTGGCTCAGTGGGGTAAGCCTCTGCCTTCGGCTCAGGTCATGGTCCCAGGGTCCTGGGATTGAGCCCCTCATCGGGCTCTCTGCTCAGTGGGGAGCCTTCTTCCCTCTCTCTCTATCTCTGCCTGCCTCTCTGCCTGTCTCTCTGTCAAATAAATAAATCTTAAGAAAATAAAAGAGTAGAATCCCCTCATCTTCGCCTGTCCGAGAGACTCATTACAGAGCCTTCTGGGACATCTACGAGCTTAATCCCTTTCTTCCTATTTTGAACTTCCTGTTCTGTGGCTCGAGGAGGCAGGACTCCCGGGGCAGACACCACGTTTTCCATTGGAAGTTAAAAGGTGGTAATGTTTTGAAAATACTAGTTAGCTTGTGGTAACATTGGGTAGAGGAGTCATTTTTCGACGTGTGGTGAGAGGAAGTGAAACGGCAGCCTGGCCGAATTTGGGCAAATGGGCAAAAGCTTCGTGAACTGTATGGACTCTGTTGTTTGGAATTATTTCAGGTGAATTTCTATTAAGTGGATGTCCTTGGTAGTTAAAAAAAGGTATACGGATAATATACAAGTGGTGTGTGTGTGTGTGTGCATGTGTGTGCACACGTGAATGTGCACGTGTGTGCACGTGTGTTTGTGTGCACGTGTCTGTACCTGTACACGTGTGTGCACAAGTGTGTGGGCGTGTGTACATGAGTGTATGTGCACATGCATGTGTGTGTGTGCATATGAGTGTGTGTGCGTGTGACCCATTCCTCACCTCAGGTACAGATAGTGGGCTTCTGGAGGGCAGAGCATGTCCCGAGTAGGGTTTGCTGAGAGTCTGACCGAAACACAACCCTCTGGTTCTTCCAGGAAACAGAAAACCTGATTGATGCGGAGGAGCGCTGTGAGGGGCTCATCAAAAGCAAGATCCAACTGGAAGCCAAAGTCAAGGAGCTAAACGAGAGGCTGGAGGAGGAAGAGGAGGTGAACTCCGACCTTGTGGCAAAGAAGAGGAACCTGGAGGATAAATGCTCGTCTCTCAAAAGGGACATCGACGACCTTGAGCTGACCCTGAAGAAAGTGGAAAAGGAGAAGCACGCCACTGAGAACAAGGTGGGCAAACCAGGGAGTCCCCCACTCCCCCGGCTTCTGGAACCATCCTTACTTCCTCTTAGGAGCAGACGTTGCCTGAAGTCGGAGGCAGGAGCCAGCAGGCGGGCAGTGAGGTCCCACCAAGTCCCATCCTTCTCCGCCTTGGTCTCTCTACCCCGCAGGCTCTTCTCAACCCTCCTCCTGCCTCGCTGGTTAGACCCCAAACTTCCAGCCCCCAGCCCATCCTGCACAAAGCAAGGGATCCTCGACGAGGGTGGTGTCCTATTCATTCTTGTTTGCACTTGGCTCAGGAAGAGCAAAAAATAGCCTCCAGGGGCCAGGTAGATGATGAGGGATGCAGGTGGTGAAGGGGGCAGGAAGCTGGGCCACCCCCCCCCCCCGCCAGGGACATGGGCAAACAGGGACCCTCATGTGTTGCTGGCAGCTTATAGACTGACGCAGCCTTCGGGAAAGCACTGGAAATACTCGGTCACATTAAGGATCCTTACACTTTGCAGAAATGCATGAAAATCACAGCCCTTGAGTCACATAATAATGGTTGCTAATGAGTTAGAGCAAGGGATCGGGTTGACCTGGTAGGAGGTGACCCAGAGTGAGTGTGGGATCCACACCTGGGAGGGGTGGAAAGGGACATTAGGGAGGCGTGGAGACTTGCCAGGAGTTGAGCCCCTGCTCCATCCAAGGCAGCAACACTGAACCAGCGGCTCCGGGTGCGAATGCGAATCTCCAACGCTTTAGATTTTCCAGGAGCAGGAGTCCATGAGTCCAGATTTTGTGTGACATTACACTGCCTTTTTCAATATTAATAATTTATGCAGAAGCTATACAGAAAACACGTCCCCCGCCAGATTCAGCCCGTGGGGTGGGAGTTTAAGAACCTCTGATCTGGAAGAGAGGCGTACGTAGAGCAAAGTTCGATTTAATGCCTTAAAGCTTTCTGTGTGGCACCCCCCACCTCGGCTTCCTGAGGGCACAGGTTCCCATTCTGGACCATTCTTGTATAGCATGTTGTATCTTTCCTTACTCTTCCCGCCTTTTTCTAAACCCCCAACCTGGGAAACAGACTCCTGTGGATATATAATGATAGAGAGAGACTGATGGGTTGCCCTTCCAAAGCCTCCTATGTGCATTTCAGAGCCCTCCCTTGTAGGACATAAACTCATGTCTGAAGGAATGATGCTAACGGCTCTGCGGCCAGCCAGCCAAGAAGCGAAGGGCTGGGAGGCTGCCAGTTTCAGGATAATGTAACCCACACAGTGACTGCCTCCCAGGGCAGTAGGGACGCGGTAGCCAAAAAGGCAAAAAAAAGCGAAAAGGAAAGGGGAAAATAAAAATCCGTAGCTTCTGATTGAGTTGTCTGAGCACACCATGGGTGTGGTTATTCTCCCAGGTAAAGAATCTTTCCGAAGAAATGACAGCCCTCGAGGAAAACATCTCCAAACTGACCAAGGAGAAGAAGTCCCTGCAGGAAGCCCATCAGCAAACACTAGACGATCTTCAGGTGGAGGAAGATAAAGTCAACGGTCTCATCAAAATAAATGCCAAGCTAGAGCAGCAAACCGATGATGTAAGGATGTTTTACTCCCAGGTCCCAGCGGCTGTTGCTTGCAGAGGCTGGGATTAAATGGGGTGGGGGGAGGGTCTGACTTCTAATTCTGGAGCAGATTCCCTGAGTCTGGACCTCAGCCCCCTCCACACAAGTCTTGCTGTCCCTGTGTCTACCTCATGAAATGGGGATATGACCCACTTCACCTCGGAGGGTTTTCATGGAAAGCTCAGCATGGGGGCACCGGGGGGCTCAGTCCTTAAACATCTGCCTTCAGCTCAGGTCATGATCCCAGGGTACTGGGATTGAGTCCCGCATCGGGCTCCCTGACCAGCAGGGAGCCTGCTTCTCCCTCTCCCCGGCCCCCCACTCCTGCTTTCTCTCAATAAATAAATCTTTAAAAAAAAAAAAAAGAAGGAAGGAAGAAATAGCACGTAGAGTGTGTTCAGTAAAACATTAGGTAGAGTGTGTTCAGTAAAACATTAGCTGCTACTATACCCCTCATTATCGTCATGGTAATTAATCATCATAATTAACATCCCCTCTCGAGTCCTTGGGTTCGCAAAGTTCCAGTCTTGTTCTAACATTGTTAAAATTGAGTGATTTTAATATTGTTAAATAGGAGTCCTATTTGTGCCCATAACAATTACCATTTCCTCCCATCATGTTACTATTTTTTGTTTTGTTTTATTTTTAGTTTCTGAGGTTGACGGTAGTGATTCATCAGTTGCATATAGGCTCTTGATACAAGAGCCAAGCCTGACGTTTGCAGGCTTACTCACGACCGTGTCTGGAACTTGTCCAGATTGCATGTTTTCCTGAGGCCAGAGCAGGCGAGCACCATGCTACCTCTGGGAGGAGTACGGCTGTGCAATCTAGACCTTCCCCGGCTTGGCTACAGCAGAGCCCATCCATGGACGCCCTGCTTCTTCCCTTCTGGGCACAAGCATGCACTTAGGGTCACCATGATTCTACAGGGAAGGAACAGGTCAAGTGAGAATCAGCCAAAAGAGGCACCAGAATGCTTCCAAGAGATACAGGGTAGCCTTTGGTGCAGGAGGGAAGAGTGGAGACATGGGGAATCTTGCTCCGCCGTCCTGGGGCCAGATGCCAGTGGTCATACCCCACGGGAGCTCTCGGAAGCCATCAGCGCCGGTGCGGCTATGCTGGCCAAGGGGTGAGCTCCAACCTTTGTGCCTGTGTTTCCCCAGCTTGAAGGCTCCTTGGAACAGGAGAAAAAACTGAGGGCAGACCTGGAGAGAGTAAAGAGGAAGCTGGAAGGGGACCTGAAAATGTCCCAGGAATTCATTATGGATCTAGAAAACGACAAGCAGCAAGTGGAAGAGAAATTGAAAAAGTAGCTATCTCAGTGTTTGATCTCTGTGTTTAAGCCCGAGGGCCAACTTACCCCCTTTAAAAGCCTTGTATTTCACTTGTTGTTCTTTTAACTGTATAACTATGTATCTATTTGCAGGAAGGAGTTTGAAATCAGTCAGTTACAAACCAAGATTGAAGAGGAGCAAGCCCACAGCTTACAATTACAAAAAAAGATCAAAGAACTGCAGGTAGAAGTTTTAAACCTTCCCAACCCTGAAAACCCTTTGCAAGGGTCCCTCCTGCCCTTGTTTTTGCCCTTACTTTTGTTGCTTTAGCTGCTTATTTTCTTCCTATCCTCAGAGCTGGAGGCAATGTTTTGTCCTTCCCTTGATTTTTCTGAAATTAACATTTTAATCTTGCCAGTAGCACATACACAGATTTCTTTGGGAATATTATGGTGTTACCAATAAGGCCAAATATGACTGGTAAGGGTGCGTTGATCACCATCCATAACCCTCCCTTCTCAGAAGTCGCTCTCACTTTCTGGTGGATTGTGTATACTACTGGCTCCCTTGCTATGGGTTTATGTATGCATTAAGGACCCAAAGAGGGGCGGCTGGCTGGCTCAGGCAGTGGAACGTGCAACTCTTGGTCTTAGGGTTGTGAGTTCGAGCCCCATGTTGGGTGTACAGATTACTTAAAACTGAAATCTTTATAAAGAAAGTCTTGAAGAAATTATCTAAGGGAGATAGATACATGATACACACATACGTGTATATATATGCACATATGTATTAAAACATGAAGGAACAAGAACATAAGTGCAAACATGTATTATGTATCTGTACATGTATATTTATTTATGCATGTAAATATGTTCATTAAGTCTATGTGTATTTTCTATTCTATATACTTTATATTTTTTTAGCTTAAATATGATAACACAGAGACTATGGTTCTACAACTTGCCACTTTCATGTAGCAATGCATCCTACAGAGCTGTCCATGGTAGACCGTAGACATGGGTCAATTCTAAAGACTTTATGAACTTCCGGAACATGTTTCCATCGTGGTGGATTTGACCATCCCCTACTGAGGGACCTTTAGAATGTTTCCAACCGTATTCCTCATTAACTTAATGTTATCATGTAGTCTTTTTTTTGTGGTGCCTACCCACAGTCCGTCACCACCCGCCCTGCCCAAAGTGGGCTGCTCCCTCTCCCCACCACCAACATTCCTGATGCAGTGACCCTTTCAGGCCCGCACAGAAGAGCTGGAGGAGGAAATCGAGGCAGAGCGGGCCTCCCGGGCCAAAACAGAGAAGCAGCGCTCTGACCTCTCCCGGGAACTGGAGGAGATCAGCGAGCGCCTGGAGGAAGCCAGTGGGGCCAGGTCTGCCCAGATCGAGATGAACAAGAAGCGTGAGGCCGAGTTCCAGAAACTTCGCCGGGACCTGGAGGAGGCCACCCTGCAGCACGAAGCCACCACGGCCACTCTTCGGAAGAAGCACGCCGACAGCGTGGCCGAGCTCGGGGAGCAGATAGACAACCTGCAGAGGGTCAAGCAGAAGCTGGAGAAGGAGAAGAGCGAGCTCAAGATGGAGATCGATGACATGGCCGGCAACATTGAGACAGTCTCCAAGTCAAAGGTAACTGACCCCTACTCTTAGCAAATGCGAGGCAGCCCAGGAAGCAGACGTAATTCGATGCCCCCAAACTCACTGCCTGTTCCAAACTGCAAGTCTCTCCCCCCTTCTGCCTGCTCCCAGTGCCCCTAAATTCATTCCTGTCGTAGGAGCTTGACTCAGTGACCTACTATGACTTGAGGTCTCATCATCCTTCCAGAATTTCAGAAAGCTTTCAGAATCTTCCAAACCATCTGGCATTTTCTAGAACTAAACCTATGGATGGATTGCACCAAAGGGCCTTGCTGGGTATGGTTGGGTATGCTCCCTCCTTGACCCACGGTATCCATCCCTGGGAGGCATAACTAATGAGAACTTACGCATGAGAACCGAGTTAGATCCAAGTTTTGTTACACTCAAAGCATGTAAAATTCAGGAGGGGAGGAACTCTTTAAGAAAATGTATACAAAATTATACATACAAAATTAGGCACGAAAGTAGTCATTTAGAGTGAGAGAAAGAAGTCACAAATTATTGGCACCCTGGAGACACAGACCATTTGCCAGAAAGGTCTCCGTAGAAATATATTCTGCTTGCGTGTAGCTTTCCTTCCCCACCTGGAACCTTCTACAGCTACTTGCATGGTCTAGGGCCCATGCAAGTAAAGGTCATGCTCAACCACACCAGTTTACTGGTAAACCCACCCCTGGGTATGACTTCAAGGCAAAGGCTTCCTCAGCGATGATATGCTTGTAGATTTGTGGGGCCTCTTGCTGTCCTTGTTTAGGATCTGGACTCCCACACCCACGCTTTCCTCTTGATTTCTTTCTTCCTCAATGCCTGACTACAACTCCTTTTTCTCTCTTGCTTGCTTCCCGTTTTTCTGTCCTTCTTGGCTTTTTCTTCCCTCTAAGGAGTTAGGTCTGTATGTATTCTCTGTCTCTGTCTTTGTCTCTCTCCCCCCATCACCCCTAGTCCAGGTTGCAGGGTTGTCTGGGTTAGAAGAGATGACAGCACCTCCTAGCCACCTCCCTTCCTCCATCACTTCATGCTCTCTGTTCTCAATTTTAGAATGCAGTGGAAGAAGTACCTTATATTGCTTTATTTTTTAAGTTGTTGTATCCTTTGATTTTTTGCCTTGTGATTTGCTGTCTCTTTGTCAACTGCCCTAGATAAAATTATTGTATGTTCATATGTCATTTTCTCAAAGATATCCAAAGCCCCTTGAGACCTTCCTTTGAATCTAATATCTTTGCCTCTTCTGCTACCATCTTATACTTCCTAGTCTGAGGAAAAATATGTGCTCAACATATTTATTTTATGTTATATGAGGTAGGAGGAGGACATCTACAATATATGCAAGGTTTTGAAATAAACTCCACGAAAACAGGGGCCAAACTAGAGGCTGGGGAGTGAATCCCTCCGTGCCACCTCCCCCATAAGGAATCTTTTGTATAATCAAATGAAATGTGCAACAGTGTCCCCTGAATATACTGCTTGCAAACAAATAAATCGGAAGATAATATTACTCACATGGCAACGGAATTACTTATGTTACAAGAGGATCCTGGAGTTCCTTGGAGTAGCATGTTCTCAAAGGTTGTTTTTTTTGTTTGTTTGTTTTTGTTTTTGTTTTACAAACCAATCAATATTTATCTACCTAAAGCTGTTGCTCCAACCAACTGGTGACTAAGCAGTCATCACAGATAAAACTAAAGCAAATCCGATGTGATGGTAATTTTTTAAACCGACGTGTATGTGTTCTGCATTCTTATTTTTATTTTACCTGACAAGAAGCTAAACTAACCCAACTTCCCAGTTCAGACCCAGTTCTGGACACCAGAAACCCAATTTTTCCATTCATGTTGACTTTTTTTTTTTTAAGAGTAACGTGGAAAGAATGTGCCGGACTGTGGAAGACCAATTTAATGAGATCAAAGCCAAGGATGACCAACAGACACAGTTAATCCATGATCTGAACATGCAGAAGGCAAGACTGCAGACCCAAAATGGTAAGGATTGAGGGGCTGGGTTCTGGAAACTACAAACCATGGGTCAACAATGTTCAGCAACACTCATGCTTCTGTGTGGTAGGAGAACTGAGCCACCAACTGGAAGAGAAGGAGTCTCTGATCTCACAGCTAACCAAAGGCAAGCAGGCCCTCACCCAGCAGCTGGAGGAGCTGAAGAGGCAACTGGAAGAAGAAACCAAGGTAAGAATGCCTCTTTCTAGAATGGCAGAGTGAGAACCCGAGAAGCCACGAAAACAGGTTGGAGGCAGCCCTACAGCATGAAGTCTGCTACTTTTCCTCTCTGCTGTGTGGGAGGGTAGGAACCTGATCTTTGAGGGCACAGGACTTTGGTGTTGGATCTCCTTCAGAGCCAAGGTGCTCCATCCTCTGGGCTCCTTTGCCCCACATAGCGTGGTCTGATAAACACCCTCACCAACCAGGACATCCCTTCCCGACATTCCCCTCCCCCACAAACACTGCACCTTCTCGACCCATCTCTGCCTCTGTTCTCTCACTCTGCTCAGCCATTCAGCCCAGCCCCACCAAGATGCCCTCTTCATTCTTCCTCATCATTCATGCGTCACCTGCTGCAACACCTGATTTTAAGTTCTCCTCCTCCCAAAAGACTGCACGGCTCTGGGGACACACTTGGGACATATGCATGAACATGAACCTCCTCATCACGTTCTTGACTTCCATATCTAGGTCTTCATGTTCATCACGCCCTTCTCCCCGCAGATCTGTAAATTCCTCCTAGGCAAGAATAATTTTTCCCTAGCACCAAACAGTAGCTACAATGCACAAAGCAGATGCCTAATAAGTGCTGTCTATGATGTTCAAGCATGAGAATGGGAATCCAGGAGTCCACCCAAATGGCATTCCTAAATGGTGGCCTCAGAAAGTGTTTTGTAGGGGGCCTAGCTGGCTCGGTCGAGACTCTTGATCTCAGGGTTGTGAGTTCAAGCGCCTTGGGTGTAGAGATTACTTAAAATCTTAAAAAAAAAAAAAAAAAGGAAAAGAAAGAGTTTTGTTTTGGACCATCAAGATGAGAGCTAAATTGTCCTCTTCACCAGGCAGGATTGAGCAAAGGAGGCCTCTGGGCATGTTCTTCCCTGCCCAGAAGAGGTAACAGAGGCACAGAAACAGAACAGCTCACACCAGAGTCCCCCTGCATGGGGACATAGCCTCTGGTGACATCAAACAATACTTTTTTGGGTTTTCTTCAAGGCGACAGCTTTCCATAGCATTGCATCAAGTAACAAGAAAATGATCCCCTTCCTAAGTCTGTTTCAATTCTTCTCCTTGCATAAGGAAAAGAGCTCAGTGTGGTTACATCTCTCTAGCATATGCTCATTTTCCTTATTAAGGTGTAGAGAGAGCAGGCTTCAGGTACGGAGGCACACAGCAAGTACCTGGCTGGAAAGCGATCAATAATATTGCTTTTATTCTTAAGAGTTCCCTTCTGTGTGTGGCACATGTTAGTGCTTTTCTATTTATAGTTTTATAGTTTATTTTTATTTAAATACAATCAGGGAGCCAACGTGACAAAAATGAAATAAAACAGGACATATGCAGATATGGCTAAGTTTGTGAAGGCAGCTCAGGAACAGCTCACGTTGGGAGATGCTGGTTTAGAGGAAAATACCTTAGCTTGGAGTATGGCCAAAAGTCTTTGCAATCTGTCACCACCCTCCTCCCGCAGGCCAAGAATGCCCTGGCCCACACCCTGCAGTCCTCCCGCCACGACTGTGACCTGCTGCGGGAACAGTATGAGGAGGAGCAGGAGGGCAAGGCCGAGCTGCAGAGGGCTCTGTCCAAGGCCAACAGCGAGGTGGCCCAGTGGAGGACCAAATACGAGACAGACGCCATCCAGCGCACGGAGGAGCTGGAGGAGGCCAAGTACGGGGCTCCCCAGCGACAGCAGAAGCGGTGACCTCAGGACATGAGTGAGGGGACAGAGAACTCTTCCTGCCTTGAGAGAGTGTCTCTTCCTCCCCAGCCCTTTGAGTTTTTGTTAAGCATTCAGATAGGGTGTCCCTGTTCTTCCCCTGGGACTGTCCTTTCCACTTGGTTCCCTTGTGGCTTCTTGGTGACCTGCTTTGCCACCAAGTTCTTTGGGCTTCTTCAGGTGGTACCATATCCACACGTCCCATGCTATGTCTTGGTCTTCCCCAGTTCTAGCCCCGAATCGACGGACAGTTCTGAGATTCTGAAATAGTTCACCTTTGTCGTCCCCCCCCCCCAAAAAAAAATGGTTCTTTTAGGAAAAAACTGGCCCAGAGGCTCCAGGAAGCAGAGGAAAACACAGAGGCAGTGAGCTCCAAGTGTGCCTCCTTGGAGAAAACCAAGCAGAGGCTCCAGGGGGAAGTGGATGAACTGATGCTTGACTTGGAACGCACCAACACGGCCCGCGTCCTCCTGGACAGGAAGCAGAGGGACTTCGATAAGGTCTGGCCCCCAGAGAGCCACACTCCAGAGAGACACACGCCCACCTGGGAGGTCCGCCGAGCATCAAGTCATGGCGTGTGGGAGGCTGGGCTTTGTAGTGTCTCTTTGCGTTCCTGACAGTCCCTCCAAAGTGGATTTTTAGTTCAAGCTAATTCAGATTACTCTGAGATGCCGCGGAAGGCCCGTGATAGCATCCCAGTCTGGGGCCCGCAATCTAGGACAGAGCCCCGCCCTGTTTCTCAAGTCCCCACGATGGAAGGGTAAAACCTCAGTGTTGCTCACAGACAGACCTCATTTTCCTGGGCTCTTCCAGGTGCCCTGGTCCTTCCTGCTGTTCACGTGTCCCTGTGCCATCTCCCAGGTCCTTGCAGAGTGGAAGCAAAAACTGGACGAGAGTCAGGCTGAGTTGGAAGCTGCTCAGAAAGGATCCAGATCCCTTAGTACTGAAGTCTTCAAGCTCCAGAATGCCTATGAAGAAGTGGTAGATCAGTTAGAGACGCTGAGGCGGGAGAATAAAAACTTGCAAGGTGAGCTGCCTCCCCCACCCACCCCATGGGAGCACCGGTACCCACCCCACCTTGCCTCCTGCTTCCCACCACCCTGCAGAACCCTTCCATCTGCTCCATCGACCCTGGAGCTCAGCCCTGCTAATGCCACAGACACAGTCATAACCAAATGTCCTTCTGGAACACGAAGGGCGAAGGGAGTTGCTAAGCTCACCTCTTCTTAGAGAACAAGATCCCGCACAGATTCTGTCTGGACGTGGCTTTGTGTCCTTGGGCGTGCCGCCAAATCCCTTAGGACTTCATACTCCTGGTCTGCAAAATCAGACCAGACCCGATGTCCCCGAAAGCCCCTTCTAGTCCCAAAAGACGATGATTCTCTATTCTACACATTGTCTCCAGAATTTTCTCCCCCGGCCCTCGTCACGACCATTTTACATACTTGGTGAAGACTTTTTAGCGTTCTTGCCACTCCTCCCTCAGCATGGTTCAGGTGGGGCAACACGCCTGGGTCGTGCGGAAACCTCACTCGAAGGGTTCCACCACGCTCTCTCCTGCATAAATGGGAATGAATCACCAGTCCCCAGGTTGCCAGGCAAAATGCCTCTGCTGTCAACGCGAGCCCGATCAAACACGCTAAATCAAGCCTGTCCTTTGCAGAAGAGATTTCCGACTTAACCGAGCAGATTGCAGAAACTGGCAAGAACCTTCAGGAAGTGGAAAAGACCAAGAAGCAAGTAGAGCAGGAAAAGTCAGACCTCCAGGTCGCCCTAGAAGAGGTGGAGGCAAGTGTCCGGGACATGACATGAGGGTGCTCAGAAGGGCAGGATGCCAAAGGTGGGGGGACTAGACCAGACCTCTGGGGCTGCTTCCTGCCAAGAGGGGCCGAGGCTCCACGGGGAAGAACATCCAGCCATCCCTGGGGAAACAGCTGTGCCGTGTTTCATCTCCTGGGTGTCCTCTAGGTCACCACATCTCCCCTTTTGAAAATAAATAAACACGTTGGTGATGTCCTCGATGTCTTCCTCTCGGGAAGCAAGAATTCAGTCAGCAGGCATCCCGAGAGCTGGCTCAGAATTCCTCGGCTCGAACAGGGTCACACACTAGGCAGTCTATGGACACTGGGATTTCTGGAAAGTCAAAACAGGGCCAGTGTCCTGAGGCCCTAATCGGTGTGGCCAGTGCAGGGCAGATGGTGGAGCTGTTTCTAGGGACATTTGCATGATGCAGGATAAGGGGTGAGCGATTACTCTGTCATTTTAGACAATAGGGTGGCTCCTGAGTTATGGTCCCTGTTAAAAAAAAAAAAAACTCATCCGGGCACCTGGGTGGGTCAGTGAGTTAAGCCTCTGCCTTCACCTCAGGTCATGATCTCAGGGTCCTGGGATAGAGCCCCACCCACATCGGGCTCTCTGCTCTGTGGGGAGCCTGCTTCCCTCTCTCTCTCTCTCTCTCTCTCTCTCTCTGCCTACTTGTGATCTCTCTCTATTAAAAAATAAATAAATTTTTAAAAATCTTAAAAAAAAAAGACACACTCAATAAAGGTTTTACTAATTCAGAAAGGTGCTCTGTCCCTCTCCAGACACAAAGTTTTTGTAACAGATACAAAGCTTTAGTCCCAGGTTCATTACGAGGAGGGACATTTGGGGGCCACATTGTTTGACCTCTACTCATCTGTAAAATGGGTAGAATAATATTCTTTCTATCATACTGACAAGGAAGATACCCATTCAAGAAGGGGGGCTGCCCATGACCCACCCCCACCTCTCCCCCCAATCACTCCTCTGCTTCAATCAGGGCTCCTTGGAACACGAAGAGAGCAAGATCTTGCGTGTCCAGCTGGAGTTGAGCCAGGTGAAATCCGAGCTTGACCGCAGGGTCACTGAGAAGGATGAAGAGATCGAGCAGCTGAAAAGAAACAGCCAGCGAGCGGCAGAAGCCATGCAGAGCGTGCTGGACGCTGAGATCCGGAGTCGGAACGACGCCATGAGGCTGAAGAAGAAGATGGAGGGAGACCTCAACGAGATGGAGATCCAGCTGGGCCATTCCAACCGCCAGGTGGCAGAGACGCAGAAACACCTGCGCACTGTGCAGGGTCAGCTCAAGGTGAGCACAGGCTCCCGTGGACCTGGCCGG
This sequence comes from Enhydra lutris kenyoni, assembly GCF_002288905.1. Classification (NCBI taxonomy): domain Eukaryota; kingdom Metazoa; phylum Chordata; class Mammalia; order Carnivora; family Mustelidae; genus Enhydra; species Enhydra lutris. The sequence goes on along the minus strand of NW_019154166.1, from coordinate 4,337,731 downwards.
TGCTCGCCCTGTCCCGGACTCTGGCCTCACTCACGTCCGGCTGTCCCCACAGGACTCCCAGCTGCACCTGGATGAGGCCCTGAGGAGCAATGAGGACCTCAAGGAGCAGCTAGCCATCGTGGAGCGCAGGAATGGCCTCTTGCTGGAGGAGCTGGAGGAGATGAAGGTGGCCCTGGAGCAGACGGAGCGGACCCGCAGGCTGTCAGAGCAGGAGCTGCTGGACGCCAGCGACCGCGTACAGCTCCTCCACTCCCAGGTGCATCCCTCCTCCCTCCACCCAGGGCCCACCCTGGGGGGCAGGCAGGACCCTCGCAGTGGAAGGGAACACCCGCCCTTCCTCCCAGACGAGCGGTCAAGACCAAGCTGCTTTAAGCTTAGTTCTTTGGAGGTGGCTGGCTGGCACAGTCGGTAGATCTCGGGGTTGTGAGTTCAAGCCCCACTTGGGTGGAGAGATGACTTAAAAGTCATCTGAGCTTTCTTTAATCTGAAGATAAAAGGTCATGCACGTCTCCATCTCAGAGAAAGGAAGGATGAGTTATTGCATCAAGGGTCTGGAGAAGGCTTCACAGAGGAAGCAACCTCTAACTGCAATCTTGGAAAATTAGAATTATCTTTCAAAATAATTATCTTTCAAAATAATTGTTTTTTTTTTTACCTTTATTAAAGTTCTTGTTGGATTTTTAAGGAGATAGAAGTTTATCGAATACACCAGAAGGGAGCAGTGAGCTGCCCCCCATCTTTATAAGAGTTTTATAAAAACAATTCTTTGTTGTGAAATAGAGAGCCTACAAGCAAACAAATAGAAGAACGATACCAGCCACCGTGTCCCCATTGGAAACCTTTCCTTCCAAGCTCTCGTCGATATCTGCAATTATTATACTTTTGCAAAAATGCAATCGACGTTTCTGCAGCTTCGTATTTTCATTTTAACAAAGAGTCATAAGTGTTATTTCCATCCCTTTAAATAATCTTCTATGACTTTTTTTTTTTTGAAGATTGAGTGATTGATTGATTTGAAAGAGAGAACGCACGTGTTCATCGTGGGGGGAAAGGGCAGTGGGAGAAATCTTGAGCAGACTCCCTGCTGAGTGTGGACCCCCCCCCCCACACACACACACTACCCTTCCCCCCGCCACCACTCCTCACTCAATACCATGGCCCTGAGATCATGACCCGAGCCAAAACCAAGAGCCAGTTGCTTCACCGACTGAGCCACCCAGGTGCCCCCGCCAAGACTATTTTTAATGGCAGAAAAGGGTCTATTACAGTAGGGTGATAGGGCAGTTATTTTAATCTATCTTCCATGGCTGGATGTTTTTAATTATTCCCAATAAAATCTTTACCACTAGAAAGAGTTCTGTGATGAACTTAACTTATAATTAAATTTTCACATTTTCCCGTTATTGTTTCTTTCCTTAATATTCCTAGACGTAAACAGATTGCTGGAAGCAGAATTTCATGGTCCAAAGGATAAAGACATTTGCAACTTATTGTAAATCAGCCTTCACAAGGTGGTCTCCATTTTTATTCTCATTGAGAGAATATGTAAGAGCTCTTGCCTCTAAATCCTCAAAGACCCTAGTTACACGTCTTTTAATCCTCACCAACTTCACGGTTGAAAAACACCTCACCTATATAATTTTGATTTTCTTGGGGCACCTTGCTGGTTCTTTGGGTAAAGCATCCAACTCCACTCTTGATCTCAGGGTCATGAGTTCGAGCCCCATGTTGGGCCTGGAGCCTACTTAAAAAAAAAATAAATACAGTAAAGTTTTTATTTCTTCTGGCATGTTCCACCTATATACACTTTGTTCCCTGGTTTCTTACTTGTGCAATTTGTCTTTTTTAAGAGTTGAGGGGGTTTTTTTGAGCAATATACATTGGGAGCGTTTCCACTTTGTCACAACACTTGTAATTCTATTTATGGTGTGTCTTGATCATTCGAATTATTTCTCATTTTATATACTTAGGTCTACCCATCCTTTTCTTGCTCCAACACCTTTTAACTTCTTCCTCAAACATGTGAAAGTCTACCTTTATCAGTTACTCATTCATTTTATATACAGTTCTTGGGTCTGTTTCAGGACCTTCTGTTTGGTCAAGAATGAAACAGTACCTAGCAAATCCCCCAGGGAAAAATAAGAAATAAGAAATCCCCATGCAAATTTCTCCCCCTCAATTGTTCCAAGCTCCCAAAGATAACCTACACCTCTAGCATCTAATTTTTCCTATAGAACATGAGCCTGATAAATACCAAGAAAAAATTGGAAGTGGACATAGCCCAGTGCCAGGCAGAGGTGGAGAACTCCATCCAAGAGTCCAGAAACGCAGAGGAGAAGGCCAAGAAAGCCATCACGGATGTGAGCTCTGTTCCTTCTTTTCAGCGCCTATTTTTGGAGTCAGGGAAGGGGCTTCGTGGTGGGGACAAGGCAAGGAGGCTTTGTCTCCTGATGACCTACAGTCGGTCATGCTGGCTTCCTAGAGAGGGAATTAGATGAAGCCTCAGCCAAAATCAGCTGGGGAGGAGATACATGACTAGTCATGATGGAATGAGGTAGCCAGGAACAGCAGGCACAGTATTGACCTTGACAGCATCCTCTGTGGACTCCTGGTCGGGATGCCAGGTGGTCCACTCACATGTCCTATGAACTTCATCAGGCGGCCATGATGGCCGAGGAGCTGAAGAAGGAGCAGGACACCAGCGCCCACCTGGAGCGCATGAAGAAGAACCTGGAGCAGACGGTGAAGGACCTGCAGCACCGTCTGGACGAGGCTGAGCAGCTGGCCCTGAAGGGCGGAAAGAAGCAGATCCAAAAACTGGAGAACCGGGTAGGGTTCTAGAAGGTTCTAGAAGATTCTGGTTCTCAAAGTGACATCCGGTTCAGCCATCCTGGGCAGAGCCACAGGTCCAGCAACTAGGTTGCAGGAGAGTGGGGGTGGATGGAGGGCATGCAAGTTTGGTCTGAGGACTACATGCTGATATGCTCACCTAGGTCTCCTTCACTGGATCCTCCACCCCAACACACACACACACACACACACACACACTTTACAACACTCGTGCCTCAGGAGCTGCAGAATGAAGACACTTGCAAATAGTCACATCCTGTTTTTATAGGAATTCAGATCCATATAAGTGAGGGGAAATGTACTTTGCATTCATAACATTATGTAGTTTATGTAACTTACATTTTGGACCAGCCTCTGTTTTGGTAAACAATGGCCCAACCTACATAAAGTCTAGAGCCTCTCTTCACCTCCCACCCCCAGGCTTCCGTTTGTCCCAGACTTCTCAGTCTCTGAACCCAGTCAGGCTGCAATGCTGGGAAACTTCTCCCTCGCTCCGTCCTAAAGGGCAGGTGACTGGCGCTTCCTCCCACGTTTTTCCACAGAAAAACTCTACCCCCAGCGCAGAGGCAGTCTTGCTTTTTTTTCTGAATCTGGGAGCTGATCTGTATTTGTTTTTGTCTCTTGCGGGGGGGGGGGGGGGGGGGGCTTTTTTTTTTGGGCCCCTTGCTCTTCCCTTGGCCCCGGGGGTTGGTTTTTTTCATTTTTTTTTCAAATGGCTCCTTTCCCGGTTCTGGGGGGCGGGGGGGGGGGGGAGCTTGTTCTATCTTCTCTGTAGTCCTGGGAGGGAGGAAATGGTGGCATGGGAGAAGGGGGTGAGGGGCAGGGGAAGAGAAGGAGGTGACCTCTCAGGAGGGAGACACCCCAAATGCACTCAGGCTTCAGGCCTCCCAAGGATGTGGTCACCAGCACATGCACACCATGAATGTGAACGATTTCTTTTTTTTTTTTTTTTTTGGTTAAAAATCGACAAGGCAATAGGTACGTGAGTAACAAAAATCAACACCACGGAAGTCAGAAATTCTTCCCCCCAAGTTCTCTAAATTCTTACTTCTAATTCTTCCCAGTCGTCCTCTATTGCATGAGCGTAGCCTGTCCTCATGGATCCCTCCACTGAGGGAGGGATTAGAGCCCATGCCTCCCTCCCTGATTCTTTGGTTCCTGGGCCAGCCAACCCCCCTCATTTCGTGGGAGGCACGTCGACTGGCCTCCAGCCCCAGCTGCCCCATTATCTCTAGTCCTGCAAACCTTCCAGAGGCCACTAGAGCATTGCCAGGAACCCAGATGCTTCGCAGAACCTAATAGTAAACAGCTTCCCAGGGCACATGGGTAGAGGGGGGGCTAGGGATTGTTTTTTGGAACAGTGCCCAGAGTTAATCTGTTCCACTGGCAGATTCCAAGGTTGATCTGGTGAGTCCACAAGCCCAGGGCTGCCCCTGTCTGTGGCCACTGGGATTCCCTGTGGCTGGTCACCACGCTCACATCTCAACTCTTTCTAGACTGTGGCTTTGGGACCACAGTTAGTGACCTGTGTCCTCGGTGGCTGTCCCGCTCAAGACCTCAGGAAAGCCAGACACAGCTATGAAGTGACCACTACTAGCAGAGTGCTTTATCATTTAAAACACGCTTTCACATGTTTTGTCTAATTTCACCCCCACATTTGAGGCAAGTGGAGCGGGAATTACAGTCTCCACCCTAAACGCGTAGAAACTCACTCTCGGGGGCCGCTGCTTTCGCTCTGGGAATCAGTCAGCTGGCCCAGGGCTTGAACACACCTGGACTGTTCCTGGCCCAGACTCTCTTCCTGACCCCCTGCAGCCTCACTTGGCCAGGAATTAGGCCCCCCAAAATGTTCAAGCAGGCTTCACCTGCAGGGATGAGTCAGGGCTGAGGCCCAGGCCTCGCCAAGCTGCCTCCACCAGGGGAAGAGGCGTCCTTGGCCAAGCCTGTCCTGGTGGCCCTGCTGGGGGCACCAAGGGCTGTGTCTTGTTCTCATTTGCATAAGGCGAGCACACCAGCAGTGGTGGCCCTTTGTGCCCAGGGAGTTTCCTGAGCTCTAGGAGGAGACATTTTTACAAACTATATTTAGGAGATACCAAGTTCACCCTAAAATGACCATGGGAGAAGTCTGGCCGCTCTGACTCAAACGCTGGGCTCTCTCCACACCCCCCCCCCAAAAAACCAGGTGCGTGAGTTGGAAAGCGAGCTGGATGCTGAGCAGAAGAGGGGGGCCGAGGCTCTGAAGGGGGCCCATAAATATGAACACAAGGTCAAGGAGCTAACCTACCAGGTAGGTGTCTCCAAAGCCTCCGTGAGCTCCAGGTTGCTCCGACCCTGGCATAAGCTGTGGTGGTGGCGGTGGCACGGTTCTATGTTTGCAGGCCGAGGAGGACCACAAGAACATCCTCAGGCTCCAGGATCTGGTGAACAAGCTGCAAGCCAAAGTGAAGGCTTACAAGAGGCAGGCTGAGGAGGCTGTGAGTAGGGGGGCCCTGGAAGCCCACGTGCACCTAGGGACCCTCAGTCCTCATCAATAGTCTGTCCTGTCGTGGAGCCTAAGGCCCAAGTTTTCATTTGCAGGCTACGAAGTCAGGGACGCCTGCCCACTTCTCTCCCCTGGCTTGTGTTAAATAAGGCTGCCCTCCCGCCGTGCTTCCTGTTCTCATCTCAGGTGGCCCCGCCCCTCACTTTATCCCCCACCCCCAGCCCAGAACATTCTAGCTCCCCTTGCCAGCCCTACCTCACCATGAGGCCCCAGCCAGCTCAGCCTACCCCACCAGCCCTCCCTGAGCCAGCAACCTGACCTTAGATCCACCCCCGATCCCGGTTCACAACATCACACCTTCCCCCTGTCCTTCATCCCCACTGTCTCCTCTTCCCTCCCTCCCTACACTGCCTCCCTCCCCCCCACCCTTCCTGACCTGCCCTTGATCAAACAGACCTCAGAGATATTCTAGCAGAAAGCTGGCCTGCAGGGGTGGGGGTTAGGGGTAGGGAAGAGTTGGGGAGGACTTTTTCTGTTACAGAAAATAAATACTTTGGGAAACTCTAGGTTAAGCAAAGTTGAACTGGTTGCTTTCTAGGATTTCTCGGATTTTGTCTGTGATGGGTAATGCACTCTTCAAAGTGAATTCTAGAATGCAGCTTTGTCCCTCACCCCCAAACCCAGGTGGAACTTGGAACCTTTTTATTGTATGCAGAGCAGCCCATAGCCCATAGCCATAGCACTAGGGTTCTGAGGAACAAAATTTGGGGGACCCTGCTGTTGATAAATGACTGAGCAGATGGCTTCTCTCAATGTCCATTTTCCTTCCCTGCCTAGGGGCTCGTGGTTCCACCTTGACCACAGGGAAGCAGATCTGAGCTAGTTAAATGGAGGGGAAGGGGTCTGTGCCCATTAGATGAGGATGGTCACAGCGAGACTGGGAGGGAGGGTACCAGGAGACCACCTTCTTGGAGAACCTTTGGATTGTCCTCAGTAGATATGGGGACAGTGGCCTGGCCACAGGCAGACAGTGCTGGGAGAAGGCCAGGGTAAGGAGGGTTAGGGCATTAGACTCTGACCTTCCAGGTGCCTTGGGAGGACTCAAGGTTTGGGTCCCGGCAGAGCAGGGATGTGGGGGAACAGGCAGAGGTCCAAGGAGTGGCAGCAGTACCCTCAAGGTGACCAGACAGCATACATGGTCAGGGGCTAGGAGTGGTGTCCTGGCACCAAGAGAGCTGGGCTCAGCCTCCTCTGCCCTCAGGAAATGCAGGGTCCAAGCCCTCCCGGTTCCCCAGCACCCCAGGGAGGCCTGCAGGGACAAGCAACCTCAGAGCCAGAGTGAGGAACTGCCTCCCGTCCCTCCGTCTCCCCATTCAGGAGGAACAGGCCAACATGCAGCTGTCCAAGTGCCGGAGGGTCCAGCACGAGCTGGAGGAGGCGGAGGAGAGAGCGGACATTGCCGAGTCCCAGGTCAACAAACTGCGGGCCAAGAGCCGAGATGTGGGGGGTCAGGTGAGAGCAGACGTCTTCTCCAGATGTCCTGACGCCGGGACCCGGGGAGCACCCAGGGAGAGTACAGAGGCCACCCCTCCAGCCAGGCCCCTGCTGGTTCCAGAATCATGGGGCAGGGGACAGACATCTTATCACTCCCATGCCTCCCTGTCGTAGGAGGCGCTGCCTGGGAAGCCCCTGCTTTTCAGGGGACTCGTCCCTCTCCAGGCTTTGTTTTTATGACACGCAAAGGGAAACAATGCCGTTCTTCGATATTTTTCCGGAAGTTCCTGCCTTTCCAGCTGCTCCACGTAAAGGCAGTACTCAGCCTTGCCCTGGGTTTGACTCATTTCCTGCTTGTTTTCCTCCCACAGAAGCTGGAGGAATGAGGCCTTCCCGATGCCCGCTGCCGTGCGACACACTGGGAGAGGGGAGGGACGGTGTCGTGAGAAATAAAGTCTGTTCGTTTCTCGTCTCTCTGGCTCTGTGTGTTCATAATCACGGTCCATCCCACTTGCTCAGGGTGCTTTGAGAGGCATGTCCGACCTGCTGTGCGTACACAGAAATAAGGGATGTGGTAAATAAGAGGAAGTCCTCTTGGATCCAGCAGGAAAGGCCAAGAGAAAAACCACCGCCAAGTAAGCCACCGGCTTCCTTCGCACAGAGATAAGGCCCCTTTCAGGTAACCAGAGCACATTTTCTCCTCGGAACACAGAATTGTTTCAATTCACTTCCCCAGTGTCTCTCTCAACTTCCAGACAGGGACACTGGGCCCAAGTAAATGAAGTCCTCCGACTGTGGTTACCCGAGGCAGGGTGGAGTTGAGATGCCCTGGGTCCCAGACTCCCAGGCAGTGTTGCCGCTAAGAAATTCTGCTTTTCCATCCTGTCCTTCTAAGGGGCTGTGTTGAACATCCACTGCTCCCCATGACATCTGAGCAGGGGGTAGGTGTACCCCAACTCATTCATTCCTGGGAAACGCCAGGTAGGGTCTTGCCTGCCTTCTCCTTCCAGCTGTCTTCTCTCTGCCCCACCTGCACAGATCCTTCCCACTGTGCCCAGAGCCAAAATGTGAAGGGAGCAGGTAGGCTGTGAACTTCCAGAGTCCAGGCTGAGCCTGGCCCAAGTGTCAAGAGAAAAGCCTCTGTCGATCTGGGGGCTCACTCCTGGATCCTGATCAGATTGTGTTGATTTGCTTACATGGAAGGGTAAAGATGTAGCAGAATGGGATAAAGACAGGATTAGGCCCAATCACTTCACAGCTGTAAATGCATGGCCTTGGATTGGCCCTGGCCTTGGGTTGGCCACACACTCTCTGAACCTGACTTGCCTCAAAGGTCATACTGACCAGGAGCATGGGCTTGGGTTCTGGCAAACATGGATGGAATCCCAGGATTGTCCCATGCTAACTGCATGGCCTTGGGCAAGTCAGTCTTCTCTCTGAGCCCCATCTTCCTTATTCTGTAATAATAGAAGTCATAGCTTTGCTGGAATGGGTGAGGGGCTGGGATGGTGACAAGAGGTGTAGGGCTTCTTTGGGGGACAATGAAATGTTCTAAAATTGATTGTGGGGATGGATGTGTAGCTGTGAATATACTGAAAGCCATTGAGTTGTATAGTATGTGGATATATCTCAATAAAACCCAAACTGGCTCATTCTGTACCAGACACAAGATAAGTACACTATCCTCTAACATCTTGTGTCATCGCTTCTCTCTAGCTTTCTAGATCCGACCCTCCTTCCCATCTCATCACCAGCCCACCCCACATGCTTTCAACACAGTGGGGTGGGAAGGTGAGGCAGTTGGCAGCAGTGATGGTGGCAGGAAATTATTCTGAGATCAGGTGACCTGATACATCTGACATTATGATCCCCATCATCAACATCACCATTATCACCATCATCACCATCATCATCAACATTATCATCAGCATCACCACCATCATCATCACCATCGTCATCACCACCAGCAGCAGGCTCACCAACATCACCATCACCACCATCACCACCGTCATCATCGCCACCATCATCATCATCATCACCATCGTCATCATCATCCACCACCATCATCACCACCACCACCATCATCATCACCATCATCACCATCACCACCATCATCACCATCACCATCACCATCATCACCATCACCACCATCATCACCATCACCATCGTCACCATCATCCACCACCATCATCACCATCACCATCATCTCCACCACCATCATCCTCAGTGCTAAACTTCAAGACTGGAGGAGTCTATTTTAAAAAAATCTCTTCAACCTCCTCAGTTTTACAGACAAGGAAACTGAGGTCATTCTCAAGGTCCCCAGATATCTGCCCCAGTCCAGCCCTCCCAATAATTTCAAATACACAGAACACTTGTGAATGTGTTGAGTGTTCACTTGCTCCTTTTTCTCCCTTCCATTCAAGCCACACAACAAGCCCATGAGGAGATCAGGCTGATATCAATCTCTCATTTCTAGCAGTGTTGCGGACAGCCTATGGCTTATCCAGGGTTGAGAAGAAGAGATCGCAGCTCTTCAGACCCTCCCTATAGTACACAGTCTCACAATGGTGGGTTTTGCCCCTGCTCAGCCATGTGATGTGATGTTAAGAGCCCTGGGTCCCAGACCTGCCCCACCACTAACTAGCTTTGTGATTTGGGGCAAGTGGCTTCATGACTATAAGCCTCAGCTGCCTCCCATACAATGGGGGTGTAACATGGTACTTTACAGGGTTATTCTGAGAAGTAAATAAGATGATTCAAGAAGCACCCTTGGTCTAGAGCCCCAAACATCAGTAGCACTCCAGGAACCTGTCGTCATGGTGGAGAGGGATAAGACACGGCCTCAGGACAGGGGTGGAAGGTAACATGGGTCCAGATGTACAACAGTTGGGTTTAGCTTTGTCCCCTTAGGGCTTCCTCTGGTTTGAGAAGATAACAAGCCACGGGGTTGGCAATCATCAAAAGAAATTACTATTTGGGGGCCCCTGGGTGGCTCAGTAGGTTAAGCCTCTGCCTTCAGTTCAGGTCATGATCTCAGGGCCTGGGATCGTGCCCCGCATCGGACTCTCTGCTCAGCAGGAAGCCTGCTTCCCCCTCTCTCTCTGCCTGCTGTTCTGCCTACTTGTGATCGCTCTTTCTATCAAATAAATAAATAAAATGGAAAAAAAAAGAAATTACTATGGAATTCCACTCCTCTCAGACATCACGACAAAAGTTCGGGATCTCATCCCCCTCAAACACTGCCTGGTTCACCTGGGGCTCCCTAAAATGAACCCAGAGATCTCTACTATTTACCCAGTTCCCTATATCCCAGGATATCTGAGTTAGAAAGAAAGAACATTCCTCTACCCTTCCCAGTGCTTCACAGTGTTTCTACTACATCAGAATCCCAATCATGGAATGAAGGGATGAATGAATGAACAAGAACCTTCCATACCTAGACACCAAGTACGCCCTGATGAGACATTTCTAATTTTCTTTTCTGAGGACCGGAAGAAGAGAAAGGAGTAACATGCTGAGTTTTCTTTCCCAGAGTCTGCATGTCGAATTCCAGCCGACAGCTGGACCCTCAGGCTCTTTGGCTGACCCCTTGTGACTCCTCTAACTCTGTGGAAAAACCAAGAGTGTGGCAGAAAGAGCCTTGCCTTGGGTCTCCCACATGGCGAGGTAGAGTGTGCATGGGACCAACGCGTGCACTCCTGTCTTGGCGCGTCAGCCTTTCTAGAAGTCCTTGGGCAGGTCAGATGATATCTTTGAGCCTCAACATGGGGCTGGAAGTCAGGGTACTACCCACCTGTGGAATAGGGTTGTTGAAAAATTTCTAGGTGATACTGTGCAAAAGGTTTCCTCAATGGTGCAGTATGGCCCAAACTGAAGGTAACATTGCTATAGTCTTGCTAGCAATAATGGCAGAGAGAATGGCATGGCTGCGGCCATCATTAAATTATTGTTCAGTAGAGAAGCCCGGCCACCAAACTGGGACAAGGGGGCTCTGGGCTTTGGAGCGCCGAACTTACCCCGGACCCCTTCAAAACAGGGGTTTTGCTGCCACCTCCTGGCTGTGGAAGGACACGCTTTTCATTATACAAATGACCTTGAGAGCGCACTCCCACCTAAGTCTCCAAAAAAGACATTCAGAGAATCGGAGGTGTCCTTGGGAATCATGATCATCCCGTCTGGGCCCCTGGTTTTGCAGATGAGAAAATTCCTATTCATGATAGGGTTTTGTAATCCCAAGGAGTACAGTGTCAGAGACAGACACCCAGAGTCTCCTGGCTCCTGGGGACCAGGGCTCCCCAAGCTGAGTGTCCATAGAAGAGGGTACCATAGAATCTCCAGATGGAGGGCAGGAGAGTGAATGGCTAGGCAGAGACAGTGAATGGCCCTGGCAGCAGAAGCTGGGACCACCACCAAGGATCTGCTCCCCAGACACCTTCTCCTCCTCCCAGGAACCTCTCCCAGGCTGGAAGAGTAGTGTTGACCCAAGGTTAGAAGGCAGTACACTTTCAGAAACAGCCCCCTGCTCCTAACAGGGGAGGTGACCAGACCCTTCATGGCTCTGAGATGAAGGTGGCCCAAGGCAGTTCCAAAAGTAGGTGCCTTGACCCTTTTCCTAGCCCCTAGACAAAGGATCAGGGTATCCACGCCTCAGCGAGACATCCAAGATCAAGACCTATGCCACTGGACCAACCCTTCAGACCCCTCCACTTTCTCAAGTCTCCCGAAGAGGTTGAAAGGGCCAGCTTCCTTGCCCTCCAGTGCAAGTGGATCCAGCCAATGGGTTGCTGAGATAGAAAAGCAGGAAGGAGAGTGAGTCCAAGGCTGTTTTTTCCCTGGGTACCCTCCTTGCAGATCTCCAGGCAAAGGTCCCATTTCCTAGCAGACGTGCGACTCCCCCAGCCCTCCCAGTTCCCATCTCCAGTAACTGGTCCTCATGCCTATTGCTTGCACAGTCAGCCCCAGGGTCATGGAGCCCTGAAATGTCAGACCTGGAGTCCCAGGACATCCCTGCAGTTTCCCAGTACCTGGCCACACCTCTGGAAGGTGCATCTCCCACAGACACTCCTCACATTATGCTAATCTGGGCATGCTATCTATTTCCTGCAGAGATCTCTGCCAGATGCAGGACTCCCCCCCACCCCCCCCCCCCCTCCTCCACATCTATTTCAGGGCCCCATGACCCTCCTCTGGAACAGGACCAGCCAAGTTAAGAGGTGGGGCCAAGAAGAAGAGGAGACAAAGGAATCAAAGCATTTATTTGGGGTCTTCGGGATTGAAATCCGGGAGACACCCAGTTTACCAGAATCAAAAGCATGCACCAAATTACAGGCAGGGAGTACAGGCTTGGAAAGGCAAAACCACAAGAAGACACGGGTTATTTTGAAAGGATTATCACTGGCACTGACAGAGTTAAACTATCTACTGCAGGATGGGCTATTCAGCGACCAGATGCTACATTATCTCAGTTCCCCTGGAAAGTAGAAGGATGTGTTCCAGGAGGTAGGGAGGTGCAATTCACAAGTTGCAACTGACAAAAGTCAAAAGTCGCAGTGTTTCAAAAATTGAAACAGGAGGTGCAGGCAGGCTCCTTCCTCAGCGTTCCCCACCCCCGCCCCAAGCACCATCCTGAATGGCTCTCTCAGGGTGCTTACTGAACTTTGCAGTCTCCTTTGAAGAGTCCTACCTAGCCACACTGTGTGGACCTCTCTAGGTCCCAAATTCCATCCAGCTAGGTAATTACACTTTCAGTTTCATTGCACCCCTCGGGATACAGGCCTTCACCAAATTCAAGCCTTTAAGATTGCTCCCAGGTCCTTTTGCTTTTATTTAAACCGGAACAGACAGGCATGCATCACTCTTGAACCGTCCTTTCTTCTGGGATCCAGTTGGCCCCCTAGGTGTACTGGAACCAGCTCGTACATGCTCACAAGAGCCGACCGTGAACATTTTAGGAAATTTCCCGAGCCACTCATTCTACCCTGATATTACTAAAAATTAAATTACAGAAACTTACAAGGAGATGAAGTATATTAAAAACAAAGGTCATTAAAAAAATCAAAACTTTTGACTTCTTAATTATTTGCCACATTTTATTATTGCTTATGGCCTTAAGGTTATCGACAACTGTTAAGGCTGCGTGGTGGGAATCCTATTTAATGGTGGGGTCCTTGCATCTCCTCCAATGCCTGCATCAGTGACGTCACGCTGGTGGCTTGCCATGGCCGTGGTGGAAATATTAACACTGCAGAAATGGGTGAACCCTGCAATGCAGGGCTGTTTTATCTGTTAGCCTGTTAAACATTCACCAGCATCAAGTGGAACCAGTGGGATCCAAGTTAAAACCAATCTGCAATTCTGTACGTACAGATACTGGGGTATGTAGGGCCAGACCCCCACCCCACCAGCCTCCCACCGATCCCACTAGGTCAGCTTATTCAAGGAAGCAAACTGAGAGGTCTTCTCAGGGATAAGGATTTACATCCTTCAGAGTGTGGGGCAGCAAAGAGAACGGGAAGGGAAGTGGACGCTTGCTGGCCCGGCCCCAATTCCCCTGCTCTGCCCTGGTCTTAAGAATTCATTCCGCTCTGACAGAAAGTCAGCTTCAAGCATCAACCAAAAATAAAGATTTACGGATTCACCCCAATGAAAAACCCAAGGGTAGTCAACCTTCCAGCTGCCTGGACCACACCGTTATGGGGGTAGGTCTAAGTTTTCCAATGATTTCTGATTTTTCTTTTTTTCCGTGCCTCAGTTCTGCTTTCCTCTAAATTAACTTTATTCCCGAGAAGTCTGCCCCTTGGCGATTCCAAAACAGCCACGCTTCTATCTTCTATCTTAAAATCTTACACCAGCAGCTGAGAGGAAAGAAATTCTCTTTTCCAGGCATTTGTGCAAGAGCCCCAGGGCTGGGTCTCGCAGGCTCTGATTGTCCAGATGGTCAGGCCCCCAGTCAGGAGGTGGTAGGAGGGTGGGAGCTTAGGATTGGTTGGGTGTGAATCACGGGGGTCAACCCCACCCAAGCCCCATGAATGGAGAGTAAGGAGGGGTGTTCCTTCTTCCTCCTATCAGGGGAGGCTCCTGTTCCCAGAGGGACCAGCGATAAGAACTCACCAGCAGGTGACCACTGAGTCTGTTTGTCACTTCTGGAGGTGGCCTGATGGTGCCTTCTCATGGCCAAAGTGTAGGCCAGTCCCCACGATGGCTCTGAACCTCTGGCACAAAGTGGGCCACCAAGAAACGCCAGTTGGCATTTCCCCGACCCTTTTGCCCTTGACTTACTTCCCTTGTCCCCTCCACGATAGGGCCCTTGCCGCTGACCTACGACTCTGAGCTCTAGGATATGTATGGGATAGCTCTTCTCACTTGCTGTCCAACCAGCTGGCCCTCCAGACCCAGCAGACACCCCCTTGGCCTTCCACACTCTTGCTAAGTAAGAGTCTAACTTCTCCTAACATAACATCATTTCCTTCCCCTGCCAGCGGCTTGAATTCCATGCAGGGCCTCTCACTGCTGACAGAGGAGGAAGACCATTTCTCAGAGGCACTGCCCAGAAGTCCAGGAGCTTCCTTTCCCATGAGTCAGGAAGGAGAGGTCCGGGTGGGGCCAGACGGAACATCTGGTCCCAAATCAGGACGTGGCTGGGATCCGAACCCAGGGCCGGCCCACGGCAGGCATTGGCCCGCACAGGGACGAGTGACGCTCATGTCTTCAATAGGGAACAGAGACCAGCCAGGAGCTATTCTAAGGACTGGGAACGTAATCGTGAAATAAATAACAAGTGGGAAAAGTGCCTTCCTCTCAAAGGCATTCCAAATTTACCTAAAATGTCAGCTGCTCGCCCGAGCGGCTCCTGATCATTACCTGCCTCCCGTGCTTTCTCCCGGCGGCCGTCTGCAAACCCACAGCATCTCCCATCAGGCCCGGGGAGGGCTGCTTTCTCTCCCCCACGGAACGGCCACCTCCGTCAAGGGCTGGCCCGCTCTTCGTCATCTTAGAATGTTCTAGTGTGAATGAGGCAGTCCTTAGACGTTGCCAGAAAGGATGACTGTTCCTAACAACATTTTTATAAGAAAATCATTCCAAATAACCAAAAATGCTTAGTAATAGAGGACCGTCGAGATATGTTATAGGCACAATTATGATAAGAGCCACCAACATTAACTGAGATCTTTTTATGTGCTAGGTGGTTTTTTTTACGAGCTTTACACGCATCATCTCAGGTCTCACCAAACTCCTCTCTGCCACAGGCTCTTACTTTATTCCTTAGAGGCATGTCTCAGAGAGGTTAAGAATTGGCCTGATGTCACAGAGCCAGAGAGTGGTCGGTGGGGTTCACTGCCAGCCTAGGGTTGCTTGGAGGGTTATGCACACCGTAAAAGGCAAAGGCACAAACAATGCATGGCCACATCGATGGTTATAAATTCACATATTTACTAAAAGATATTAAAACCTAAGCTACTATATCAGTACCCATCAAAGCCCTGTGAAAACGTATGACGTGTCAGGCAGGCCCCCAATCAGGGTAATGAAAAGGAATTTCTAATCTCTGAGTCTTCATTTATCTGTGAAGAGCAGTCTAATGTCTTACAGTTATCTACCTGTGAGTTTTATGCCTCTGGGATCGAGCAAACTCTTTACTAATCTGATGGATGGATCCTTGCTGAGATGCTAAGGTGTGAAACTGGCCCCATTCTGCTCCTTCCCAGCAAACACAGTTTATAGGATTTTCTGGAACAAAGCCTTTTGCGGGGGGTGGGGGTGGGGAGGAGCTCCATTGGCTCTGGGAAGTCCCAGGAGACCGGGGAGGAGACCCTGAGGTGGTAGTGATGAGGGATGGTTGTGAGGAGTGCCACAAATTGGGAGCACCCTCTTCCCAGCAAGGGAAGGAACTGTCTTTGGCTCTGTGCTACCCTCCAGCCCTGGGATGTTATAAGAGACGTCAGAGAGGAAAGCCCCAGGTTACTCGTGTAGATTTAAGGTGACTCCAAAGGTCATGGAGGGAGTCCCCGGAGGGGGGCGGTGGGGGCAGGAGGCCCACCAGGGCTTGAGGCCAGAATGGGCAGATTCTCACTACACTGTCCCGCTAGGGAGTGATTTCCTTCCTCTTGCCTGAAGAATTTCCCAGAAGCATGAGCAATCTGAAAATTCCCCTGGGGCCAGAGCCAGCCGAGAAAATGCTGGAGGAAACAGCGCCAAGGGCCAGGAACGGGAGGAAAGAGGGTGGAAAGCAAAGAGACCATGCAGGCTGAGGGCTAGGGAGTGGATAATGTCTCTAGGAGAAGCTTAAACTGGGGGGCGTGGGGTAGGAGAGGTTGGGGTGTTAGAAACGTGACATCCTGGAAAGTAGTTGAGGAAACTGGTCCTATAAAGCCCAGAGAAGCAGCCTGGGAACGCCATGCAGAATTCGGGGTCCCTCCCAGACATAGTGCGTTTATCTGACACTGGGGTGGCATCCAGGTTCGTGGTCGGGGGACCCATGACCACCACGGAATAGGACGCACATGGTGAGTGCTGTGTACAGGTGTGACCTGCAGACTTATCCGAGATCCGTTGGTCTCAGAGTCACCAGAAGAGCTCGTGAAACTGAAGACCACCAAGTCCCATACCCCGGGGCTTCTGGTTCATTCATTCTGGGGTGGGGCTGAGAATCTGCATTTCTCCTATGTTCTCACAGGATGCCAACGCTGCTAGTGCTGGGACACTGGGAGAGGTGGGGTCCAGAGGAGCAGGTAAGAGATATACCCCAAGTGCTTGCTTAATAAAAAGAAGGACGTCCTCAGCATGAATGTTGCCCAGCACTGAAACAGTTGAGCTCTCTCTCTACAAAATGCCTAGACAATTAACACCATAATCCCGCGAGGCGCGTTGTGAGCTTACCAGTTCTGTTTCAGAGATGAGACTGATTTGCCCACGGTTAAGTGGCGGAAGAGAAATCCAGTTCACCGGTGGTTCGGATGGAGTCTGAGGGGCTGAGTTTGGGTCTGATGATTTTAAGGCCCCTCCTACCCTGAAGATGCTGGAACCTTGTTCATGGATTCCAGCCGCTGGCCTCAGTGGGGCTCACAGAGAGCTATTATCCTAGCTGTTTTCATCCCCCAGAGGTGAAGCTCTCCCCGCATTGGGAGTCAGGCTCTAGGGGAAAGTACACAATGATCTTGAGCCACAGACCCTATAGTGGGCATTGTGGTGGTCCTCCTAGATCCCCCTTCAATTCCTCGGGCTCCCATCACTACCCCTACTGGGAATGTTGGTAGCTGACAGCTCTCAGCTAAGGTCCCCCCACTACCACCAGGAATTACAGCTCACCCAGGATCATGTCCCCTTCCCCTGGGCAGCCTACAATCCAGGGGCCAGGCAGAGAAGGGGTAAAGGCTGATCCCCTTGTTCAAAGCAAGATAAGAACCAGCTCCGGAGTCCCACCCCATCATCCCATGTGTGTGGGATCAGCTGAGACCTCTCTTGTGGATACATCACAATCCAACATCTTCCATGCCCAGTCCTGCTGTCTTCATTCCCTCCCCACCCAGGTTGTTCAGGAGAGCCAAAGAGACAGCTCATAGCTCCCCAACTCACTAGCCAGACGGTCTTGGGCATAGCAAACCTATCATCCCATCTGTGAAATGAAAATAAGGACAGAGTCCATCTCAGAACTGGAGCCAGGATGGCAGAGTTGGGGGCTTCCAGGATGGAGGTGGCTTGGGTCCCTGAAGCACAGCACAGAGGACAGTAGCTTAGATGGCCACTGGCCTGCATTGGACGGGCTCAAGATGGCCTCTCCAGAGAAATCCCGCATGACCCCATAACCAGCGAGGGCAGCTTGGTCGCACCATCAAGTATCTGTTCTTCCTCCCTCTCTTCCCTGTTCACGTCACTCTTGCTGCCCAAGGGGAAACCAGCCAATAAAGCATCAGTGCATTAAAAAGTGGGGGGACAGGGCGTGCCTGGGTGGCCCAGTCAGTTAATGACCAACTCTTGACTTCAGCTCGAGTCATGATCTCAGGTTATGAGATTGAGCCCCGTGTTGGACGAGGAGTCTGCTTCAGTTTCTCCCTCCCTCTCCCTCTGCCCTGCCCATGCTCTCTCTCTCTTTCTCTGTGTCTCTCTCAAAAAAAGGGGGGGGGGATTAAAAGAGACAATTCATGAGAAATGATAAACAAACAAGACCCAGCACATGCACATTCCTCACTCAGCAAGTGATAGAAATCACCGTCATCTTCGTCCTCATCATATTGAAGGTTTATTGCTTCTTGGGAGTTATAAAAATGTCTAGATCCGTTTGAGTCAATGTCATGGTGCATCCATTCTTGGAGTGTGGTCCACGGAGCTCTGGAAGTCTTTACGTCTTCAAGGTCATGACCGCTTGCATTGCAATTCATGCATTTCACTGCAATTTCATGTCATGTCCCTATTTCTCTGTATCAACGTTAGTCTGATGGCACAAGAGCAGTGGTGAATTATTGGTGCCTTAAGCCAGGTCAAGGCGGTGACATCAAACTGTCCTAGCACCATTGTCTTCTCTCGGCCTGGCGCTCTTAGGAAACACAAAATTCAGGTTTCCTTCTCCATGTCCTCAATTAGCAGTACATGGCATTACTTTCATTAAACCACAACCCTTGAATACATTCTTAAAATATTCTTTTATTTTATTTTATGTATTTGAGAGCGAGAGAGAGCACAAGCAGGGAGCAGGGTCATATGGAGAGGAAGAAACAGGCTCTCTGCTGAGCAGGGAGCCTGATGCGGGACTCGATCCCAGGACCCTGGGATCATGACCTGAGAACACTTAACCAACTAAGCCACCCAGGCATCCCGAAGGTTTGAATTTTTGAAAAGTTGTACCTGCCACCCTGAGTGCTAGAGTTTCCCAACACTTAAAGACTTTTCTGGTGATATTAGGGGTGATGGAAATAAATGTGATGCTTTGACACTGCACAAGGAAATGTGTTAATATTTGGAATATCTGTGGAACTCAGTGAGCCAGTATTTTCCCAGGGACCAGAGCATGATACTACAAAATCATGCATGGGTACAAGATCTACTCAACGTGCAAAATAAGCCAACGGATTTTAACGGGACTGAGTATAAAAGTTGAAGGGTATTAGATTACACACTGCAACTCACTTTTAAGAAACTACCAATGGTCAAATTTTGGTGACCAGTCAAAAAGGAACATTCCTAATTATCTGAAAAGCTATTAAAATATTCCTCCTTGGGGTGCCTGGGTGGCGGAGTTGATTAAGTGTCTGCCTTGGGCTCAGGTCGTGATCCCAGGGTCCTGGGATGGAGTCCCCCCCCCCCCAGATTTGCCCTGGGGCAGGCTCTCTGCTCAGTGGGGAGGCTGTTCTCCCCTCCTCCTCTGCCACTACCCTCAGCTTGTGCTGTCTCTCTCTCAAATAAATGAATAGAACCTTAAAAATAAATAAATAAAATAAAATATTCCTCCTTTCTAACTACATATCTACGTGAGCTTAAATTTTCATCACGTACTTTAGCAAAACAAAACAAAGCAAAACTTACTATAATAGATCTAATACTAGAAGCAGACATGAAAATCAGCTATCTTTTATTAACCAGAAATTAAAGAGATTAGCAAAATTGCAAAATAATGCTGCTCTTCTAATTAGTTTTTCTTTATTTTGGAAACTGCGCTGAGATTTTTTTCATGAAAATTTATTTTTTGTGTTCATTTTAATGGGTTAATTTTTATTTCATTTTTTTAAAAGATTTATTTGTTATCAGAGAGAGAGAGCAGGAGGAAGCACAAGCAGGGCGAATGGCAGGCAGAGGGAGAAGCAGGCTCCCCGCTGAGCAGGGAGCCCAAGGCAGGGCTTGATCTCCGGACCCTGCAATCCTAACCTGAGCCGAAGTCTGATGCTTAACCATCTGAACCACCCAGGCGTCCCATAATTACTGTTATTTTAAATAAATTAAATATGCTTAAATTTCTCAGTTCTATTTTTTAGTTTAGTAAATATCAGTAGATACGATCCACACAGACAAACATTTTTTGGGTTCCTCTAAAACGATAAAGGGGTCCTGAGAACAAAACTTTTGAGAACCACTAACACAGGACTTCAGCTAAGGCTTGAAAGGAACCTTTTGTGGCCTGAGCTTTGGAAAGCCATACAGAGACCCCCTCCTACCCACTCCTCTCCCTGGCATCCCCTCAACCTGCCCCCAGTGAGGCAGCCCTCCCCAGGGTGCAGTAAAGGAAAAAGGAAAAGGAAACCTTCTCTCACTTCTTTTCCCGGAATGTGCCCTGACCAGCCTCCCTGTGCGTGTCACACCCTGTCCTCCCAGAGGGCTGTGCTGGCGTCCCCATCACAGAAGATGCTGGCAATGTCGTGGCCAAGCCGGAGAGGAGAGGGATGCAGGGAGGCTGTGGGGCAAGAATCAGTCACTTGGATACTGATTCTGCAGCTTCCAGCTGGGACTCCAAGGAACGGCTTGGGGAGGGAACGTGAATGTCACTGCTACACCGGGCACCTGGGGCTCTATACCTTGGCTTTCGTTAATTCCCCATCTCCTTCCCAGCCCAGAAAGCAAGCCTGCGGGGGCACCTTCCCCAACCACCACATATCCCACAAGCTTACAAAAATGAGTTTCCATGGGACACCTGGGTGGCTCAGTCAGTTAAGTGTCTGTCTTCGGCTCAGGTCATGGTCTCAGGGTCCTGGCATCAAGCCCTGCATCGGGCTCTCTGCTTAGTGCAGAGTCTGCTTCTCCTTCTCCTTCTAGCATTCTCTCCATCCCCACCCTGCTTGTGCTCTCTGGCGTTCTCTAGCTCTCTGTCAAATAAATAAAATCTTAAAAAAACAAAACAAACGAAAAAAAACAAACGAATTTTCCTGCTCAGCTTAAGCGAAGACTGGTATACATGACCAGCCACTTGGAGTTACAGAGCCCTGAGAGGACAAGACAGACATGTATGTGCTCTACTTGTTACTGTAAATGGTTAGTGTAATCCACGAGATTCCCCTGAGGCTCTGGGAAAAACCAGGACAGTACGGATGGTCGTGAGACACTCAAGTCATGACCCCTTAAGTTTCTTGCCTCTAGATACCGATGGGAGGGAAGTGTTCAGAGAAGAATGAATTCCAAACGTACCCAAGCCCTTCCAGAGAGCGAAGTAAAGAAAGCCCGTGCCCCCAGCTCATTTTATGAATCCAGTGTGATTTCTGATATCAAAACTAAAATTGTAGGTCAATCTCAACCGACAACATGAACATAAAAGCAAAAAAAAAAAAACCCTCTAAAAATATGTTGGGAAATTGAATCCAGCAATATATAAAGAAAAGGATGTATCTTGGGGTAAGGCTGAGTTTTTTCCAGGATTGTAAATTTGATCGAACATTAGAAAATCGATTAGTGTTGGGGGTGCCTGGGTGGCTCAGTCGGTTAAGCACCTGACTCTTGATTTCAGCTCAGATCTTGACCTCAGGATCGTGACTTCAAGCCCCATGTTTGGGCTCCACGTTGGGTGTGAAGCCTACTTAAAAAAATAAAAATACTCCACATACACAGATTAAAGGAGAAGAATCATTGTCATTTCAATGGTGCAGAAAGAAATGTTTGATAAAACTTAGCACCCATTCACCATTTTAAAATATTGCTCCTTAATCTAGGAATAAAAGGGAACTTCCATGATCTGATACAGAGTCTTTGCAGAAAGGCTTAGAAAAACATCAGACCCTAATGGTGAAAGGTTGAAAGCTTTTCCTTTATGGTCAGGAATGAGGCCTGGATTCCCACCACCATTATTTCTATAGATCAGAGTCCTACCTGATATAATACAACAGGAAACGAAAACAAAAGAGCAAAAAAGACAAGGATGGGAAAGGGGGAACAAAACTGTCATTATCCGCTGGTTGTAGACATGAAATTTTCCAAGGAATCCATATGTAAGTATTAGAATTAATAAGAGGACTTAGCAGGTAGCTGTTTTCAAAAATCAAAATACACTAATTGCAATGAAATAGCCAAAATTTGTATCTTGGAACCACACACACAAAAAAGGACACTACTGGAAAAAATGATGAGATCCAAATAAAATCTCGAGTTTATATTTTGGTAATGTATCAGTGTTGATTTCTTAGGTATTTTTAAAGATTTATTTATTTATTTATTTGAGAAAGAGAGAGAGAGAGAAAGCATGAGCAGGAGGGGCAGAGGGAGAGGGAGAGAGAATCCCAAGCAGACTTCACATTGAGCAGGAAGCCCGATGCAGGGCTTGATCTCATGACCCTGAGATCATGACCTGAGCCGAAATCAAGAGTTGGATGTTCAACCAACCGAGCCACCCGGGCGCCCCGATTTCCTAGCTTTGTGAGCTGTGCCATGATTATGTAGGATGTTAGCAGTGGAGGAAATTGGGTGAGGGGAATACTCTGTATCCTTTGCAACTTTTCTGTAAATTGAAATTCATCCCAAACCCAAAGTGTCTCCACAAAAAAAAAACCTTTCTAAAGCAAAATGCAAAAGTAAATGATACTTGTGTACCAGGTTGAAACAGGTTGAAAATGATTTCAACAGGTTGAAAAATTATTTTTTAAAAAATTATATGTTTGGGGGCGCCCAGGTGGCTCAGTGGGTTGAGCCTCTGCCTTCAGCTTGGGTTATGGTCCCGGGGTCCTGTGATCGAGCCCCACGTTGGGGCTCTCTGCTCAGCAGGGAACCTGCTTCCTCTTCTCTCTCTGCCTGCCTCTCTGCCTACTTGTGGTCTCTGTCTATCAAATAAATAAATAAAATCTTTTTTAAAAATTATATGTTTGTTAATGAACATTTTAAAAAAATCAAGTTCTGGCTGCATATAAGACAAATCATGTTGTTTTCTTCTACAGAGAAAATAAGGAACTTTTTTATTATGAGCTATTAAAAACACCTAAAACAAAGACCTAACGCGTTCATGGCTTAGAAGATGCAGTAGCATAAAGGTATCAGCTCCTCCCAAATTAATTTAGAGATTCAGCACAATCCAAACTAAAAATGACTACAGCCTTTTACATTTCTTCTTAATCCCTCCTTCCTGGATCCTCTCCCTACATTTTCCTTTCTCTCCCTCTCTCTCTATCCACCCCAGCCCTGCTTGGTAGAAATTAACAAGTTGATTTTTAATTTTATAAGGAAATGTGTAAGATCTAGAATAACTAAAGAATTCTCTTTTTTTCCTAAGATTTTATTTATTTGTTTTGAAAGAGAGAGAGAAAGATAGAGAAAGAGAGAGAGCACAAGCGGGGCCAGGGAGAAGGGGAAGCAGGCTCCCCACCAAGCAAGGAGCCTGACTCAGGCATGGATCCCAGGACCCTGATATCATGAACTGAGCCGAAGGCAGGTGCTTAACCCACTGAGCCACCCAGCCGCCCCAAAAGTCGTTTACTTTGAGCAAATAATGTGCTCCAGAAAATAGCTGACATTTACTGAGTGCTTATATGAGCCAGGCACTGTCCTAAGCCGTTTTGGGTAAATAATAGTTGTTCTATCCTCCCAACACTTCAAAGAGGTAGCTGCCATTCCAGCCCCATTTAGCATTGTTAGGAAGCAGCAGCAAAGCCAAGGAACACCAGTGAGAACAAGGTCCACAGTGGGCTCCCTGGTCCGCAAGGGCTCTACCTGCCAGCACACTGCAGAGAGGTTCAGACAGGGTGTGAGCTCCCCATCTGAGCTCACCTACTCTACACACATAGTCTCCTGGGAGGAGGGGACCCAAGGGAACCACTGGAACCTCTGGGAGCATGTTTTGGGCTCAAATTAGCCGCAGGCACTCACAAAGCTGGAAAGTGTTAGGAGGAAGGGGGAGGAGATGGGGATGCACAGAGAGGCTTCCTAGAGCATTAAGATTTCCACCGGTGCCAAGAACTAACTGGGAATTCCCAGAATATTTCCTTTTGTTTTTTCCTCTTTCGCATGAGTGCCCTTCACAAAACCCTTGGCACCTAACGAGAGCTGCCGAAATTCTGTTTCCAAATGTGATGCAAATCACCCCTCCTGCTCCCCAAAGCCCACCTCCTCTTAGAGCCAAGAGAGAAACTCAGCAGTGAGCAGACAGAGGACAGATGTCCTGGCTGTGCAGAGTCTAGGCAGCACTGTGTCATGGGGGTGGGGTGTCGGGGCCAGGGACTGTTCCAATTCCCCCTTTCACCATGACAACCTACCACCCGGGCGGTTGGAACTTTTGGAGAATGGGTGACAAATTGGGCTTGCTTGTTTGCAGCCATCCATCCTGGGAATTATGAGCCCAGGGTGACACCCCCCCCACCCTTGGAGACCCACTTGGCACTTCCCAGGACTGAGGAGGGAGGAAGTGGCAACTGAGGGGTCTGGGACTTCACTGTAAGGTTTGTCCTGAGACTTCATTTTGTCCTGAAAAACTTTGGTTGTCCTTGAAACTACCAAAAGAAAGGAAATTGTGTATCCCAAGGAGTGTGTGCCCTTCCAGTGCCAAACAACCCCAAGGACGATATGAGTAAGAACTATTACTTATGTTTATTGAGAGCTTACTATACTCTACATACTTCTTTATGTCCTCCATAAAGTTCTTCTCAGCTTTTTCCTCCCCCTAGACCACCACGAGGGGGCTTTTCTTATGCCCACTTTGTATTGGCAGAAACAGAGGTTAGAGTTTGCCCAAAGCCACCCTGTAGAAAGCAAGGGAGCCTGGATTTGGCCGTGGGGGTGACTCTAGAACCCACACACTGTAGGCAGTGCTGCCTCACACTGCCCCCCAGCAGCAGGAGAGGGCCAGAAAGGTGGAAGATCCCAGCTGCTGTTCTGTGCAGCCCCCTGTCACTCTCTAGTCTTCCCTTGAGCCAGACAATAGGACCCTGCAGCTTCTGGGGTCACAAAGGGCTCCCTCCGGGCCACCGTGCTCCCTGTTTCCTGGTTCTCTGCCTCACCTGGAGGTCCCTAGGGGCACTCAGTCCCTGCTTCTCCCTATCACCTGGCCCTCTGGCTGGTGGGCTCTGGGACCCAAAGCAGGGTGCGATGCCCTCCTGGTGATCTGGGAGGGTCATCCTGGTTCACAGAAAGTCATGTGCCGTGAGTCAGACACACCACATCCCAACCTCCCAAAGCCTGGCTTTATCAGGGACACCCCATGGGGGCAGTTCCAGCCCTACCCATTGGCTATGTACACAGTACAGAATTGCTAGTGACAATCATTCTGCATTTGGGGTAGGGAACGTCCCCCCCATCTCTCTCCCTCTCTCTCTCTCTCTCTCTCTCTCACACACACACACACACACACACACAAGCTCCTTATTTCCCGTGCCCCACAATGGCTTTCCTTATTCGACAGAAGAACAAAGCCTTTTTGAGCTTACCCCGTACAATCACCACCAGCCTATTTCCAGGCACTCGTGAGAATCCCTTTCAATACCGCAGGCTCCACTTCCCGCCCTGCCAGTGTTTCCAGGCTGCTCTTTAACCACCTATTCTCTCCGTGCGGCACGGACGCGTGCTCCTCGGACCCCCGTCGCTCTTTTCCGCTTTGCTCTCCCCTCTTTAGTCCTCCCTTTCATGGTTCCGACTGATCTCTGCCCAGTGGGTTTTGTGAAGTTTCCTGCAGTGATCCCTTCATCTTCAGGCTGCCTTGTCTGTGGAATTTTGGTAGTAGCGCCCTGTGGTGGGGAAGGGCCCCTTCCCATCCTCAGCCCGGGAAAGTTGCAGCAGGCCTGCCCAATTTCCGTAACTGTGGGCCCATCCATTTTTCTTTTTTTCACCTCTCTGTTGGTTTTCCCCTCGCTGGGACCAGAATGTCAACCCCAGGAGGACAGTAGGCTTCCCACCATGTTCTGGACTCCATCCCTGGTACCTAGGACAGCGCCAACACCCAGTAGCGACTGGTTCGCTAAACGAGCTACCCAAGTCATCCTTAACGACTCAAGTCATACCCCAACATGCATGCCTTCACAAGGGGAAGCATAACGGAATAGCTAAGAGAGAAGCATTATGAATTCTGCTCTGCTACCCACCGGCCCAATGACCTGCAGGCAAAACATGAAGCTCCCTGTGCCTTAATTTCCCCATCTATAAAATGGGATTATCAGTAGTACCTACCTCGGGGTCATTGGGAAAAGTAAATGAGTCACTATGCATAAAACACCTAGAACTGGGTCTGGCATGAAATGAGTTTTGGTAAATGTTAGCAACAACCGTCTTTATGTACTAGAGGCAAAAAGATGGGAAGGACATAATCCCAGCTTGTGGGACAGCTAGACAAGCTGCTGTCAGGGAGGCAGGAACAAGGGCCTGTAGGGTGCCTGGGATGAGAGCAACTATCCCTACATGGAGTGGGGTAGGTGGGGAATTGGGAAAGGCAACTCTGGGTCTTGAGGGTTGACTAGGAGAAGGTCAGATAAGAGGTAGGGCATGTGAGTAAGGTGTGAGGAGGGAGGGTAGTTTTGGACCAGCCTGTTAAAGACTAAGCACATTATAGTTAGTGTACAATGAAACAAAATGAAAGAAGCTTCCCACATCGACTATGCAGAATTCCATCCTAAAAAAAATATCCCTACGCTAGGCTTTCCTTATTTTGGACTCATCTCAAAGTCCAGTAGAATTTTCCTGGAAGGTCACAGGGAGTGATACCATTCTCCATAACCCGTGCCTTTTCAACTAGTTTTAGGGTCTCTGTGGACAGGACAGACCTCAAGAGTATAATTTAAAAGACCTTAGAGGAAGCAACATGAGATCTACAATTGAACCATATGATCAGATCACAAACTTCATACTTTCATGGTTTTTTTTTAAAGAATTATTTCCTTATTTGAGAGAGAGAGAGAGCTTGAGGTTGGGAGGGGCAGAGGAGGAGGGAGAGAGAAACTTTTAACAGGCTCTGCGCTTAGCATAGAGCGGGATGCAGGGCTCGATCTCAAGACCCTGAGATAACAACCTGAGCTGAAATCAAAAGTCGGACACAACCGACTGAGCCACCCAGGAGCCCCCCTAAACCTCATAGTCTTTAATTTGCTAAACCTTCTGCTTTCAAGCTAACAACAGTCTCTTAAGGAAAAGTCTCAATAATTCATTCATTCAACAACTATTTAATGAGCACCTACTATGTGCAAGGCACTGCACAGGAACTTGAGACTGAAACGCTGAGGAAAACAGCCAGAAATCCATACCCTCATGCAGCTTGATTCAGGGAAAGGATAAATTTCCCCTTGCTTCTGATGGAGGGCACAGGTGACATTTGCCACAAGAGTATCTTAGATTTCCTATAAAGGGATTTAATGCATTACAACTTCAGTGAAAAGGTACTTGAAGGCGCAGAAATTAGGGACACTCAAATAGGAAGATGGCCAGAAGAATCCTTCTACCAGGGTGCCCAGGTGGCTCAGATGGTTAAGCGTCTGCCTTCGGCTCAGGTCATGATCCCGGGGTCCGGGGATTGAGCCCCACGTTGGGCTCCCTGCTTAGCAGGGAGTCTGCTTCTCCCTCTGCTTCTGCCCCTCCCTCTGCTTGTGCTCTCTCACTCTCTCAAACAAATAAATAGAATCTTTTTAAAAAGAAAGAAAATAAAGCATCCTTTCATCAACCATTCCCCGTGTGTCTGGCTTCCCACCCCCTGGGTGGTTTCCAAGGTCAGTCTCTGGGATCCACAGTCCCACCTTCTTGTTCCTCACCACCATTTTTCAGGAAAGCTTGGGCAGACCATTCATTGGGACTGTGTTTGGCTGCAGGTATTAGATAACTTAGCAAAGATTTAAAGGATGTGGACGGGGGCGCCTGGGTGGCTCAGTGGGTTAAGCCGCTGCCTTCGGCTCAGGTCATGATCCCAGGTCCTGGGTTCAAGACCCACATCGGACTTTCTGCTCAGCAGGGAGCCTGCTTCCTCCTCTCTCTCTGCCTGCCTCTCTGCCTGCTTGTGATTTCTCTCTGTCAAATAAATAAATGAAATCTTAAAAAAAAAAAAAAAGGATGTGGACATTGATTGAAAGTGGTCTAATTCTGTCTGAAAGCTCAACAGTGCCATTCTAACTCTCTTTACCTTTTTATTCATCTGTTCTTATTTATTTATTTATTGACCGAGAGAGACCACAAGTAGGCAGAGAGGCAGGCACAGCGAGAGGGGGAAGCAGGCTCCCTGCTGAGCAGAGAGCCCGATGTGGGGCTCGATCCCAGGACCCTGAGATCATGACCTGAGCTGAAGGCAGAGGCTTTAACCCACTGAGCCACCCAGGCGTCCCCCATCTGTTCTTCTTTAAATTGAAGATTTTATTTATTTATTTATTTGTCAGAGGGAGAGAGAGCACAAGCAGGGGCAATGGCAGGCAGAGGGAGAAGCAGGCTCCCTGCTGAGTAAGGAGCCCAATGCGGGACTCAATCCCAGGACCCTGGGATCATGACCTGAGCCAAAAGCAGGCACTTTATCAACTGAGCCACCAGGTGCCCCTTTTTATTCTTCTATTCTTAGTGTGTTGGCTTTTCTCCCACGTGCTTGTAGTATCATGATCCCAGGATAGCTGTCTTAGCTCTAGACCTCATTTCTGCATCCACTGTAGATAAAGGAGGGAAAGACAAGGACAGTGAGCTCTCGACTTGTCCCTTATGTAAGGAAGAGAAATTCTCCCAGAAGCCCCAGGAGGACACCCTCCTCTTATCATCAGCCCAAACCATGTCACAGGGCCACATCTAACTCAAGGAAGATGGGGGAATTCGGTATTTGGATTTCCAGCTTCCAAAGTTGGAGACAGCAGGAGGAAGGAGGGGGGCAGGAATGCCTTGCATAGGCAAACTACAGTGTCTTCCAGAAAAGCCTTCACAAAGAAACCACAAGACATTGGACGGAAGGTTACTCAAGGCATTTTAGGCTGGGAAATATTTGAAAATGGAGAAAAATGGCATAGTTTTAAAAGATCTTATTTATTTATTTGAGAGAGAGAGAGAGAGAGAGAGAGCATGAGCAGGGGGAAGGGGGAGGGATAGAGGGAGAAGCAGACTCCCTGCTGAGCAGAGAGCCCAGCATGAGGCTTAATGCCAGGACCCTGAGATCATGACCTGAACCGAAATCAAGAGTCAGCTGTTCAACCAACTGTACCACCCAGGTGCCCCAGAACAATGGCACATTTTAAGCCGAGTTCAAACAGTGGGTTAGACAGAGCTAGGTCCACCACAGGAAAAACCCTAGACTGCAAAGGCCCCTGTGCTGGAGGAAAAAGCACTGTGTTTGGACACATGGCCCCCACTTCTGTGGCCCAACTAGAAAGTCAGTCCCAGGAACCTAGATGATGGGCTCCATTGTGGACTAGGAAGAAATCAGAGACTCTTCTGCCAATAATATGGCTTTATCCATTGTTAGGGATTAAAAGCGAGAGGCGGGGACAACTCCCACCTCTTGCCGATCACACAAGCCCATGAATCTAGGACAGGATTGTGTCCAAAAATAAGGATGGGACTGAAGAGCCAAAACCACTTCCCCATGAGGAATATCCTTTTCCCCCAACCAGCTAAATTGTATCCTTTGCCCAAGTTATGTAAACACTTGCTACCATCATCATTATGGGTCCAAGTAATCATTTATGCCAATTCGTGGGGCTTTGGGCTCCCATACATGGGAAATCAGGAAGGGACAATTCAGTCAAAACAAAACCTTAGCGTGACACGGTGAAAAGGAAAAGGAAAACCCCAAAGTTTTATGTGTGTCTCTGCACACGTGTTTGTGAAAAAACACACCCACACTGGTCTGATTACATGCTAACTGCAGACATGTCTCCTTGCAGTCCTGACCACATTCAAATGTCTTCACTCAACGTGACTTTGGATATCTGCAAGTTCTTTCTTTTAGCTGTAAAAGGAAAGTGAAGTTGCTTGGCAAAAAGAATACAACTAACTCAGTGTCATGTTTCTGGGTTGGGAGACAGTTAAATGAGTCCAGCCTCAAATATCTGTGGATTTCTCTCTCTATTCTCTATTCATTTAACTACCCACTCACCCACCTATCTTAACTATCTGTCTGTCTGTCTATCTATCATTCATCCATCCATCCATCCATCCATCCAAACACTAATTCATTTCCTTGGGACTTTCACTATCCTCTCTTCTTTGCAGGGTGCTAAGCCTTCACTTTTCGCAGGGAATGTCTTTCCCCTTTTTCCATTTGATAATAATCCCATTGCTCCTTAAAATTCAGGTTTAATTCTTTTTTTTTTTTAAGTAATCTCTACCTCCAATATGGGGCTCAAACCCATGACCCTGAGATCATGAGTCGTGTGCTCTACCAACTGAGCCAGCCAAGTGCCCCTGGTTCAGTTCTTCTTTGGAAGATCACTCACGGACACCCACTGCCAGCCCACGCTGTTATCTTCCATCTTAATCTTACAACACTTCTGTTTTGTACTCCTCTTTTTCTATGTCATAAATTACTGCCATCAACATCCCTTCACTATTGTGCTGCATTGCTCTTGTCTCTCTTTTTTTAAGATTTTATTTATTTATTTGACAGACAGAGAGAGATCACAAGTAGGCAGAGGAGCAGGCAGAGAGAGGGGGGAGGCAGGCTCTCCGCCGAACAGAGAGCCCGATGCAGGGCTCAATCCCAGGACTCTGAGACCGTGACCTGAGCCAAATGCAGAGGCTTAACCCACTGAGCCACCCAGGCATCCCTGCTCTCGTGTCTTGCCCAAGTAATATGCTGCATTGTTTCTTACCTCCCCAAGTAAATTGCAAGCTCTGTGAAGAGAGAGACTGT
Organism: Enhydra lutris kenyoni; assembly: GCF_002288905.1. Classification (NCBI taxonomy): domain Eukaryota; kingdom Metazoa; phylum Chordata; class Mammalia; order Carnivora; family Mustelidae; genus Enhydra; species Enhydra lutris. The sequence goes on along the minus strand of NW_019154166.1, from coordinate 4,307,216 downwards.
GGTTTTTACCCCTTGGCAACTTCCCTCCACAGCCTGACTCTTATATAACGTTATGCAAATTGTAGGCACTCAACAAATACACTTCAGTGGGGCATGCAGTTTCCTCATCTCTGAAGTGCGGGTAATATCGGTGTCATAGCAATACGTGCGGATTAGCTGGGGTACCGTATATTAAGAGCATTTAAACTGCAAAATCCTAAAGAAATTATTATTGATAATGTTGCTCTACTTTTTAATGAAAATAAATAATGCTTAATAGCCATATGCCAAGTTATCTACAATCTGAACGAACAAAGACTTTGCAGTAGAAATTGCACTAGTACAGGGGCGCCTGGGGGGCTCAGTTTTTTAAGCCTCTGATTCTTGATTTTGGCTCAGGTCATGGTCTCACGGTCATGAGATCAAGACCAGAGTTGGGCCCCATGCTCCTCGCCCCTCCCCTCATTTGCATGTGCTCTCCACCCCCCCCCACCTCCACTCCTAACCCCCCCATGCAAGTGTGCTCCCTCTCTCTCTTTCTCAGATAAATAAATAACTTTGTAAATAAAATGTTTCATGACTACATACAGAATCATTGCCCGTACAAGGTACCAGAGGAACACAGCGGGTGAGCTATAGGTTCACTATAACCCTTGGTGAACTATAACCCTTGTCTTTAAGGAGCTCATGTTTTAGCAGAGGGGCAGGAATGTAAGTGCCTGTGATTGTGCGTGGGGAGGCAGAAAGCACCAGAAACAGAGACTCCCAAGTGCCCAGAGACACTTAACGGACTCCGTAATTCTGCCTGGGGATCAGGAAACACTTCAAAGAGGAGTCATCGCTTGAGCTGATCCTGGAAGATGAAAAGAAGTTCGGCACATGGAGAAGGAGACAAAAGAACATTCTAGAAAAGAAACAGCATAGATGTGCAGCATGTTTTTGGGGAAGAGGAGGTGGGTTTGTATAATTGCAAGATGAGGGCCTAGGAAAGAGGTTGGGAGAGTCTGAGACCCAGGGGCTGATGCACCGATCAGCAGAGGCTTCACGCATCATGGAATCCAGGTAAGGAGTGCGGACTTGATGGCAAAGGCACAAAGCCACGGAGGAGGGGAATCGGTAGATTGTACTGACTGTCAGCAGCATGCCTTTGGCTGCAAGTAACAAAGACCCGACTAAAAGCAGTGGAAGCAACAAGGAAATTCATTATCTCACTTAACTGGAAATTCAGAGGAAGGCAGGCTGCAGGCATGGAGTGCTCAATCCCCGAAAGACCCCTGGTCTTTCTGCCTTTCCACTGTGCAAACACTAGTTATTGCTTTATTCTTGAGGTGCTTTGCAAAATGGCGAAATGGCCAGGAACACATTCAGGCACAGCCAAATCCTGAAGCACCACCCCCCCCCCCCAGCAGATACCCTCCCCAGGTCTTGGGTCACACGGCCCTTTCAGAAGATAGCAGCATTTGCCATGGTTGGTTTGGATCTGGCATCTGAGTGGTGATGTCCACCACTGGCTGCCAGCAAGCAGATGGGCTCCAGGGGAGTGTGAAGACAGGGAGACCAATGGACAAGACAGTGCAAGATTACTGGGATCGGGGTGCCTGTGTGGCATCCCTCAGCTAAGCATCCGAATCTTGATGTTGGCTCAGCTCATGATCCCAGGGCTGTAAGATGGAGCCCCATGTTGGGCTCCGCACTGGGCAAGGAACCTGCTTAAGAGTCTGTCTCTCTCTCTCTCTCTCTCTCTCTCTCTCTCTCCTCCTTCTCACACTTGCTCACACTCTCGCTCTCTCTCAAAAACATTTTTAAAAAAATCACTGGCATAAAGTAATCAGACCTGGACCTGAGATGTGGCTGTGGGCAGGAAGGAGGAGGAGAAATTGAAGACACGTCTTGCATGTGAAAAAGAAGTTGCCAACTCATCCTATGGGGAGTGAGAAGCTAGGAGCTGAGAATGCTCCAAGCTTCCAACCTTAGGTGATGGAGGGATTAGTACACTATTGGCTGAGATGGGTGTCTGGGGGGCTCACTTGGCGTGCCCCCCAGGTCTGCCTGACAAAGACTTGAAAGCATGAGAAAGAGGATGCATCCAGCTTCTCTCTTTCTCCAAGAGTCAGCACCGAGGAGTGTGGTTCAAGGACAGACTCTGATGTCATGCCACCAAGCCTCCCGTCACTTACGAATTGAGAACCTTGAGTGACCCTCCATCCCCTTATCTGTGAAATGGGTATAATAGTGCCTAGCTCATAGAATTGTTGTGTCTGGAGCTCAGTGCAATGCCTGGCGTATAAGAGATATCATGGTATAACAGATAAGGAAGGAGACCAGGGTTCTAACCCTAGTTAGGTTCCTCACTCACTGCCTGACCTCAGTCCAATAACTGTTCTCTCTGAACCTCCTTTTGTCCAAAGATTTGTTAAAAGATGGTGGAAATACCCTCTCATGGGGTTGCTAAGACAACTGGATTAGAAACATATGTCGAGAGCTGATGTGGAACTCTGGTGGGTTTGGGTTGGTGACGTACACTCAGTTAATCAGATGCTCATGCTCCTAGGCTTTAAGTGAGGGTGGAGAGAGGAACTGAAGCTGGGAGAAAGGACCAGCGTGGGGCTGGGCGTGACAGTCATGAGCAAGGGACAATAGTCTCAGCCTCAAGTCGGGTGTCCCGCCCAGAGGGGTCAGCATTGCAAGCTCTGGACTTTAAAGGTACTGGCACAGGGGTTCGGTCGGTTAAGCATCCGACTCTTGGTTTTGGCTCAGGTCGTGATCTCAGGGTCCTGGAATCGAGCCCCGCATTGGGCTCTGCACTCAGTGTGGAATTTGCTAGAGATTGTCTTCCTTTTCTTCTCCTTTTGCTCCTCCCCTGCTTGCTCACACTCTCTTTCCTAATAAATAAACAAAATCTTTAAAAAACAAATAAATAAAGGTGCTGGCACAGCCTTTTTCTTTTCTTTTCTTCTTCTTCTTCTTCTTCCTCTTCCTCTTCTTCCTCTTCTTCCTCTTCTTCCTCTTCTTCCTCTTCTTCTTCTTCCTCTTCTTCTTCTTCTTCTTTTTTTAAGAACTGAACCCGTTCTGTGGCAAGCTTTCTGTTATTCTCTGACTGCAAAGCCCCATTTGTTCCTATTTGCTCTGTCTGGTTATCTAATCTTTCTGAGAATTCTGTGCACTACCCAATAGCCTCAAAATGATGTTGTTGTGGGTTTTTTTCCTACTTTAATCTGCTTCAGTCCATTTCTGTGCTTATGTTAAGGATTCTGCCTACACAAGTGCCCAGGAGGATTCCTGGCATGGAGTAGGCATTTCAAACTGATTCCTTTCTCCTTTTGGCTCCTTATTCTCCACGTCTTTCCTTCCACTCAAGTGTTCTTCTAGCTCCATGATGCTCTGACGGGTGGGAGGAAAGCCATTCCCATGGGAAAGAGACACGGAGTCTCTCCATTCCCTAACCGTTTTTCCCAGCAAAGTTCATTCCACAGGCTAACAGACCTGGGGTGGAGAGCTGCCCACAGTTTTTAAAATGAAGAGTTTTGAGGACAAACATGAACTTGAACTTGTTCACCAAACCCCCAAAACATGACACTAGGGGACATCTGTGAACGCTTAGGAACAGAATCTGGGGAACTAAGAAACAGAAGTATCCATTTACGCGATAAGGCTCTTTGGGATGTCAAAACAGATGGACCTCATAAGAATCCAGAAGAGGTAGAGTGTAACAAAATATCTGGGTTCACAAAAGGTTTCTTTAGTTCATGGGTAGTGGAACCGAGTCAGATGGCGAAGAGGACACTGGGGAGTTTTAAGTACATCCTTAATATTCTTGGATGAAAATTGCCACTGGTTTCTGCAAAACACCCTATGTATGACTCAGAATATTCTTTCATTTTTCCAGGGCTGTTTCCCCAGGCTCTTCCCAATGAGACACTCCAAATCTTCCAATAATTTGTTTCTTGCATATCGTTAGCTAGAGTCTGTTTCTACTGTTGCAACCGAGGAACCCTGGCGGATTCAACTCATTATGGCAATAGTAACAATCCCTAATCGTTAGAAAGTTGCTTCCTTTAGCAAGCTCAGCTCTCTGCCCTTAGTAACTTCTACCCTGTTTCTGTTTTCTGAAGGAACTGTTTCCTGTTTTCTGGAGCAACTTTGGGCCAATGTTCTCCATATGATGCACATTCAATTGTTTGAGGCTAAGATACTTTGCCTCAGTCATTTATTTCCTGGGATAAGTAGCCCCAATCTCTCACCAATGAGTTAGGACATAATTTCCAACGTTGTCCACATCCTGGTACCACTCCTCAGAGCCCTTAAAATGTGACCCCTGACACGAGAACATGAAAATTATAATAGGATCATTGTTTCTCCCCGACTCTTCCCTAATTACATAAAGGACCACTTTTTTTAGTAGCAATATTACACTGTTGGATTATCTTAGGTGTACTGTCAGCTAAAACTATTTTTTAAAACTCACTGCTTCGGGACGCCTGGGTGGCTCAGTTGGTTGGACGACTGCCTTCGGCTCAGGTCATGATCCTGGAGTCCCGGGATCGAGTCCCGCATCGGGCTCCCGGCTACGCGGGGAGTCTGCTTCTCTCTCTGACCTTCTCCTCGCTCATGCTCTCTCTCACTGTCTCTCTCTCAAATAAATAAATAAAATCTTTAAAAAAAAAAAAAAAACTCACCGCTTCATCATACAAACCACACAAAATCTTTGGAAGTTATAAGACACAAATACACAAAAGACAAATCTCAAAAGATCTCACAACCCCCCACCTCATGATAATCTCTATAAATACATTCTTGCAAAATCTTCCAGACTATTCCCTATGCTTATTATGGTGTATTTTCTATTAGCCACACACTGTTCCAATATATGTTATATATTTAGCTAGTCCCCTCCGGATAGGTTCTTGACAGCTGTGTTTTGTTTGACAATTGCAAACAATGCTTGGATTAACATTCATATACCTCCAACTTTGTATGCTTCTCTATTTTCCCCAGCGTTATTGAGCTATAATTGACACTTAATATTGTCTAAGTTCAAGGTGTTGATTTGATACGTTTATATATTGCAAAATGATTGCCACCGTAGCATTCGCCAACACCGCCAACCCATCACAGAATTACCATGTCTTTTTTGTGGTGGGAACATTTAAGATCTACTCTCTTAGCAACTTTGAAGTACGCAATAGAATATTTTTAGCTATAATCACTTGGCTGTACATTATAGCTCCAGAACTTGTTAATCCTACAACCAGAAGTTTGTACCCTTTGACCCATATCTCCCCACCTCCCCCACCCCGCAGCACCTGGGAACCATGACTCTGAGCCTGGCTGTTTTAGATTCTGCATATAAGTGATAATCATACAGTATTTGTGTTTCTCTGTCTGACTTAGCATAACAGTGGATTTCTTAAAAATTCTTAGAGGTTGGGGGACACCCTGGGTGGCTCAGTCAGTTAAGCTTCCGACTCTTGGTTTTGGCTCAGGTCATGACTTCCAGATCCTCGAACTGTGTCCCACATCAGGTTCTATATTTGGTTTGGAGTCTGCTTGGGGTTCTCTCTCTCTTTCTTCCCCTCCTCTTGTCCATGTGCACTCTCTCAAATAAATAAATAAATTACATATTTTTTTAAAATTCCTAGAGGTCAAATTGCTAATTGAAAAGATATCTGTTTTCTTGCAAGGCTTTTAATTATCTATCACCAAATTACCCTCCAGAAACCAATTTAGACTCCCATCCACAGATTATAAAAGGCTTTAAGACTCCTGGAATTGGGGCGCCTGGGTGGCTCAGTGGGTTAAGCCTCTGCCTTCGGCTCGGGTCATGATCTCCCAGTCCTGGGATTGAGCCCTGCATCAGGCTCTCTGCTCAGTGGGAAGACTGCTCCCCCCTCTCTCTCTGCCTGCCTCTCTGCCTACTTGTGATCTCTCTGTCCGTCAAACAAATAAAATCTTCAAAAAAAAAAAAAAAAAGACTCCTGGAATTTTTACATGAGAGCCCACCTGCTGAGCTGGGTGTCTGTAAGTCGTAATTGATTTTAAGCTAAATGAAATACTTGTATTTATACTCCTTTAATTGTATTTCATTGACTCTAGTGTCTCTCTCCCACCTGTTGAGATCATTATTACATGAGAGATTCAGTCTTACCTCTTGAGAGTCACGTGTGAGATCAAAGAGTCTTGAGATTCGGTCAAGTGTGGGAATATTCATCCATTCATTTTTTTTAAAGATTTTATTTATTTACGGGCGCCTGGGTGGCTAAGTGGGTTAAGGCCTCCGCCTTTGGCTCGGGTCATGGTCCCAGAGTCCTGGGATCGAGTCCCACATCAGGCTCTCTGCTCCTCGGGGAGCCTGCTTTCTCCCCTCTCTCTGCCTGCCTTCCTCTCTGCCTACTTGTGATCTCTGTCTGTCAAATAAATAAATAAAATCTTTTTTTAAAGATTTTATTTATTTATGTATTTATCAGAGAGAGCGAGCACAAGCAGGCAGAGTGGGAGGCAGAGGCAGAGAGAGAAGCAGGCTCCCCGCTAAGCAAGGAGCCCGATGTGGGACTCGATCCCAGGATGCTGGGATCATGACTTGAGCTGAAGGCAGTGTCTTAACCAACTGAGCCACCCAGGCGTCCCTCATCCATTCTGACTCTGCATCACCTGCAAATCTGACTTAGTGTCTTCACTGTTTTCATCCAAGTCCCAGCTGACCCTGTTGAAAAGAAGACAGCCAGGAAGCAGGTCCCCTGGTGATCTACTAGGTATGTCTTCAGCCCGCAAGATCCTTATCCATGAGCTTACCCAATGGCTCGGGTGGTAATTTACATGTCCTTGGGTCATTCTCAAGGGCCCACCCATAGCCCAGCAACTAATGGGATGGCTGGCACCCCGACATGAGGCTCCAACCCTACATTCAGTGTCTGTTCTGTCTGGTCGACACCAAGAGGCTGTCAGTTGTTGAATACTACAAAGACCACGCTCGCATCCCCCTACCCACCACCAAGATGAAACAGATGTTAGTAGTTAGTCACATTTGTCTCAAATGTCTTTGTGTGTGTGTGTGGTTTTTTTTTAGAGGAAATAGGATGTCTCAAACAGCATTAAAGGCCCACTCTCATCCTCTTCCCACCTCCAAAAGGAGGACTACGTCATTCCCTTACATTCTGTATTTTTAAAACATATTTTATTTACTTATTTGAGAGAAAGAGAGAGCACAGAGAGAGTGAGAGGGAGAAGCAGGCTCCCCACTGAGCAGGGAGCCTTACAGGGGCTCGAGCCCACAACCCTGGGATCATGACCTGAGCTGAAGGCAGATGCTTCATGGACTGAGCCCTCCAGGAGCCCTGGGGCATCTTTCCCTAAGTGTATTGGTGGTTTTGAGTTTCTTCTTCTAGGAGATGAGTTGTAACTGTGCTAGCCAGCCTCCAAGATGGCCCCAATCATCTGTCACGTGGTCACACCCGTGTGTGGTCCCCTCCCGCCTTGTGCTGGGGCTGGTCTACGAGACTAGGGGCGCATGGCAAAAGAAATGGTATGTCTCTTCCAAGATTAGGTTCTGAAAGACACTGCAGTTTCTATCTTGATTATTCCCTTTCCCTTGGATCATTCAACCTGGGAGAAGCCAACTGCTATGCTGTGAGGAACCCTTTGGGGAGGTCCACATGGCAAGGAACCGAGGTCTCCAGAAGACAGCCTCGTAGATAAATTTGAAAGTGAGTAAGATACAGATGAGCCCAGCCTCGGAGACATCTTGCCTCCTCGAACTACCTAGCTGAGACGCCCCTGAATTCCTAGCTTTCAGTAAGGCAATAAATGTTCGTTGTGTTAAACTGCTGTTTGGGGGTAATTTTCATGCAGCAACAAATGAAACAATGTTCTGGGGACCGTTTTTCTATTGGGTTGTTCTTGTTCTTTCCTCCTGCTCTGAAGAAATTGTTTTAAATATTCTAAACATGAACCTTTTGCTAGTTACATGGGCACAAATATCTTCTCCCAACATTTGACTCATCTTTTTGCCTTATTTATGGTGCTTTTTGATAACAAAGGTTTCACATTTTAGAGAATCTAATCTAGCAGGGGGTTTTTTTGTTCCCCTTTCTTGTTTATGCTCTTCATATTTGATGTTGAAAATCCCTCACTGCCTCGATGATAAAAAAGATAGTCTTCTGCCTTTTTCTTTAAATGTTTTAAAGAATTTTTAGATCTTTAATCAGACTGAAAATAGTTGTTGAACTGAATTAACCAGACTCTTTTCTAACACTTTTCCTTTTTTAATTCATTTTTAAAGAATTTGTTGTGGGGCGCCTGGCTGGCTCAGTTGGAAGAGCATGTGACTCTTGATCTCAGGGTCACGAGTTCAAGCCCCGTGTGGCGTGTAGAGATTACTTAAATAAATATTTTTTTTAAAAAAATTGTTGTGCATTTTTCTTTGTTCTGACAAAGTCCAGAGCAAAACGATTATGAAGCAATGCTACTGTCTGTCATCTTCTGACAAAATAACCTTATCCCTTCTTGCTTCTTTGATTGCCCCCAATATGGGGATAGGACATAGACACCAGTAATTCCTCTTGGTGGGTCAGCATCTGAACCTCTTCTTCTTGAGAACCCCACACTCTCGTAAGCACTAGTACAAAGCAGAGTTGGTCATTGCTGACCCCCACTTTCCCAGCTTCTCCTACAGCAATACTGTAGACCCATGACCTGGGATCTGCCAGTCAAACACATTCTTCTTGGGCTTTTTTTTTTTTAATTTTTTAATTAAAAAAAATTTTAAGTCATCTCTACACCCAACATGGGGCTCGAACTCACAACCCTGAGGTCAAGAGTCTCAGGAGTCTACTGACTGAACCCACCAGGGGCCCACTCCTCTTAGGCTTGGAATGCAAAGAATCATCAAACCTGACTTTCCGTTTTTCTGTATATACACACATCTATATTTGCGATCACATTGTACATACCATTTGGTAACTCCCCTTTTTTCATTCCAACCATATAAGTAAACATTTCCCCCATCAAAGAGATTGCACAGCACTATTGGCAAAAAGGGCATCACATTCCAGCCTATGACGTGCTGTTCACATTCAACTAACCCCTGCTATTTGACATATAGGTTGATTCAAATTGTTTGCTATTATGAACAGCACTGCCAACTTCTGATTCAAAATGGCACAGGGTGGGGCACCTGGATGGCTCAGTCAGCTGAAGGTCTACTTTTGGCTGAAATCATGATTCCAGGGTCCGCAGATTGGCCCTACATCAGACTCTGCTTATTGGGGCGTGTGCTTCTCTCTCTGTCCCTTGCCCCTCTCATGCTCTCTCTCTCTCTCTCTCAAATAAATAAATAAAATCTTTTTTAAAAATTGGTACATGGTGAGCAAGTTCTACAATAGTCTCTCCAAATTCTCAAAACCTCATTCATCCAACAAATATTTCTTGAGCATCTCCCATGGGTCATGCACTCTTCCAGTTGGTAAGGATAGAGAAATGAACAAAATGGACCTCTACCTTTGTGGCAACTTACATCCCAGTATGAGGCTACATGTCAATAGCATAGACCTAACGATTCATGACACTCATGAAATACCAATAATGATGGCAGCTCCCACTTACTAAATGTTTGCAATCTGACAGTCATTATGCCAGGGCCTTTTTGGGTGGTTAATCTACAGACGCTATTATCAGTACCATTTTTTTTTTTTTTTTGAGAAGGTCACTGGCATTTTACTTTTCTTCTGCCCCACCATTAATGAAGGCAGACTTGGTGCTACATCAGTGAAATCTATCTTCTCCCCAAAGCCTATGATGGGAGCAAGAGGAAGATGTCACCTTGTACAGCCATTGGTGACCCAATGAAGAGTCTGTTTTCATCAAAGAAGTGGACCAAGATCTGTGCTTCCAAAGCCTTGCTTCAGCTCTAGTCTGGGAAGGACATGGGGCCATGACCCCTATGAGAATACAGGCAATTTGCCTTCTACTTATGGACAAACATCAGATCGTATTTGTTCAAGAGCAAATTAAGAGATCAGAGAAACAAACAAGCAAGCCCATAAGTACAGGGACCAAACTGGTGGTTGTCGGAGGGGATGGGGGTCGGAGCAGGAGCTCCAGGCTTCCAGTCATACAATGAATAAGTCACAGGACTTATGTGCATCAGAAACATAGTCAATGATTCAACAGCGTCATGTGGTGACAGATGGGGGATACACGTGGGAGAACAGCATGACATACAGACTTGTCCACTCACTGTGTTGTACCCCCTGAAATTCACATAATATTGGATGTCAACTACACTGCAATTTTTTTTTTAAAAAAGCAAAAAAAAAAAAAGCAAATTAAGAGAACAAAAGTAGCATGGGGGTCCATGAAAAAGCAGAGAAGGATAAAAGAAAAGCACATGTGGGATTGGAGGCCTACGGGAAAGCAAACCACTGAGAGAGCCCTCGATTGCCAGAACAACAGGTGGATGCAGGCAAACTTTCTGCGTCCACCGTCGGATACAAGAAGACGTGGCCTCTAGGAAATATAGAATCATAAAGAATCATAAGGAAAAACCAGACTCAGGTGAAAAGGCAACAGACCGAGATAAATAAAGGTAGCAATAAATGGGTGATAAAAGAGGAGTGCGACGAAACCATAAATAAAAGCAGGGGTGGCTCAGCTGGTTAAGGGTCTGACTCTTGGCTTTGGTTCAGGTCATGATCTTGGGGTTGCAGGATTCAGCCCTGCACCAGACTCCAGGTTGGGTGTGGAGCCTGCTTGGGATTCGTTCTCTCTCTCTCTTCCTCTGCCCGCCCCCCACTTGCACACACACACTCTCTCTCTCAAAAAATAAAATTAAAAAAAAAAAAAAAGCAGATTACATTCATAGCTCCCTTCACAAATGGTAGAATTGATATTACAAAAAAAAAATTTGACTTGGAGGATACCACATATTGGCAGGGCCCTCGAGCAACTAGGACTCTCACACATTCCTTATGAGAAACAATTTAACAATATCGGATACAACAGAAGATGCACCTAATCTATGACCTACCAGTTCCATGGGAATTCCACTCCCAAGCGGATATGCACTAAGGCAATGGTGCCAAACCTGCTTTCTCAAAATCCTGATGTCTTGGCACGCCTGGGTGGCTCAGTCAGTTAAGCAACCAACTCTTAATTTCAGCTCAAGTCATGATCTCAGGGTCCTGAGATCAAGCCCTGAGTCGGGCTCCGTACTCAGTGCAGAGTCTGCTTGAGATTCTCTCCCTCTGCCCCTCCCCCAGCTTGTGTGCATGCTCGCTCTCTCTAATAAATAAATAAATCTTTTTAAAATATATTAACAATTTTTTAAAAATCCTGATGTCCAAAGCAGGGGTGTCTGGCTGGCTCAGTCAGAAGAGCATGAGACGCTCGATCTTAGGGTTATGAGTTCAAGCCCTATACTGGGGGTAGTGATCACGTAAAAATAAAATCTGGAAAATAAAATGAAATAAAATCCAGATCCAAATCAGACACTGTACCAGTTAAATCAGAATGTCTTGGGATGTGAGCCACATCTCAATAGTTCTTTTTTTTTTTATATTTTTTTAAAGATTATTTATCTATTCATATGACAGAGAGAGAAACAGCAAGAGAGGGAACACAAGCAGGGGGAGCGGGAGCGGGAAAAGCAGGCTTCCCGCTGAGCAGGGAGCCTGATGCAAGGCTTGATCCCAGGACCCTGGGATCATGATCTGAGCCAAAGGCAGACACTTAACAGCCACCCAGGTGCTCCCACATCTCAATAGTTCTTAAATTCTCCCATGACTCCAACGTGCTGCCAAGTTTGGGTATGGGTGCTCTAGAGAAAGCCTTGCATGTGTGCCCTGGATGGCGTCTGCTAGAATGTTCACAACAGTGTTGCTTGTGGTTGCAAGAACCCAGGAATGTCTCAGCATCCACAGGCGGAATCGGTATGATGTGGTGTGTTCATACAATGAAATACTGCAGCACAGTAGAAACTAATTGCAACCACATCCATCAACAGAGATGAATGTCACAAACATAATGTTGGGCAGGAGGCAGAAGCAATTCACAGAAGAGCATACTCAAATTGACTGCATTTACATAAGGGAAAAATTGCATTAACTAAACAATGCATTGTATAAAGATACACGTGTTTGTTGCAAGACTATAAGCCCAAACTTCAGAACAGTGGTTAATGGAGGGAGGGTGCTTCTAAGAGACTGTTTATTGCTTTAATTATTTTTTAAGATTAATTTATTTATCATTTATTTGTCGGAGACAGAGAGAGAGAGAGAGAGAGAGCATGAATAGGGGGAGGCGCAGAGGGAGAAGCAGACTTCCCGCTAAGCAGGGACTCCCATGCAAGACTCAATCCCAGGACCCTGGGATCGTGACCTGAGCCGAAGGCAGAGGCTTAACGACTGAGCCACCCAGACTCGGTAATTTTAAAATTACAACAGGTGAATATTCATGTGGCAGGACCAGCTTGAAAATTTTTTTCAAACTTCAGAGGAAAAGAACAAAGAAACCAAAAAATGAAGGAAAAAAATAATAACCAGAGAGGGCACTGAATGGCCATAATTATATCTTTTTTTATTATAATGCAAAGAAAGTAGTCTTTAAAAAAATCTCACCACTTAAAAATTAACTTAAGTAAGCTTAGAGGAGCATAAAAAGTTCTGGAACCAGAAACCATGAAGAAATATTTCTAAATCTGAAATGCAAACAAATGTAAAACCACATTAAGATTATCGGATAAATATATTGGGTTAAACTGGTTGAAACTAACTCCTTGCTCATGGACTTGAATATTTCCTTAGGTAAATTTTTAGAAGCAGAATCACTGACACATACAGATATTTTAAGAATGATTGTTAAAAGCATGAACAAACAGGGAAGATTCTGTAAAAGTAAACATTCATATGGAAAAAATTCTATAAAACCATAATGTCAGAGTTTGTTTTTGAACAGTGATCTAAGAGATGATTTTTATCTGCTTTTTTACTTCTCCGTGTGTTTTTTCCTTTTCTACACAGAGTACATGTTACTCATATGATAATAATAAATTGTAATTTTATAAGTTGTACAAGGTAATTGCAGCAAAGAGTATGACTGGATCTTTCCCAGAAAAGCTCATGCATGGCAAAAACAACTTGCTTAATACTTAAGGGCTAAGTTAAAAGAGAGTTGGAGTCCCAGCCAGAGCCTCACAATCAATGGACCTCATCATGGTGGCCAGCCTCCATTGACCCCCAGCATCCCTGCCTCCCAAGAGTCTCACACTTAGGTAGCTCCCCTCCCAACACTATATGAGGGTCATTCTGTGAGAGCAACAGAATACAGCACTTCTGAGATTAGGTTATAAAAGACACTTTCGTCTTGGTCATTCTCTCTCTTTTGGATGAATTGCTCTGGGGAAAGTCAGTCCCCATATCGTGAGCAGCCCTCTGGAGAGGCCCATGGAGCAAGAAATTAAAATCTCTGGCCAAGGGGCATGTGATTGCCGCCATCTTGGGAGTGGATCCTGTGGCCCCAGTCAAGCCCTCAGATGAAGCAACCCCAGCTGACATTCTAACTGAGACCACATGAAAGGTCTTGAGATAGAGCCACCCAGTTAGACCACATGTGGTTTCCAGACCCTCAGAACCTTCATGAGATAGGAATTGGGCTTTTTTAAAAAAAAGTTTATTTATTTAAGTAATCTCTACACTCAACGTGAGGCTCAAACTCATGACCCTGAGATTAAGAGCCCCAGACACTTCTGACCAAGCCAGCCAGGGGCCCCTTATCTATTGTTTTAAGCTGCTAAGTTTAGGGGTTATTGGATCCATAGCAACAGATAACTGATATGCCCTTTTAAAGTGGGTCAGTAGCTTTCAGCACCAGGAAGAGATGAGAGAAATGACTTCAACCATTGCCCCCATCCCATGCAATATGGGGATGCCTGACCCGTCTTCTCAAACTGGAGGACTCCAAAAGAGGTACCTGTGAGGTAGAAGAGAGAGTCTGGAATGGGCCCATGTAACCCTTTTTTCCTGAAGTTATTAACTGGCAGTTGGCATCTCACTTGTGTCTACAGTTGTGGGATGATCGGCTAGGGCACACAGAAGACAGTGCCTCATCCCTGGCATTTCATACAAGAAAACCCATATGAGAAGGTCCCACCATCCTGGGTAATGGTGGGCTGACCTGGGAAAGACAGCCCAGCTGACCAAGGAGGGAGACTCCTGCTGCGGGGTTGGAGTGGCTGGGGGTCTGAAAGCTTGACCACCTGCCTTTGAAGATCCACCTAGCCAAGGACCTTGGATAGACACACTGTCAAGGTCATTGCCTATACCAGAGACAGGATCACAGCCGAATCCCACCTGGGATCCCAAGTGGACAGCTACCACCAGACACTGAGGGATGGATCAAACAGAGAAGCCCAGCCTGGAAGAGAAAGGAGAGGTCCTCCTTCACTTCCCACAAGGGGACTCTTGGAGAAGACACAAAGGACTTCAAGGAGGAAGGGAAGGAGCACCAATGGATAAAGCTCTCCTCTTCTTCCAGAGCCCAGAGCCGGGGCTCAGCACTGGACTACCATAGAAAATACCAACTTGAGTGTGCCAGAAGGTTTCCTTGAAATGAAGCTATTTTAAACTGGAAGTGGCTGAACACAGCTGATATATTTATAAGATTGGGCTAACTTCAGTTTTTCCACTGCTGAGCATGAGTAGGGTGTTTTTTTTTTCTTTTCTTTTTTTTTTTTTTTTTTGAGAAAAGGAAGTTAAGTTTAAAAATAAAGCAAACCTCTTGTTGGCACAAGGCAAAGTGGAGATTGTTCAATTAAAACTGTTAAATGAGCAGTGAGACCTGAGGCATGTATCCAGCTTCCTCTTGAATGTTAAGTTGGTCAAGTTTCCCATGCGGGCATGCTGCCCTCGTCTAAGACCTTCCACAATTATAAATGCAGGTTTAAACAAAATTATCTAGAATCTGTTGCCTCCTTGTAAGTACCATCTCTTCTTTGACTCCGGTAGACCAGCTGTCCAACAGAACTTTCCTCAATGGTGGAAATGTCCTGTGTCTGTCCTGTCCAGTATGGTAGCCACCAACCACACATGGCCACTGACCACCAGGGGACTGATTTTAAAATTGTATTTTAATTAATTTAAATGTAAACAGCCATGTGTGGCTAGTCCCACCACACTGGACAGTACAATGGGAGATGGAGTCAGATATATTTCTTTCTATTGAACTTTCAGAAATTTGCGGCACGTTCTTGTTTATTCACTGTCTCGCCCTTGGATCAAGCTTTCTGACACCTCCCCACCACGCACCCATCCTTTCTGACATGTCCTCAGAACCAAATCAAGGAGGGCATTTACAGTAATGTTTACATGAGGAAAATCCGAGCACAGATTGGATTCTGATAATATTAAGAAATTACTTAGGTCATTTCAATCAGGGATTTGGGGACTGAAACCAAGAGCTCTTAACACTGTGACCAAATATTGAAGTTCTCCATAGGATGTAAGAGTTACTCAATAGTGCCATGGTTTCCTGAGGAGATCGCAGTTAAAAAAAGAAAGAGAAATTACTAAAATTGCATGCTGGAGTATTTACAGATAAAATAACGTGCTGTCTGAAATTTGCTTTGGATAATGGAGTGGGGAGTGAACAGAGGAGACAAGATTGGTTGCTAATTATTGAAGCTGTGTGACGGGTTCATGGGTTTGCCTTAGATTAGTCTCTACTTTGCACTTGTGTGCTTTTTTTTTTTAATTAAAAAATTAAGATGGGGATGGAGTAACTGGGTGATGGGCATGAAGGAGCGTGCTTGATAGAATGAGCAAGGGGTTTATAGAAAACTGATGCATCACTAAATTCTACCCTTGAAACTAATAATACACTATATGTTAACCAACTTGAATTTAAATAAAATCTTTTTAAAAATTAAGAGTTTTTTTTTTTAATGGGAAAAGTCTTGTATTATGATATCAAGTAGAAGGGGAAATAGAGGGGTGCCTGGCTGACTCAGTCCATGAAGCACGCAGCTCTTTTTTTTTTTTTTAAGATTTTATTTTTTATTTATTTGACAGACAGAGATCACAAGTAGGCAGAGAGGCAGGCCGAGAGGGAGGGGGAAGCAGGCTCCCCGCGGAGCAGAGAGCCCGATGCGGGGCTCGATCCCAGGACCCCAGGATCATGACCTGAGCCAAAAGCAGAGTCTTTAACCCACTGAGCCACCCAGGTGCCCCCAAGCAACTCTTGATCTTGGGGTCCTGAGTTCGAGCCCCACATTGGGTGTGGAGCCTTCTAAAAAACATACAAACAAACAAACCAAAAAACTACTAAAAAAAAAAATAACGAAGAAGAAGAAGAAGGAAAGGGAGAGGGAGAGGGAGAGGAAGAGGAAGAGGAAGAGGAAGAAGAAGAAGAAGAAGGAAAATCAAGCCACAAGGGACACCTGGGCGGCTCAGTCAGTGAAGCGTCTGCCTTTGGCTCAGGTCATGATCTCAGGGTCCTGGGATGGAGTTCCGCATCAGGCTCCCTACTCAGTGGGGGCCTGCTTTTCCCTCTGTCCCTCCCCCTGCCCATGCTCGCTCGCTCTCTCACACTCTGTCTCTCTCACTCTCAAATAAAAAAATAAAATCTTTTTAAAAAGAGCCACAAAATGATAAGCATAAAATAAAATGAGGAATTTACTTAAATGGGAGGAAATAGGAAACATACTGTTGCAGTTAGGATCCAGATGGCAGAGTTCGAATCCTGGTTAGAACACCAGTCTGGTTTGGGGAATTCTTTCAGTTTAGCTCCATCTCTGTCTCCTTATCTGTGGAATGAGGCTCGTACTGGAAGGCGCCCCTTAAAATCACGGTGGAGAGTAAACGAACCTATTCACAAAATACTTGGCCTGCATCTGGCAGACATCTCCCCTCACTTATACCTGACAAATTGATATTTAAGTGGCTGCTATTGCACCATCACTTTATGCAATTTTCCATCCAATTATCCAAGCTCCCTTTTATATTCAAGGAAAAAAGTGGTTTTCAAAAAGTTCAAAGAACAGGGGGATCTGGTGGCTCAGTGGGTTGGGCATCTGACTTCAGCTCAGGTCATGATCTCAGGGTCCTGGGATCGAGCCCCACTTCAGGCTCCAAGCTCAGTGGTGAGTCTGCTTCTCCTCTCCCTCTGCCCCTCCTCCCCATGCATGCACAAGCATGCACTCTCTTTCTCAAATAAATAAATGAAATCTTTTTTAAAAAAATTAAAAGAACGGTTCCTTCCATTGCTACCTCCTCCTGTGTTCTGAGAAACTGTTAGCAAAGTAAACTAATAATTTATCAGATGTTCTAAACTTTAGCAAAAGGAGAATTCCAGCTTATGTGTGGGTAAGTGGAATTCCCAGTGAAAACCCTCTTTTGTGGCCTTTTGTGATATGAGTTAGGAAAGCATCCTCTGGAAGGTTCCTCTGGCCTGGAGGTGGGGGGGTGGGAGGGTAGAGTGGGATCTTGTGTCAGTGGTTCTCCTTTTTAGTCCTGACCCCAAAGCTCTCAACACTGATGGACAGACCTTCTTTGCAGGAGATGCAACACACTTTTCAGACTTCCTACAAGGTTTACATCTTTTAAACAACATATAGCCTTCCATTGACATTGCCTTGTTATGAATTCCCTCCATGTGACAGTGATGCTTATGAAATTATATATTTTTAAAGATTTCCTCTAATAATTTGAGAGAGAAAGCACAAGCAGGGAGGAAGCAATAAAGGGAGAGGGAGAAGCAGGCTCCCTACTGAGCAAGGAACCCCATGTGGGGCTTGATCCCATGACCCTGGAATCACGACCTGAGCCGAAGGCAGACCTTCACTGACTGAGCCACCCCGGTGCCCTATGAGATCAAATTTCTTTCAGTAACATGAAAATCTTGCCTTATCTATTCCCTATGCCCTTTGCATTGGGAGATAGACATGTAAGGCCATAAAGTTCTGGTCCAGCTGTCTCTATTTTTGCTCAAGAATAATGACACTGTCTCTATTACCCTGTTTTGGACTATTTTACAAAGACTGTTTTCCATTTTCTCCTCAACCATCAGTGGTAATAAGTCAACTGAAACTACTGTAAACCAAAGGGGGCAGGGAGAATATAAGAGAATATAACTAACTATAACTAAAAAGGCCAGAGGTAGGGTTAGCTTCAGGTATGGCTAACTCCAGGTGCTGTAACGTTTTCAGGAACTTCTCTCTCTCTCTTTCTCTCTCTCTCTCTCTCCCTCTCATCAGGCTCAGCATTCTGCTATGTTGGCTTCATTCTTGGTCTCATTACAGCAAGGTGGCATTCATCAGCTCAA
Source organism: Enhydra lutris kenyoni (assembly GCF_002288905.1). Taxonomy (NCBI): domain Eukaryota; kingdom Metazoa; phylum Chordata; class Mammalia; order Carnivora; family Mustelidae; genus Enhydra; species Enhydra lutris. Next base: position 4,288,931 of record NW_019154166.1, on the reverse strand, counting down.
AACATAAAATTGACCATCTTGGCTGCTCTAGTAGAGAAAGAAAGCACACCTCATTCCCAATCATTTGAGCAAAGTGTCAGCAAGAAGAGCAATAACCTAGATAGGGTCATGTGGCCAGCTCTGAACCAGTCATTGAGATTTAGGTAGACTTCATTTGGGTGCCAAAGGCTAGGATTGGCCTGCTTTGGCCACACAGATTATGAGCTGAAGATGGATGGCTTCCCTTCAAAGCTAAAGAGGCTGTTGAACGAAGATGACAAATGTATGTTAAGCAGACAAAAACAACAGCTGTCCACTCTGCATCCTATAACAATCATTTTTCTCGATGCCCTTTGATGCCATCGGCCAAACACAGTCTTCTCTAACTTTGTGGCACTCTCTGTCCTTTGCCAGTAGCCTCAGGTTGCACTGTGTTGGCCTCTTGCCCAGAGAAATAGAACCCACCTCAACACCACCATCATCACCAGCTGTTTACTTCCAAATCCCCCCTCCTTTCTCTTCCAAAGTCACAGCCACGAAGAATGAAAAGATGGATGACCACTGTACCTCCAGTCCTTCAGGGTCCCTCTCAGAGCTATAAAGCTTCCCAAAACATAGTTCAGGCTTCTTTGGACCACACTGTTTATCTACACGTGGATCAGAAGTAGGGGGTGGCTGAAGATTCTTTGCAAATATCCATCACATCCTGTATTTGCTCTGCAGAAGCACATACCCCTCCAGCGTGCTGCACCTGGTCTCAGAAGGGAATTTCCTCATTCTGGGAATGCACAAGTGTTGTTGTTGGGTTTTTTTCCCTCACCCAGCCATGGCTGCTTCTCATAGTATGGGTACCTATAATGTCTGGCATGATGATGAGGACACACCAGAGAGTCAATGATGCAGGCTCTGGTTCCATTCTTGCCCTATCCAACTGCCCTTTAAAAAAAACCCAAAACCAGGGGCACCTGGGTGGCTCAGTCAGTTAAGCATCTGACTGTTGGTTTTGGCTCAGGTCACAATCTCAGGGTCGTGAGATCAAGCCGCATGTCAGGCTACAGATTCTCTCCCTCTACTGCTTCCCTACTCATGCTCTCTCTCTCTCTCTCTCTCTCTCTCAAATAAATAAATAAATCTTAAGAAAGAAAACAAAACCAAAAACCAACCAGACCAAAAAAAAAAAAAAAAAAAACTAAGTTGAAAATGGAATAAGGAAAGAGGTACTGGGACTTTATCTGTAATGTATTTTTCAAGCTAGGTGGTAGGGTATATGAATGCTTATTGTATTCCTGGCTAGTCTTCTGAAATATCTCATAAATTAAATAAATTTTAAAATGTGCAGGTTACGACTCAAGCTGGCAAACCGAGAAGCTAATCCCATTAGGTCGCTCCCTGCTTGGCTCCCCGCAGCCAATAGGATGACTGCCCCTTGTCTGGTACACAAGGATGAAGATACAGTCCCGCCTTCCTTCTCCTTGCCTAATAAGACCTGAATGTTTGTGTTTCCCACTCCCAAAAAAAAGTTTGCAGTTTGAAGTTCTGATTAGAGTTAAGTGAGGTCATTCACGTGGAGCCTGCATGATGGCATTTGTGCCCCTATGAGGAGAGGAAGGGAGACCAAAGCCCTCTCCCCATGCCCTGTGAGGACACAGTGAGAAGGTGGCTATGTGTAAGCCAGGAGGGGAGCCCTCGCCAGATGCTGAATCTGCAGGCCCCCTGATCTTAGACTGCCCAGCCTCTTGTGAGAATACTTATCTGATGCCTCAGCCCCCTGTCCAAAGTATTTGATTAAAGCAGCCCAGCCCTGCCCCACCACAAGCCATAGCTTCAGGTATCTCGAAACACTCCCAGTTCCCTGAATGGGCTATGTTCTCTCTCAACTGGATGCTTCACAGTCCCTCCTCTCCCTTTCTTCACATAGCTAACCACTGTTTACTCATTACACCTGCTAGAATAGGCTAACAAAGAGGCCCCAGAATGCAGCAGCTTAAAGACTAGAAACTTCTTTTTGCTCATGTAGTAAGTTCTGAGATGAGCTGTCCAGGTGAGTGGGCAGCTTTGTTCCTAGTGGTCATTCAGGGACCCAGGTTCCTTCCAGTTATCACTGCCTGCCTCCAGACCCCCACGGTCCCCTGAATGATTGAAGCTGGCTCACCTCCTTAGGTAGATTTCCACCTACAGGAAGAAGGCACATGGGGATGCTGTGTGGTCCAGATCAGATAGTGGCCCTCATCATCTCCTTGCATTCTATTGGTGATAACTAATCATGTGATCGCAACTAACTGCTGGGGATGCTGGGAAATGTAGTCCCTACTTAAGCAGCCATGTGCTTGCCTATCATTCTCCTATAATGAATGAATGGAAGAAGGAATTTGAACCAGCAATTGAAGTTCAGATCTGGATTCCTGAATAGCCTTCTCTTCCCCCATCCCTATCTAAGTCAGATGTCCCTCTTACAGATACCTCGTACGTCACTAGCAGATATTCCCATGCTCACCTCTCACCTTCATGGGTCTCCCCATCTCCCCAACTAGTGTGTGAGCACATTGTGTGAGACTCTGTAAACTGAAAGCCTTGCACTTTTCTTCTGTAGTTCTGAGTAAAAGTAAAGAGGATAAGGCTACCCAATTTGCAGGGCCCAGTACAAAATGAAGATGTAGGGCCCCTCGTTCAAAAGCGACAAAGAAGTTTCAGAGGACAGAAAGGCATTAAGCCAAACCTAGCATCCTTCCAGATATGGGTCGCGGCGCACCTGCACAGGGTGTGAGCCCGAGACGCCAGCCCTGAAAGCATGAATGAGTAAATAAATTGCATTGAACAGCCCGCATCATTCTCCCTAAAAGAAACCACATAGCTGTTGTGCGATCTGCTGTTGGTGGAGATGAGTCAAATCACGCTTATGAGTATCGGGGGAAGTCCACCTTCGTTGTCCCTACAGGGTAAAGTTAACAGGGGACACATTGATGGTGAGGGCATTTCCTATGTTCCCTTGCTTGTCCTCTGGAGGGCAGGGACACAGCCGCTGGTGGGCTTGCCCAGAGCCCTAAAACCCGGAGGCATAGCATCTTGTCTTCCCCCTCCCCTGCGGGGGTCTCCTTCAGTGTGTCACCGCTGCATAATTCGTCATCAGGACAATTTTCTACCAGCCTCAGACACCCCTGGGGTTGCTGGGGAGACTCTGGAGTCCTTGCCAAGCAGTTCTCCAGCATCTGCTCAAACACCTCCAGGAACAGAGAACTTCCTACCTCCCCAGGCAGCTCCTTCTGTTTCTGACAGCTCTGCGGATGGAGTTCTTCCCAGAGTTGAGCCAAAACCTCTTTCCTCGTGACTTCCCACTGGCTCAGAGCCACACAGGAAATGTAATGCCATCCCTGTGCTCTTCAGGTGTCTAGAGGGCTCTGATGTCCACCCAAAGGCAGAGGTTGCCAAAGAGCAACACAGAGACGGAATATGGACCACAGATGTATGGTGTTTGGCCCAGGCAAGATTCTTTTTTTTTTTTTTTTTTTTTGGTTCGTTGGTTGCCAACGCTAAAAAATCTGGAGTGTTCATACAAAATGTAAAACTGAAGCTTCTAAAACTTGAAATTTCTGGCAATCCTGGGCTCATAATCCCACAATCCTACTTGCCACTAAAGATCCCAAAGACTAGATACAGGGTGGACAACTGCCACTCTCCATCACGGCCCGGTGCTTTGGCTACTCGATAACCACACATGGACACCGAACTTTCGGTTCTTATACTGACAAGTACATTGATGTGCTTGTCCCCACCATAAGAGTAGCCTTTGGGGTGTAAACACAGGTTTTTAAATGAGTTCCAGGAAAAGTTATTTAGAGAGGTATAATCGCTTTTTTTTTTTCCTGCCTGCTCATAACACAGATGTGTTGGCTGGTGTTCCAGCAGCTATCTTGTGACCACGAGGCAACCCTGAGCATGTTCCATGTAGAGGAATGCCGAAACAAACAAATAGCAAGATACTGGTTCATTGGTGATGATCAGACTGCCACATCAGCTGTACCTTCCTCTGGAATTCTTTTACCTAAAATAAGTAAGTAAATGCACAAATTCGTCTTGTGGAAGCCATTCTTAAGTGGTTGTTATTAGTAATTACGGAGAGTTCCTACCCAGCATATAATATTTTTTTGTCATTGCCTTTCCTTATGTTTAGCTTTTTTTTTTTTAATTTGACACAGAGAGATCACAAGTTGGCAGAAAGGCAGGCAGAGAGATAGAGAGAGAGAGGGAAGCAGGCTCCCCGCTGAGCAGAGAGCCCGATGCGGGGCTTGATCCCAGGACTATGGGATTATGACCCGAGCTGAAGGCAGCAGCTTAACGCACTGAGCCACCCAGGTGCCCCTTATGTTTAGCTTTTATTGTGGAAAATTCTCAATGTATACCAACATGGATGGATAATCACATGCAAAAGGATTAATGCAGACCCCTCACTTCACTTCATACCCCCAAACTAACTCAAAATAGATCATCCCCCTACACAAACAAGCAAAAACTATAAAACCCTTTGAAGAAAACATAAGAGCAAATCTTCATGAAGTTGTTTAGGCAATGATTTCTTAAACGTCACACACAAAAACACATAGGCACTAGATGGAAAAGTAAGTTAGATTTCATCAAAACTTAAAACGTTTGTCCTTCACACAACACATTCCAGAAAGCGAAAAGACAACCCGCAAAATGGGGGTAAATATTTGCAAATCGTTTTCCTGATAAGGGACTTGTAGAATATAGAAAGAAGTACCAACTCCTTTCTCAACTCAATTAAAAATATCCTTAAACTCAATTAAAAATATCTTCAAAAACCCCATTTAAACATGCGCTAAGGACTTGAATAGACAGTTCCCCAAAGAAAATAGACAAATGGCCAATAAGCCCATGAAAAGAGGCTCAACATCATTAGCCATCAGGGAAATGCAAATCCCAACCACAATAAGATACCACTCACACCCACTAGGATGGCCAGGATCAGAAATAACAAGAGTTGGCAAGGATGTGGAGAAATTGGAAGCCTTGTGCTTTGCTGGTGGGAATGGAAAATGGCGCAGCTGCTGTGGGAAGCAGTCTGGCAGGACCTCAGAAAGCTATACATAGAATTACCATATGATCCAGCGATTCCAGTCCTAGGTATCTATCCAGAAGAACTGGAAGCAGGGACTCAAACAGATAACTTTCCTAACCAATGTTCATAGCACCACGATTCAGACATCGGGGCCTTGATGATAAAAACAACCCAAGCGTCCACCAACGGATGAATGGACAAAGAAAATGTGATCTATCCATACAATGGAATGTCATTTAATGCTGAGAATGAAGCCCTGATATTAGCCACAATATAGAGGAACCCAGGAAACACTATGCTCAGTGAAAGAATCCAGTTATGAAAGACCACATGCTCTATAATTCCCTTTATACGAGATGTTCAGAATAGGCTAATCTGTGGGGACGGACAGACGTTACTGGTTGCCGGGGGTTGGAGAGAGGAGGAAAGCGGAAGGGTGGTGACTGCTCTTGGGGACAGGTTTTCTTTGGGAATTAAAAACCTAAATTTAGATGGTATTTGGGGCACCTGGGTAGCTCAGTCATTAGGCGTCTGCCTTCAGCTCAGGTCATGATCTCAGGGTCCTGGGATCGAACCCCGCTTCGGGCTCTCTCCTTGGCAGGGAGCCTGCTTCCCCCGCACCCTGCCCCCACCCCGCCTCTCTGCCTACTTGTGATCTCTGTCTGTCAAATAAATAAGTAAATAAATCTTTTTAAAAATTTTTAAAAATTAAAATCTGTTTTTAAAAACAGACTAGTTTAAAAAAAAAAACAAAACTCTCATTTACCTGTTCTGGCTTCAACAGGGATTCACGTCAGGCCATGCTCTCTCCTCTCCGTATTATTCTGAAGTACATCCCAGACACCTTTAATGGAGAATTTAAAACAGGGAAGTCCTGTGGCGTGGTCATCGGTCACATGGTTCCTGGCTGGGTGATGCCTGCCCTGGGTTCTCCAACCTTCTTAGACATGTTGCAAACGGCCCAGTACCCTGGAGGAAATCTCTTTCTGCTTAGACTTTCCAGCATCTAAGAACCTCAACGGTTGTACCCACAGCAATTGTGGGTTGTGCCCACAGCTGACATTGACGTTGGGTGCTTACTCACCCACAGGAGTCCTGATGGGAGCTGTGGGTATCTGGGTATCTGAAAAATAGTGTTAGAAACTCTCCCATCCTTTTTTTTTTTTTTTTTTTAGATTTTATTTATTCACTTATTTGATAGAGAGAGAGCACAAGTAGGCAGAGGAAAAGAGAGAAACGGGCTCCCCTCTGAGCAGAGAGCCTGATGCGGGGCTTGATCCCAGGACCCTGGGATCACTACCCGAGCTGAAGGCAGACGCTTAACTGATGGAACCACCCAGGTGACCCAGACTCTCCCATCCTTGATGAGAACCTCCCAGGAAGCCCAGAAGCCTTCTGGAGACCATTTGTCAATTTAAATCTGTTCTAGGTAAAGAGCACTCCTTCTCAGGGGAGACCCCAATGGTAATGAATTAATAAGGTGGTTCTCTACTATCTTGGATTCTGACACTGATTCCCTAAGGAGAAATGCCTCCTTTTCCAAAAGTTCCTGGCTGGAAACATCATTCCCCTGACCTTGGGAGTTGACTCTTGTCCTATCCTCTACAATGTGGACTCTCCCAGCAGTTCCTCCCTGTCCTACGGGTAGGCTCCGGTTAACTTCTCCACTCAACCAGGTTTCTCAGGTAAAACAGGATCCCTGGTCTTCACAAAGTCTTGGACTCAGATGCCAAAGGGTTTGTGTTCAATTGCTGAGTCTGACTGATGTTCCCTGCATGATTGAGCAACGTACTTGACCTTTCTGATCTCTGTGGCTTCGTCTGTGAAATGGGAATAATAACTCCTATTACTTGTTCACTTCTGTGGTTGGGAGGAGGGCATAAAGGTAGCCTTATAAGGCACCAACCCCAATGCCTGGCCTAAAATGGCCATGGGACCACTGCCTGCCACACTTTATTAGGAAGCATGAAACTGAGTTAGATCTTATCTTCTCCACCAAAGAAGATGAGGCTTTTTAAATTGGTGTTGCTTTGATTTTAAGGATTGGACTCATTTCTCTTTCTAAACGTATTACCTTTATATAATAATAACAATAATAAACATTTATTGTTTTCTCTTCAGCAGACACTATATGGGAGATTTTTGAGGAAGCTTCTAGCATCTCATCTCATTTTCTCAGCCTTACTGTGGGTTAAGTATCATCTTAGAGAAGAGGAAACTCAGGTTTGAGGTCAATCAACTCGCCCAAAGTCCCACAACTGGCAAACGGCTGGGCTGTGGCACTTAGCCCATCTGCCTGGTTCCAGAACCTTCCCCGTGCCGCTTCCCCATCAGCTCTCGGCTCTGCCACTACACTGCCCCATTCGAGGGCCCTTCCTAAAGAGGTTCGTAGCTCCCACCTTCGAGCTCTGACTCACCAGGATCTAGGATCAATCTTTATCAGGGAGACAGTGTGTAAGAAGCTTCCTGGCTCAGAGCGATGTTACCAAGTTTTTAATATTTTCCCACTGTCCTGACTTATCTCTGCAGCCTGGGCTGCTTGAGCGGGGAGGCTCTCAGGGTCCGGGGCATCCTTCCTTCCTTGATGCGACACCTGACTCCCCCCGCTGCCTGGCTGTTCAGCACCCTTTTGTGTCTGGCCCATGGTGTTGCCTTCATGACAGGTCCCCAGCTGCCAGCCTGATGGTCAAGCCTCCACCCTACCTAGACCACCCATGGCCTGATTGTTGTGACCCCTCTGTTCTCTGATTTTAGCTTGCCCATGGCAGTAGGCAGCTTCCAAAGTAGTTCTCAAAGATGCTGCCTCCCGGTACCCACCCAGGAAATAGAGCACTGCAAAGGGGATGGGAATTCACTGCTGAGATCAGGTCACTTAAGACTGTGACTTCTGTCCTGCACACACAGTACCTCCCCCTTCCTCCCTCCCACTCTTTCTCTCTCCCTGTCCCTCTCGGAGGGAGGGAGCTCCCCTGTCCCAGGCTGCCCTTTGGAAAGGTCCATGAAGCAAGGAGCCACAGGGACCTCCCGACAGGGACCATCAAAGAACTGAGGTCCTTTGTCCAACAGACTCTGAAGAACTCAGTCCTGCCAGGGATCAGTGAATGATCTTGGAACTTGTCAGCTTCGGCCAACATCCCAGTTGAAGCCTGTCGGTTGCCCTGAGCCAGAGGACCACACAGCTACACACCAGAGAGTGAAAAGTAACGTGGGTCTTGAGTCGCTAAGTTTCAGAGGAATCATTATGGAGCCTGACAGAACCACAGCCTCACATGCTTTCACGCGTCTTCATCTGTGCCTTAAGCTGCCAGCAGCAAACGAAGGGGCTCTAGTCCCATAAAAGGTTTAAGGACCTTAACGGGAAGGCGCGTTAGCTCATTGGAAAGAACTATTATATCGCCGGTCTGTGGAAAATGGACTTACATTTCTAGGAAGGACATTCTCAACTGGGGCAATTCTGCCAACAAGGGGGCAAAAATTGAGTCTGGGGAACTGGAAGAATCTGGCCCCTTTTTTATGTATCAAACTCAAGGATATACAATGTCTGTGATAGTAACATTTCATGGGAGGGGAGGGATGGTAAAGGAAAAAGATTAAGAAAATCCCTGGTTTCAGGGTTATGAGTTCAAGCCCCAGTTGAGTACAGAGCTTACTCACAGAAAGTAACAAAGAAACAAACCAACAAAGAAACAAACAGGAAAAGCATTTCTGCACAGGGGAAGAAGCTGAAAGCAATGTGGCAAGAGATGGGAAGATAAATTACCTATATATCTATATACACCGAAATATAGAGCAGGCTTTACTTCTATTTTCAGATTTGTTCAAAAGTGTAGCGGGTCAGAGAAAAGGTTCCACACAATTAAGTGGGGGAGGCGGGACTTGAACCTAGGTCTCTCAAGTCTGCATATAACATGCTTCCTAACGTTCTTCGGTACTACTGCTCAGCACCAGGGTCCTTCTGGAAACATCCCTGCACTGCCAGTGGTGAGTCAGTAAAATGCGGTAAAACCCTAATTCAGGTCATGTCAGCCTGAACGTGATTATGTTCATCGCTTAGAAAGTGCATTTATGAAAGAAATATTAGCCACAATAAAAAAGAGTAGTGGCGACAGCTGGATGAAATTCACAGTCCTAAGACCCGCGTGCCAATGTATATTTCTGTCTGTAGGCTCTCGGAGAATTTATATTCCCGCACCGCACTTCAACTGGTAATTGCCCAGCGTCTGTTCTTTTTAAATCTTTATTATTTTTTATTCTCTCCCAGATGTTGAGTTGCACTGCCGTGATTTTGGGATTTCGGCGCAAGGTCCAGCTGCTGGGTTTGGGAAGTGTCCATGTTTTGTTTCCTTTCAGCCCTTCAACTTGAATTTATGATGAGGTTTTGATGAATGGTACCCTTCTCCCAGCCCCGCTCTCTTTACATATGTCTGTGTCTGCAATATCTTTGGTCTAATTATACGGATGTGTCTCTTGGTAGAAAATTTATGGGATGCCTGTTGCCAGGAACCAGGAGCCAGGACCAGGGATTTGTGGTCTAAACAGCCTTGACTCCACTCTCCGCAGTATATTCAAAGTGAAGCTGGGGAGACCAGGCAGCTCGTGAATTTAGGGTCCTAGCAGGTTGAGGGTTCCGGCAAGTGTCAGCCCTGCAGTGACTTGAGACACAGGATGGGAATCAAGGATTTGGGGAAGGGCAATCAAAATGAGGGGAAGGGGGTGGGGATAGGAGCAGATGGGACAGGGAAGATGGGGTGCGTGGGTGGGGATAGTCACTATGTTCACCTAGATAAGAGCTTACCTGCTGGTTCTGTCTAATTAACTTGGTTAATTCCCTCATTTCCTGGCTTTCCAAGTAGCTTTTAAGTTCCTTAAGGTCACGGGCTATTCTCATGGCCTCTTGCCGTGTAACAAATCCCCCCAGGATTCAACGGCTTAAAGGAACAGTTGTCATCTTATTATCACGCAGTTTTTGGGAGCCTTGGGCTTGGTCTAACCCAGAACCACACCTGCAAGGCGATTCACAGACATGGTGGGCCAGGCGTATGCCCCCTTTCCTGGTGTTCCCACGTGAGGGACCACAGCCACAGCTGGCACTCAGGGCAGTGAGGGAGGCTCCTAGGGTGCAGAATTTAAGGAGTTGTCCCCTACAAGCCACATCTATGCTTGCATGACCATGGGAGTAATGCCTCCTGCAAGCTTGTGCCCCAACCCCAGCCCTGTGTCAGATGGGTGGGTCCCTGCGTCCTGATTGGGAGGGGCAGCCCCGGTGAAGACCTCTGGCTCAAGGAAGCTCTGGAGAGAGCCATGTGTGAGCTGAGAACAGGCTAGCTGGAAGGACAGAAGACATCATCTAAGAGAAAAAAGAGATGATTGTGTAGAAAACCCCAGAGAAAGCCTGGCTCAGTAGCAAGGCTGACTGATGGTTAACTGATCCTGAGTCACACTGGGATTGGCATCGGCCCTTGCACAGCTGGTATTCTTCTGGGTCCTGCTGAGTGACCTTCCGGGAATTGCAGAACACTGGGCTACCCACCGAGATTTGTGGAAAAGTTGAGGGAGACCCACCTGTTCCAGTAGATAAACGGCTTAGACTTAACAGCCGATGGGGGCTTCTACCAGGAATCCTTTGCCCCGGGTGGGAGCAGAAATCGGGAGAAATGGGGGGAGTTTCATTCTGTTTCACCAAGCTGCCTTCAGTCTCCTGGGCTAACACCGTGCTAGTCTAATTCACCTCCTGCCTGAATCACAGCAGGCTCCTGCTTCTGGCCCCAGCCCTAGGGACGACACAGCAGCTGGAATGCTAGTCAAACGTTAACAGGTCCTGTCCCTTGCCTTCTCGAAACCGACTTTGTACCTACTGTGAGCAAAATCCTGTGTCTTCCCAGTGCCCTGTAGCCCTTCATGGTCCCACCTCCCCTGTCCACCCCCCCACCACCAAACCAAGCATCATAACCTTATGAGATAGTGGTTTTTCCCCACCCACACCACACCTGCAGCTCCAAGAGGGCAGAGATGTTTGCTTGTTTGGTAAACAGCCCTTGACCAGTGCGGGGGCACAGCTGGGTGTTGCCAGACCTTCTGATGTTTTAAAAGAATTCTGGATTTTGAACACCGCATCAGATGTGTTCAGTATCGGCACATGATAAAATGGTCCTTTCATGTTGTGCTGGCCACGAGAGCCATGCGTCTCTACTTTATGGTCTCTGCCCTCGCGGGAGAGGCCGTGGCTAGGTTTGGAAAGCAGGCTTAAAGACAGGACAAGGATGGAGGCAGGTGGTTGTGGAGGAAGGGATGCCGTCGGAAGCCCCTCTAGGCCCTTGACCGCGTGTTTGGCAATGGCCACTAGGGGGAGCTCACGGCTTCTTCCCCTCCCATCACATCGGGTCCGTTCTCCATCCCTGGGGAAGGACCACACAGATGGTGCCCAAGGGACATACACCTGGTGTGACAAACAAAGCGGTCCATGGGACAAGGCTCTTCAAATTTCTCCTGCAAATCTCAACCCCTTCGTATACTGGCATTTTTCTGGTTCCTCTTGTTGGATTCCTGCCTCTTAAACCAAAGATGCCCACACTTATGTGGTCAGTGTCCACCTGCAAAAGCCAGGCAGGAGCAGGGTCAGGCAGGGGATGGAAGGAAGGCACGGGGAGATCCCAGTTGGAATTATGACCGGGAGCTTTGAGGCACACACTGGGGGGGCTTGGGTACCTGCCCAATGTCCTTCGATCTGGTCATCACCAACCACCTCAGAAGGGAGGTGGTATCACCATTTTTTGTAAATGAGAACAAGACATGGGAGAAGTAACCAACCCAAAGCTACACAGTGGGGAGTGGCAGGATTTGATTCAAAGTCATGGCTAATGCCAGAGCCCACGTTCCGTCCACCTCACAGCTCTGCCCTCAAGGAAGGTGTAAGGGACCTTTACAGTCACTGAATCTGTCCCCCCATGGGACTTGAGAGCGTTTTGTTTTTAACATTCTAAGACCGAAAATAAATGTATTTTATTTAATTGCTGCCTATTATAAACACGACAGTCAGTTTAGGGAACACCTATGAAAAATGTTGAGACAAATTCTATATGCCGCATCCATAATTCATAAGAAGATTAATCATCATCTATCATAGTAAATGTATGTTGTGTTCATTTCAAGCTTCTTTTTCTCCTGATGTAATGTTTTGAGACTTTTATTCCTTGCTTTGAACTGTTGGTCACTAGTGAAAGTTCCTGTGACTCAAACCAGCAAGGTATCCCTCCCCTCACGTCTCTGACCAACTCTGATTGGCACTTCGTCTCTGGAACCTGGGATCCCAGCCTCTGTATGACCTCATCCTCTTTTCTTGAGAAGGTCTGCTCTGTGTCTGACGAAAGCTCTCCTCTCTTTTCTAACAATGCACCTTTTATATAAAAGGATGGCGTTGGGGCGCCTGGGTGGCTCAGTGGGTTAAGCGTCTGCCTTTGGCTCAGGTCATGATCTCAGGGTCCTGGGATGGGTCCTGGGATGGAGCCCCGAGCAGTCTGGGGCAATCTGCTTCTCCCTCTGCCCTTCCCCCTACTGTGTGCACACTCTCTCTCTCAAATAAATAAATAAATAAAATCTTTAAAAGAAAAAGGACCCACATTTAGGGAGAAGACCCTGCACTGGGTCTTCTCTAAATATGAACCCCATTTACTAAGAAGCAGGGGCCAAGCATGAAAACGATGGAGATTCCTTATGGATCTGAGCCAGCATCTCTCCCTCCCCCTACTGAGCCCCCAGAAGAGCAGTGTCCAAGAAAGGTTGCCAGGCCACCCCTTTAGCCTGTGCTTTGAACCAGCATCCTGCCAGGGCTGTAAGGGTTTTGCTCGGAGAAGGAGCTGACCACCCCGCTCCTCTGGCTTCCTCTTCCTGCCAGCTGCAGATTGCCCGTGCCTCTCCCCGAGAGCTTTCTGGCTCCTTAGGTCTGCTCTTGTCTGCTTGGCCAAAGGAGACATCACTTGCTGGTGCCACTGGAGCCAGAAAGATCTCAGGCCAGTGCAGATGTGCGGGTGGGCGGTGGGCAGGGGGGTGGAGAGCAGGCGGAGCGGATGATCAAAGTGGCTGGGGATATATTCCGTCTTCTCCACCCGCCCCCATTGGCACACTTGAACTTGCTGAATTACATGAGTTCAGCTGGTAAACCCTCCTTGCAGAAAGGCTCCCAAGAGAAAGCTCTCGCTGTGAATGCACTAATCAGATTGAGCGAGAAGTTGTGAAGGCACCTTTCCCTGAAATGTGAGAATCTTGTTTCCAATTTACTGATTATGCAATAAGAAAACGTCTTCGTTAATTTCACAAGGCGACCGCGCATTAGCCTCCTTAACGCATCTCATGCTTCCCGGTGAAGTCATGAATAATATCAGTTCCCTTTAATAAATGGAACCCATAAGAAAATAAAGAATAATTACTTTGTTTATTAACATTCAGTGATTAACATTTCAAAAGCAATTTAAATAAATACAGCGCCAATCTGAGATGGGGCCCCGAGGTAGTGATCTGTATGGAGTAAAACAACACTCATTTGAACCTGGGCAATTTAAATTTCGTGTTTTCTAAGGTGGCTGCCTGTCGCAAGTTCATGCCCCAGTGAATCAAACCCTTAGAGTCTCAGCTTATGGTGAATGAATTTTTCCCAGGTCACTCCCAAGACTCCCAAGTAAGTCTTCCCCAAAGTCCCCCAGACGATTGTCCTTCCCCCGTTTCCCACTTCTCCGGCATATCTTTGGTGAGGAGAAGGGAGGAGCAGAGGACAAAATCCATTCCACAACAGGGGGTGATGGCCTCAAGTGTATGAATTTGGCCAGTATGAGTCTGACTTCCTAACCTGCTCTGTGCTCCCCAAACTTCCTGTGCCTACCGTGCTAGACTGAATAAATTTCCTCCTTTCCCCCAAAGACAGCTACATCCTAATTCACCTCTGGGACCTATGAATATGTTACCTGGTTTGGCCAAAAACAAACAAACAAACAAACAAAAAAGTGCAGATGTGGGTGCTGGGTGGCTCAGTCATTTACGCATCTGCCTTTGGCTCAGGTCATGATCCCAGGATCCTGGGATCGAGTTCCACATCAGGCTCTCTGCTACGCAGAGGATCTGCTTCTCCATTTCTCTCTCCCCCTCTCCACTGCTCATGCACTCTCTCTCTCTCTCTGTCAAATAAACAAATAGAATCTTTAAAAAATAATTACAGATGTGATTCTTTTAAGGATTTTGAGACAGGGAGATGACCCTGGGATGATCTGGGTGGTCTCTAAATGTTATCACATGTGTCTTCATAAAAGGGAGGCGGAGGAGACTTCACTAAACACAGAGGAGGAGGAAGAAGCCACGTGATCAGAGGTGGATGGGTTGGAATGATGTGACCGCGAGCGGAGGCATACAACAGCCTCCAGGCAGGCAGGAAGAAGTAAGAAATGCATTCTCCGCTACAGCCTTTGGAGGAAACATGGTCCTGCCAACACTTTGACTTCAGCCCCCCAAAGCTGATTTCGGACTTCTGGCTTCCACCACTATAAGAGAATAAATACGTGTGGCTGAAAGTCGAGCTTGTCATCATTTGTCAACAGCAGCCGCAGGAAACCGCCAGACTCCCCCCCCCCGCCCCCCTTCATGAGTCATACCAATATCTACCAATACTGTAACCCGTTTGCTGACATTTTTCTTTAAATCAATTCTGAGCTAAGCCAAGCTCTTTACCCTCACCCGCTGCCAGCAAAGATATTCGTGAAACCCCAAGTTTGATACCCATCAATGCATTCAACTTCGCATCACTGTACGTGCTCATTCCCGTGTCCCCTACAATTATCTAATGAACCACCAGGCCACCAGCGGGAGTGTCGCCCCACTTTGTGAAACACTGACCCAGCTCCAGGGGCTGCATCGTGCAGCTGGGCTTTCAAAACTGCTTTGTTAAGTTTAAATTTCACTTGAAAATGATCAGGAGTAAAAAAAAAAAAAAAAAAGGAAAGAATCAGCCCCTTTAAAAATAGAAGCCATTTCTCCTGCAAATTTTCACAGAGCCAGATTTTAAAATGCAGAATTTAGCAGAATCTGAAATTGTCGTGATGGAGTTACTGACATATAGATAAGAAGCCTTAAAGGGGAAGGAGGGAGCCATGGAGTGTGCTAGCAGGAAGCTGGGTCTCGTGGCAGAATCTGGCTTAGAACCTGAACCAGGATATTGGTGCTGTCTCTGTTTTGCTCTCTCTCTGCCTCAGGACCAAGCGCCACGTAGGTAAAGCAAGGTTTGCTATTACACGGGAGGGTGCAAGCATTTTTGAGGCTGAGAGATGCAGAGGGGGTAACATTGATAAATTCCCCCCAACTGGAGAAGAATATGCCTCAAGCAGGGGGACGGGGAAAGCAGCAGACTTTCAACTCGAAATCTGGACCTTGAAAAATGGGCACAGCCGGGGAGATCTCCAACTCCAAGAGAAGAGTCCGGCTTGTCCTGCTTAAGCCTGGGAGTAGATATTCCCAAGCAAAGGGTACCAACAGTGAAACTCTAAAAGGGGCCAGTCTTGGGTGTGGGCTTCTTTACACGTTTGTTTAAACATTGTTTGGTCCCAAGGCATCCTGCATCTGGGCAGGGTTTCCAATGCATCTGATGGGGAAAAAACCTGATAAATGAATAGATTCTTTCTCTCTCTCTCTCTTTTTTTTTTTTAAGATTTCGTTTATTCATTTGAGAAAGAGAGAGATCACAGAGGCAGAGGGAGAAGCAGACTTGTCGCTGAGCAGAGAGCGAGCCTGACACGGGGCTCGATCCTAGGACTCTGAGATCATGTCCCAAGCCCAAGGCAGACGCTTCACCGACTGAGCCACCCAGGCACCCCTAGATTCTCTCTTGTATTATAAATGTAGTTTCTGCTGTTGAGAAAAGTACTCTGAAAACAAAATGTGGCTTTTTTTATTCTGAAAGGTCTACAGCTTGGATCTTGAGTCTGTGATGGGAGGGTCCACCAGCCACGCCTGGGGAAAACCAAGCCTCTGACCTCACCTAAGTCAGCAGCCACGTGGACCCCCTTTACCTCTGTACCTCGGAGATGATCTGATTGGGCAGCTTCACCCCAAGGCCCCAGGAGGACCCCTCTCCCTGTGGTCAGTGCAATGCTGGCCTGGGGCTTGTGGAATGTTGTGATTTTGACCTGGCCAGCATCATCTCTCTTTCCCTGGTTCCAGCATTCAAGAGCTCCCTTTGATAAAACTTATTTGGGTACTGTTGCATGGAGCTGAGCCAGCCCCCTCAGTGTCTACGGGTGGCCATACATCACAGGTTAAGCCAATCAGCATACCCCATCTCCCTGGCTATGGTAAACATTCGAGGGTAGGGGCAGAGAGAGAGAGAGAGAGAGAGAGAGAGTCAGGTTCCCAAACTTATTTCAAATGCTAGAAGAAAGACTGTCCATCCTGGGGCTCCTGGGGGCCAGGGTAATGAGAGAGCTTTAAGAGAGTAAAGCTAACACAGAGTTACATCAAATCAGAAGAAAGCAGAGTTAAGACAGAGAGGTCACAATGTTGTTTGAGACCCTGGATCCAGCCATGCCTGAAGCTTCATACCGCTGCACCCTTCATTTATATGAATCAATGTATTATTCTCATTTCCTTCTTTTTCCTTTTTTTTTTTAAGTTGGATTTTCTGTTACTTACCTTTGAAAGTAGTCTGATAAATTAAGGCCGAGACACAAGCCACCCCTTTGGAGGAATAGTGCACGTACTTCTTCTAGAGAGGTGTATTAAGGTAAGGTGTACCTGTCTGCTTTGACTGGGGCGTGGCCAGACTCTCCAAGTTCAGCCTGGATGGTAGTCCCCACTCGCCCCATCTGCTGGGTTCCCTCCCGCAAGGATAAATCTACACCATTCCATGCTGCAGTCCCATGACTCAGAAAGGGTTTACTCTTTGTTGTAAGCCAGCCTCCAATACAGCCTGCAACGATCTTCACTTCCTGCTGTTCGCACCCCTGCAAAGATGCTCCCAGCCCGTGCCAGGCTGCCTCTGTAACCAAGAAGATGTTACTTCCAGAGCTAGGTCATTAAAGATACTGCAGCTGTGCCTTCCTGGCTTGTGGACCTCTTTCTTTCTGGAGAGGGAGGGGGGATCAGCTGCCATGTCAGGGGGACACCCAAGCACCCCATGCTGAAGAATGGAGGTGAACCGCCAACAGCCTCCACGGGGCTCTCCAGGCACATGAGTGAGCCACCTTGGAAGGTCGTCCTCCAGTCGGAGTCAAGCCCTCAGATAAATTAGGTCCTGCTGACACTTTGCCTGCCCCCTCAGGAGAGACCCCACGCCAGGAACATCCAAGGCACCTGCTCCTGAATTCCTCACCTACAGACCGTGGGAGATAATACTCCGTGTTGTCTACGTTTTGCAATCATTTGTTTCCAGGACCATGGGTCACGAACAGGCTCTCCTTCCTCAGTCTTCTCTCCACGCCCCCTTCGCCATCCCCACCCCTGCGGCTTCTGATTTCTCCATCAGGCTTCCCACCCCTGCTCCCTGCAGTCCTTCCTCTCATCCTCTTTCTTCAGTTTCTCTTTCTCTCTCTTCCTCTCTCTCTCTCTGTCTCAGAATCACTCTTTGGTACGTCTCCACGCTTCCTCTCCTATCTCCAGGCCCGGACCCCCCTTCCCCCACCCAGAGAAATGGCCCCTTCTCCTTCATCGGTCCCGAACCCCTTTGCTGTGGATAAACATCGTGACAACAATGATAGTTGACCATCCTCGCTGTCCGCTGTCCCCGGGGTAGATTTCTTTATGTCTCCCAGTAGACGGGGAGCCTGGGGGGGTTTGCTTTTGAGGCTGTTGGTCTTGCCTTCACCCCATCTTCTCCTCCCCCCACCAGAAGCGGAGAGAGGGAGAAACCTCCCACATCCCCCTCCTGTGGAGACGTCCAGGCAGCCTGGGAAACCCTGGGAAACCCTGCGAATGCTGATTTTTCACAGGGCTCTTGCAGGAGCAGAAGGGGGCTGGGGAACAGTATGCCAGGATCCATCGTCATGGCAACACGCTCCCTGGCGGGTCCTGGGCTGCGCTCCCAGGCAGGGGAAGTGGCTCCCCAGTGTGTGTCCCTCGTGAAGCAAGCCTCAGAAGGCAAGGCTGCCCCGGGAAACAGACGGGGCTGAGGCAGCAGGCCCTCCCAGGTGTCCCACCCCCAGAGGCACACAGCCAGGTGGGAGAAACCATCGAGCCCCGACTCGGGAATACGGTGAACTTGACCCAGGACCTACCCAGAGCCACCTGTCTGGGCAGCCCTTTGCCTTCCCTTGCCCTATGTTTGCTCCCTGAGGAAGTGGTGTGTTTGGGGCTGCAGGTGATTCCTGCCGTTGGAAACGGAGGTTGTCGGCTGACTCTGTCATGCATGGTTCACTGGGTCGGTGGTTCCCAAACTTGGCTGTCCCGGAAGATCTTTAAAAGAAGCTTGTGGCCTGGCTCCCACTAGGTATGGACTACAATCTGGCCATCGGAAAATTTTTTTTTTTTAATTTCCAGGGAATTCTAATGGGTAACGAAAGGTGGGAAGCGCTATCCTCAGACGGGTCTGTGCCTGAGAACCCTCCTGGACGCCTCAGCTCAAGTCTCTCGGAGTTGGTCCCAAGCCTCTGGACTTGTCCCAAGCTCCCAGGAATCCTGGTGAGCCAAATCCAGAGTAACCAGAATGGAAAGCATTAGACAGGGACAGTCTGTAAGGAAGGTGGGAGGCTCGGGGCAGAGCAGAGACCTCCACATCCCTCGCTTTACCTGTTCCAGGTGGGTCTGGACGGAGGGACACTACCTTGAGTCTATGGCGTTAACACCAGTATGTGCGGAGATCAGAAACGATCTGGCGTAATTTTTGTGTGGCTCAGTCTGATACCAGCTCTCACCGCAAGACAATTGACTCTGGGCTCAGATACTCTGGACTTTCTGGAGCCTTTTTTAGGGATTCTTCCAGATCTCTAGCCTGCGATTGTCAAGCGATCCCTTCCTCCTGCCGTCAAGATACCCTGTTCCATATACTGTAAGCTGGGAAGACCAGATTTAAAAAGCTTGTTTGTTAGAATTATTTGAAGAGTGAGTCGGCTCGACGGAGGTTCTGAAGGACTTTGGTTAAGAGGCAGGTGCACCTGAGGGGTGCCTGGGTGGCTCAGTGTGTTAAGCCTCTGCCTTCAGCTCAGGTCATGGTCCCAGAGTCCTGGGATCGAGCCCCGCATCGGGCCCTCTGCTCAGAGGGAAGACTGCTTCCCCCTCTCTCTGCCTGCCTCTCTGCCTACTTGCTCTCTCTCTCTGTCAAATAAATACATAAAATCTTAAAAAAAAAAAAAAAACGAGTCAGGTGCACGGCAGACACACAGGTGCCTGTGTGTCCTGTTTTATTCTGGAAAATGTCAAGCCTATAAGAAGGAAGGAAAAGAGAATTAGGAAGCCCCATTGTCAAAGTAGCCTGACTTTGATGTTGAGCAACATCGAGGGTGTTTTTTGCCTTGCTTGTTCCAAATTCCTTTTGCCTAGTTCTTGCTGAGTCCTGGATTCCTGGAGGATCTGGACCTTGGGCTCTGGGAGAGCAGAGATTGCTGCCTCATTACCACCAACCCTGACTGGCCAGAGGCGAGCCCCGCCCCTGCCCTTTTGCTTCCTAGAGGTCACGTGAGGTGTTTGGCGGCAACGGACAGCTTTGAAGGACAGTTTGCTGGAAGTTTCTCTTGTGAAGCACGTTCTGCCCAGTCTCCAGGATGCCCCACGGGTCCGCACAGGGTCCTTCATGCCTCTTCGGCTCTGACCTTCAGGTGCCCATGAGAAGGGCTTGGAAAAGCCTCCTTCGCTTGACTGGGAGATCCCGTTGGGGAAATCAAGGGAATGTCAGCCTGAGTTCTGCTTCCTCATTGGCATTGTTCTGGAAGGTTCTGGCAGGAATTTTTACTCGTCTGGAGAGTAAACAAACATTCCTTCCACCTCCTCATGATATCAGGCCTGGATGTTTCCAGAGACCACTCTCTGGCTTCAGAAGCAGAGCCCCCTCCGGTCGGCACCCAGCCCCGTGCACATTGGTAGTGCTGGACCCCTGAGCAGGAACAGTCCCCAGATGGCCTCCTGTGGCCGTTCCTTCCCACGGTCTCACGAAACAAGTATCACTGTTTCTCCTGTGTAGACGAGAAGATTCTACAGATGGAGGTTTCGAGAGGTGAAGCCGCTTGTCCTAGGCGTATAATTAGTAAGCAAAAATTTGGGACTCGGACGAGCCTAATAATTGGAGGCTTCATTAATAAACGGAGAGCTAATTATAGTCCTCGAAGAGACTGTTCCTTTTCTGTTGTGATTAATTCCGAATTTATTTTTAGTCTTCAGAAGAATAGAGACTGGCGTGGTAGGGTTTTGTCCTGGGAAAAACACACACACACACACACACACACACACAAAACGTGGGGCTCCTGACAGTCTTCCTCGGCCAGCGACCCCTGTGAGTTTTTGCAAAGCTCATGAGTCTCCAGGGATTAGGGTCAAGGGAGCGCCTTTGAAGGAACATTCTAGAACTACTTTCTCACTTTGTTAAGCGGGGCATTTCTTACGGATGAAAACCCCAGCTGCAGCCACGCTGCGCTGCCTGTAGGTAAGGAATTGGGGTCTGTTGGGCTTGCCTTTGGGGCAAGAAAAGCAGGCTGGGATACCTTTCAAAAGGCAGTCCAAGCTTTAGATATGTTAATGGAAGCCATTAAATTGGAGGTGGGTCCTGGCCCTTCAGACTGTCTCTTTCTGGTGGCTTTGCCTGTCTCTGGAGGGCTCCTTTGTGGATATTTTGTTGTTACTTACTCCCAAGGGCCAGGCTCTTTTCCACACTTCCCTGCTTCCTCCAGGGGTGGGAGGGAATAGGGCAGAAAGTTCTTTTGCCACCCGCCCGCCAAGACCCGTAAAAAGATGGACTTCTGTTTCTGAATGTGATTTCGGGTCCCACACAGCGTCCTTAATTTCTTCTGTCTTTTTTTTTTTTTTTTTTAAGAATTCTCTGTATTTATTTGACAGAGAGAGATCACAAGTAGGCAGAGAGGCAGGTAGAGAGAGAGGAGGAAGCAGGCTCCCTGCTGAGCAGAGACCCCCCCCACCAATGCGGGGTTCAATCCCAGGACCCTGAGGTCATGACCTGAGTATCAGGTCTTCATGACCATGAAGGCAGAGGCTTTAACCCACTGAGCCACCCAGGCGCCCCTAATTTCTTCTGTCTTTCCCTCTCCTTCCCTCCAGGCTTGTCTTTGCAGATGAAGCCCCCAGCTTTCTGGGGAAGCGTGGTGGGGGGGGTCCCATCGCCCACGTGTGTATATTGGCAGGGGTGGGGGAAGCTTGGTTGGAAGATAGACCTGCTTGTCTCTCCCCTCCTCCCTCTCTCTTCCAGCCCCGACCCCCTTCTCTTACTCTGTCTCTTCCCCACAAATTGTTTCCTCTCAGTGTTTATCTATCTATGTCCTCTGCCTCCCATGTTCCGCTGGCCCCTGGCCCTGTCCTTCTCCCCTGCCGTCCTTTCAGATGGCCGGATGAGACACAAATGTGAACCCTTCCTACTTCTAAAGGATGAGCGGCTCTGATCGTACAGGTGATGCCTGGAAATCCATGACCACCTCGGTGTTTAAGGAGGGTCTGCCCCTGCATGGTGTTTCTCCCATTCAGGCGGAGGATTCCAGCAGGATCCCTGGGGGTTTGTTAAAAACTCTGGGTTTCCTGGGTCCCATCCCTGACCCGAGGGATCAGAATCTCCGGGGACGTGGCTCAGGGAATAGACATCGTTTTCTGACAACGGCCTTGAGTGATTCTTAGACTCACTGTCAAAAACAGAAGTCTCCGTACTGAATAAAACAACGCCGAAAGCGGAGTTTACTGCAGTACTTTTGAGGGTGAGTTAGGGAGCTTGGGAATGAGCTCAGTGTTGCTCACAGACTAAGGGGTTTTCAGGGGTAAATGGACAAGCTGTTTGATCTTTTCCAGCTTTTTTTTTTTTTTAAGATTTTTATTTATTTATTTGACAGTCAGAGAGAACAAGTAGGCAGAGAGGCAGGCAGAGAGAGAGGAGGAAGCAGGCTCCCCGCTGAGCAGAGAGCCCGATGCGGGGCTTGATCCCAGGACCCTGAGATCATGACCCGAGCCGAAGGCAGAGGCTTAACCCACTGAGCCACCCAGGCGCCCCTGCCTGGTGATCCTCTCTCTTGTTTGGGTGAGGGGAGCAGAGTCAGGTGAGCACGGCAGCCCAGAGATGGTGTGAACAGACTTGGCATTTGGGGATTGGCGGGTATTCTGGAAGAGCCGTGAATTCTTGGAAGGTCAGGTTGAGTTTTCCTTTATGTGCCTATGTGGACCGTTTCCATCTCGTCCCTGACAGAAGTGACTCCATTTTAGCTTGATTCTACGACGCTGACGTTTCCGAATCTTTGGCTGGGCCTGTCTCGGATTCCAGATGGGAGAACCAGGGAGGAGAGGAACAGATCCGTCCGGCCCTGCGCCAGGCTCCTCCTAGACTCCAGGAGGAGAACTGGACCCAGTTCTTTTCTCCAAAGTCATGATTCCAAAAAAGCTTATTTCCAGTAACTAAATTCCTTCTCCAGCTCACTGTCTCCTCAAAGTTGACTCTCAACGTCCCTGACTCCCAGGACGCACAAAAAACATCCACTATCATACAGGAAGACAATGTAGAAAAAGCCTCTTCTTTTTAGATTTTAATGCAACCCTTTTAACATTTTAATTTTGTGTGTGATGTACCTATTTGTTCAGTGGTTCACGTATTAAATTATAAATAACAGAAGTACATCAATTTGGGGAGTTTTCCTGAGGGAGATCTATACCCAAAGAAGTTTGGAAAAGCATACTCTAGAATCTAGAATCTAGATTATGTGTTCACTGAGGTCAGGGACTATAATATTTTCTTTCCTTTAATTTTTTTTATTTTTTTAAAAGATTTTATTTATTTATTTATTTGACAGAGATCACAAGTAGGCAGAGAGGCAAGGCAGAGAGAGAGGAGGAAGCAGGCTCCCTGCTGAGCAGAGAACCCAATGCAGGGCTCGATCCCAGGACTCTGGAATCATGACCAGAGCTGAAGGCAGAGGCCTTAACCCACTGAGCCACCCAGGCGCCCCTAATTTTTTTTTTAAGTGAGCGCTGCACCCAGTGTGGGGCTTGAATTCAGGACTCAAAGATCAGGAGTTGTACACTCTACTGACTGAGCCTGCCAGGCACCTCTTATCCACTCTACCATTGGTGGACTGGGCTGTTTTCAGTTTTGGGCTATCATACGTATTGCTGCTATGAACATTGTAGATGTCTCTTGGTGAACAGAGGAACACATCTCGGTTGGGCGTACACCTACAAGGGGGACTAATGAGTCTTAGGGAATGCTATGAATCAGATTTGCTGACTATCTCGTTTTCCAGCGGGCTCTGGCCAGCCCCGGAGGAGAGCTCCAACCACCTTGGGTCCTCCTCAGTGTGCGGTATTTTCTCTTTTGTTTTGGTATTTACCATACATTTTGTAAATTTCCATTTTTATTTATAAATACACCCATACTTTATTCTTTTTCTTTTCTTTTCTTTTCTTTTTTAAGATTTTGTTTATTTATTTAACACAGAGTGAGACAGCGAGAGAGGGAACACAAGTAGGGAGAGCGGGAGAGGGAGAAGCAGGCTTCTTGCCGAGCAGGGAGCCTGATGCGGGGCTCAATCCCAGGGCCCTGGGATCATGTCCTGAGCCGAAGGCAGAGGCTTAACCAACAGAGCCACCCAGGTGCCCTCCTTATTCCATTTTCTATTTCTTTTTTTTTTTTTTTTTAATTTTCATGGGTGTGTATTGCAACCTGCTTAGGATTTGGATTTGCTTTTCTTGATGATTCACGAGGTTGAGCACCTTTTGAGGTGTCATTTTTATTGGCCTTTTGGGTATCTTTTTTGGTGAAACGTCTGTTCAAGTCTTTCACCTTTTGTTTTTTAAGGATTCACCCCTATCTTTCCTACTGACCTACAGGAATTCCTTATTTACAGTGCGGTGGGCTATGTCTGTGTCTCTACCACCAAGCCCAGCCCCTTGTCCATCTCCTAGTCTGTGCTTAATGGTTCTGCTGTTTAGGTTGCTGTTGAATGAACGGACACAGACACGGAAAGGGAGGTGGAGACCCTTGACGAATGAATGAGGCCTTTATAGAGGCTTGTTTACATTTTGGTTTATGTAACCGCTTTTTTGAGGTGTAATTTACATACCAAAACCTTCCCTTGTTTTATGTGTCCAATTCAGTGATTTCCTGAGTTGTGCAACCATCACCACAATTATATTCTCAAGCATTGTCCTCACCCCAGAAAGAAACCTCGGGACCATTTACTTATTCCCTCTTCTTACCCCCAGCCCCGGGGCAACCGCAAATCTATTTACCATCTCTTATAGATTTGCCTTTTCTGGAATTTTCTTATAAATGCAATCATACATTTTTTTAAATTAATTTATTTATTTTTGGTAATCTCTACACCCAACGTGGGGCTCGAACTCGCAACCTTTAGGTCGAGAGTCACGTGCTCCTCCAAATGAGTGCCCAACCAGGCGCCCCACAACAGGTAGCCTTTTTTATCTGGCTTTTTTCCACTTTGTGGTGTCTTTGTGGTTCCTGCATGTTGTAGTCTGTGTCAGTACTCCAGGCCTTTCTTGGCCGAGTGATTGTTCCACTGAAGCGGGGGGCGCCTGGGTGGCTCAGTCGGTTAAGAGTCTGCCTTCGGCTCAGGTCAAGATCTCAGGATCTCAAGGTCCTGGGATTGAGTTCCGCTCCCCAACAGGGAGTTGGGCGCCTGGCTCAGCGGGGAGTCTGCTTCTCCCTTCCCCTCCCCACCTCCACCCTGCTCATGCTCTCTCTCGCTCCTGCTCTCGCTCTCAAATAAATAAATAAAATCTTAAAAAAAAAAAAAAGAATATTCTACTGGCTGGGTCTACCATGTCTTGTCACTCTATTCATTAATTGATGGACAGTTGCATTATTTCCACTTTTTGGCTATTCTCAATGTGCTGCTGTGAACACGACAAGCCTCTGTGTGGCTACGTGTTTTCATTTCTCTTAGGTAGATATCTAGGAGGGAATTGGTGGGGTCAGATGGCAAATTTATATTTAGCTTTTTTTAAGAAACTGAAACCTTGATATTTCTCTGCCATCCATAGGCTGATGATGGAAAGGCATCGAAGACTGTCTTGGATAGAAAAGAAATCCCCGCCAGCCCATAGTTAACAAATAAATGCACAGTGTCGAGAGAAAGCTAAGAAAGAGAGACGAAAGCCTGCTTTTAGGAGTTTATAGTCTAATCCAGATGTTCTAACACGTGTTTATGGAGTAACTTGGCAATGTGGAAAATCTGAAAACGAGCAGGGGTTCAGACCTGTTCATATTGCAAAGTGAATTCAGGAAGCACCAAATGCCTACTTGTTTTTTTGCAAGACTCCATGTTAGTCCTTAAGAGGGAAAGAGAGAAATTAAAACAAATCTGCTTGCCCTCCAGAGTTACTAAGAGACCTCTCAGTAAAATACCTTAGTTTCAAAGAAGTTAAATAATTAAAGATTTCAAATAGAATTTTAAGAGTGTACTAGAAGATCAGGGGAGGGGCACCTGGGTGGCTCAGTAGGTTAAGCGAGTGACTTTGGCTAAGGTCATGATCTCCGGGTCCTGGGATCGAGTCCCACATTGTTGGGGGGGGGTCCCTGCTCAGTGGGGAGTCTGCTTCTCCCTCTGCCTGCCACTCCCCCTGCTTGTGCTCTCTCTGACAAATAAATAAAATCTTAAAAAAAAATTGGGGAAGAGGAAGGCAAGGGAGGGGGTAATAGATGAGAAACTCATCTTTCCTTCAAGATCCTGTGAGAAAACAGAAACGCAGAGTGTGTTTCTTTAACATTTTTGGCATCCCAAAGATATAGCTTCCCACTTATTATTGTCTCGGAAATCTTCACTCAGAACAGGTGTTAGACAACAAACAACCAGGACCATTGGACTAGATCGATAATAATTGCTAGTATTTGAGTACTTAATATGCCAGGTATTGGCATAGTTTACATTTTTACTGATTTATTCCTCTTAATAACGATGACATAGAACTACTACCATCTTCTATGGATGTGTAAAAGGAAGCTCAGAGAGGCTGAGTCAGTTGCCTAAGGGCACACAGCTAGAAAGTGGCAAAGCTGAGGTTTGAATACAGGGAGGCCAGAGAGGCCACACGGAGTCACTACTGGGTTTAACCATCTCAAGGCCCAAGTTCCAGCTACTGGATTCAGATGCCAATCATGGATGGGAAAATAGCCCCAAAGGTGTTGGGGTGTTAGGTATTGTCCAAGTTCCTCCATGCATAAGACATCGGGGACAGGAGTTCCACTGACTGCTAGGATGGTCAGTTCTGTCCAGACCGACCTTGGGTATCGACCAGAGAGCCATGATCAATCCTGCGGTTGCAGAATCATCTGGGGCAGGTTGCTTAGAGCTGGAGTGTTTGGGATGTCCTGTACGCCGAAATTTCTCAAAGGCCAGACTGGGTCGCTGGTGGCTTGCAGGCACCGTGGAGGATTTGAGGTTGCAGGAAGGCTCTGGACCGGCTGTCCTAAATCAAGTTGGGCCTTATCATCAGATATGAAAGCTGGGGTCGGTCTGCCGACACTCACGTATCCGCTCCGATACAGGGAATTTGAGGTCCTTGTAACTGATCAGGTCTGTTACTTTTAGTGACTGCTTCCTATGTCAGATTTTGCAGCTTTGCCTTAAGCGATGGACTCCCGGTGGTGACTGTGGTCCAGAGTTTGTCTCCCCCCCCACCCATTTCAAGCCACGCGAAGGATTTGTGCATTTGCAACCGATGGGGTATGATAAGCAATCTCTGTCAGCTTGCCCGTGGCCAGAGGCCAGGCTGAGGCAGCTGAAGGTAAAATGTTTTCATTGCAGACTATGGCTCAAAGTGTATTTTCCAAAGCTAGGGTGGGCCTGGGCACAAGCATCTAAAGAAGTTACTCAGGTGATTCTAATGGGCAGCCAGGATTGAAACCCACTGAGAGATCTTAAGGCTCAGCCCATCCTTAAGACGAGATGGTTTCGTAAGGGGGTATCCAGGCAAACATCCTGAGAGATGAGGCTAGGGGAGGTGTTGTGGAGAGTCTGAAGGGCACAGGCTGAGAAGTCTGTACTTAATTTAATAGGCAACAGGGAGCCAAGGAAGATTACTGAGCAGAAGCTAAGGGGAGGCCATTTGAAGCAAACAGGGTTATTTACAGCTTAGGGAATAGTACTTGAAGTTTTCCTTTAGAGTAGGCCAAAGAAGAAATCCACTTTCTTTTACTTCTAAACCCTCTGTTCAAGGTCGTTTCTTCAGCATCCAGGTCCCTGGAGAGCAGGCACCTGTCCAGATGATGGTCGCAGCTACCTGGCTCCTTGCATGAAAGGTGTGGCAGCCTTCCACAGTTTGTCGACCCAGTAAATGAGTATAGAGCTCTAGAGCCTGGCCCGCCTGGACTGCAGGAGGACTGGTAGGTAGGTACCCTGGGGCCGGTCTCCCCTTTGCATGCAAATTGGTGGGGGCTGTTCCTCTCACCTTTCCCCCTTCCTCCATTTATCCTCTTCAGGAGGCTCCCAACTCCGTCGCCTTCCCGCCCCGTCCCTCCAGTGTAACACACTGCCACCCGGCCTCCCGGCTCTGGCGCCAGGCTTCAAACCTGTCCTTCACCCATTGTTCAGTTTCCGGTGAGTCAAGTTCAACCCCAGGTCCAACCCCGACAGGGGCTGCCGCAGACACATTCCCTCGCAGGCACCCCGGAGGAGGCGCCCGCCACCCGCCGGCTGCCACCAGACCCACAAAGCCGGCGCGGAAGGGCGTTTCTGTTCCAAAGGCTTTCGGAGGCGGGGGTGTGAGCGCCGAGACCCCTCCCCAGCGACCTGCCCCCTCGGCGAGGGAGCGCCCAGCCTTCCGCGGGCGTGGCCGCTCTGGTCCAGCCCCCGCCCCGCCCCCTCGCCTCCGCGCGAGCCCCCGCTCGGCCACCCCGCCGCCAGCCCCTCTCCGCGGACGCCCGGCCGCTCCCTCGCCCCCGAGCCGGGCCCCGGGCGATGCTCTGGATCCCACCTCCCCCGGGAGCTGCGCATTTCCGCGCGCCCGGGCGGCTCCGGCTCCGGCCGGCCCTCGCGGCCGCAGCCCGCGCTCCGCGTCCCCGGGAAGTTGTCTCCCGAGCCCGCGGCGCCTGGGTCTCCTCCCCCTGAGCCCCGCCCCCCCGCCCAGAGCTGGATCTGCGAGCTGCCCGGCCCGGGGGCGTCGCCGCTTGCTCCGCGAAGCCTGCGAGTCTCCGCTGCCCTGCGCGGAGCGCGCGTCCCCCGCCTGGCCGGGGACCCCCCGCGCACCCCCGAGACGGCGCGCGCCCAGAGCGCGGGAGCCCGGAGCGCCGGGCGCCTGGGACCCCGCGGAGCCGCTGCCCAGCCCGCGGGGCTCGTCAGGGATGCAGGCTGCGCTGTGAGCCCGGGCTCCAAGGCCATGTCCGGCGCCCGCTGCCGGACCCTGTACCCCTTCTCCGGGGAGCGGCACGGCCAGGGGCTGCGCTTCGCCGCGGGCGAGCTGATCACGCTGCTGCAGGTCCCGGACGGCGGCTGGTGGGAAGGCGAGAAGGAGGACGGGCTCCGCGGCTGGTTCCCAGCGAGCTACGTGCAGTTGCTGGAGGTAAGGGGCGAGGGCCGGGGACCGGAAGACCCGGGGCTGCGCTGCTCCGCGCGCCCCCGTACCTGTTGCCCGCACCCGGGGACGCCGGAGCCGCCCCTGTCCGAGGGGCGCCGCGGAGCCCTCCGGGGGCAGCCGCTGCACGTCCGACACTGCCGGCGGCGGAGGCAGCGGGCGCCCCTCGGGGCTGGGCAGCGCGGGGATCGCCCCCGGAGCGTCCCCCGTGCCGGGCCTCCCGAGCACATCGTGGCCGCCCTGAGGAAGGACAACTTGTTGCCTGTCTGAGTTCTGGAGCGAGCGGGCGGCCGGGCGCGCTCCCGGCGGTGGCAGGGGCCGGCAGAGGGCTGCGGAGTCCCGTGCTCTAGGGAAGACGCGCGGAGGATCGGGATCAGTTTAAAAAAAAAAAAAAAAAAAAAAAAAGTGGCATCGATCGGGCCCCGGAGCACGGAGCCTGCCACCGGTGGACGGTCGTGCTGCCCCGGGTCAGGCTGCCTGGCCGCCTAGGAGCCACCCACTTGCTGGTCAGCTGAGCTTGGCTGGACACCGGCCCCAGCCACCCGCACTATCAGGGGTGCCGCAGCGCCCCTCTCCTGGTCCGGCTTCCCGGGGCTAAGGTCCAGACCCTGACAGTGGCCTGTTCCTGGGGTTCTGGCCTGCCCCCAGGACTGCAAAGGACCTGCTGAGCCAAGTCGGCTGGCTGTTTATTGTCTGGGTGACAGTTGGGAGGCCTCCCTGTCCTCTAATCGCTGAGCTCATGGTCACAGCCTGAGTGGGCTTCGAAGTTTCAAAAGTCCTTTGGTGGGGGCGGAGTGGGAGAGAGGACTGACCTTATAGGACATCCCCTTTCGTAAAAAGCTGCTCAACCCCAGGATTGTTGTACAGACTTCAATAGGAGGTTATCCACAACTGTGTAAGGATAGACCAAATGTTCTGCAGAAACACCTCCCAAATCACGGGGTCTGAATTTATTTATAATTTGACCTCTGACCTACTTTGCAAAGAACAGGGTAGCAAGTTTAGAGAGAAATTGCTGGGTGGGACTTAAAGAAAAAAAAAATAAAAAGGACAGAGAGAAAGAAAGAATGATGGATGGGGCTAAGTGATTTTGGGTGAGTTTGCTGGGAAATAGCCTGTGAAAATATTACCAGAACGAGAGCGTGGCCTCCTAGAGGTACAAAATCCCCCCTAAAGGGATTAGTAGCATTCAGACAAAATTGAGCCTGAAAGAGATTTTCGTGGCCTGGCAGAAAAGTAGGTTCCAGAACCCTCCCGATTGTGTATTTTGAGAAACTGGTGTGCGTCAGGCAGGCTCAGGTGTGTGTCCCTGGGCTTCCCTGGTTCCCTTCCCGGGATTCAGATGTGAGAGAAAGCACATGTATCCCTTCTTAGGAAGACCCGTAGCCTCCTGGTTCCTGGCTCAGGACTCCTGTCTCAGAGTTCCTCTGGTGGCCACACTTTTTCCAGGAAATCCTGATGTGGAAATTTGGCTTTGGAGGTCTTTGCTGAGGAGCGCCCCTGGCTGGACGCAGTCAGCTGTGTTTTGGGGTGGGGGTGCCCAAGGCTGGTGGGTTGATAGGCTGTGTTCACCAGAGGGGACGGGCTCTGCTTTTTTATCCTCTGGAAAAGGGAGCGCGGACCAGACCTCGGAGACACACAGAGCCATTCGCTGGGACAGTCTTGGGTGCCTCCGTCACAGCCCCTGGTGCTTAGTAAGGGTCTTTCCGACCCACTCCCAGTGGGGACATGCACGGGAAGTGCCCGTCTGTGGGAGCCGGACCGCTGGGAGGGGCTTCCATTTCTTGAGCACCTACTAGGCCCCAGTTCCTCTGAAAGCTCTGTGAAGGGGAGGCAGTCTCCCCATTTCTCAGGCACGCATGAGAGGGGAAGGCAGTTGCCCCAGGGGAGACTTGCCTGAGCGGCTCAGATGGTTGAACTTTCCCCTCTGTGGCTGCGTTTGTTTTAAATATGGCCCTGTGGGCTCAAGTGCTAAAAGGCAAGTGAGGGAAGGGTCTGGATCCTTGTGGGAGAGGCCACGTGCAGCCCTCCAGGTCAGCGTGCTGATGACAGCAGTCCTAAGGGCGGGCGCTGCCTGTGGGGGCTACGACGAGTGCAGGGGCTCCTTCCCACCTGGAGCATCTCTCCTGCTAAGTCTGAAAATTGCTTGCACAGGGAGGCTGCTGGCTTTCCTACAGTGGGGGCAGGGCTGGGCCTGAGCCCTGGGACTTTTCGGGGTCAAGGCAGGTGCAGTTTCCAGAGGATCGGAGATCAGGCCTTCTGTGTCTGGGCACCTTGTGGGTGAGCAGGCTGGACTCCCAGGCTGAGGGCTGGAGGGTATGTGGGTAGATGTCCCTTGGGATGGGGAGAGTCCTCAAAGCCAGACTCAGGCGACAATGGAGATCTCCCAAGGGAGTCACTGGCGGTGAACCGACCAGTATATGAAATTGCAAGTCTGGAGAAGCAGCAGCTGGGTGTCCTTCAAGACTGGAAGTTGGTGCGGCAGCCAGGAGCCTGGAGAGGGGGATCTAGAGATGGACAAGCCCATGGGATGTCGGCCAGCAGGTGCCTGGCTCTGGGCCTGCTGGGGGGCATGGAGATCAGAAGACCAGGGGGGAGCTGTTGGGGAGACAGGTCCAGACAGAATGGAGGGCACCAGCCTCCTGGGGGAGGAGTGTGATGGTTGGGGGCACAGCTGGGTGTAGCAGACCTTGGCCCTTTGGTGTAAAGAGTGATACCAAGAAGCCCCATCTTGGCGGAAGGGTACTATGGGTCGAGGGCAGTGTATGCAAAGCGGACACTCTCCGAGGATTTCTGTCTTGTTCATACGAAGAAAGGGGAACTGAGAGGCGTACCCCGAGGAGAGGAGCTGGGAGCTAACTCTGGCAGAGCTGAGATCTGCCTTGGAGGCCCGCCAGCCCCCAGGGAGGGAATCTTCTGGATCAGGCCTCCAAGGAAAGGGTAGAAGGGTGCAGCATATTCTTGGTTTCCAGAAAGCAGCCTCCAGGAAACTGTCAGCCCAAGCGAGGAAGTGGGGGCCGGGAGAGGTGCTACCATGTGGGCTCAAGGGCTGGCCTCAAGGATTGGGGGTGCTCGGGATGGTGGAGCTTCCCAGAGGAGGAGAGCAACAGCAGGAGGAGGGAACCCTGTGGCTGGGTAGGTTTGGTGGTTGGTTCCATGGGTGGAGGGCCGGGAATTCCCTGTGACCTGCTCTTAACCAAATGGAGAAAAGAAATTCGGGACATGGAAGATACTGGAAGGCATCCGCGGAAACCCCCCCCAGAGCTTTGGGGAAACAAGCCGCCAACAACACTCAGAGGTGCTAACAGTGGGGCTCTGTCTGCCAGCAGAACCAGGTGGCTGCAGGGGGTCACCCTTGAACCCGGTCTTCTCCTCTCCGCCTTCTGTTCTCCCATTTTGGGCTCACGGGATGTGCTTCCGGAACATTCAAGGTGGGGCCATGGGAGAGAGATGCAGAGATGTGGAGCTGGGCTGGGCTGTGGATATTGCTGTGGGACAGACCACCCAAAGACTTCGTGTCGCCAAACACCCATTTCCTATTACCTCACACATCACCGTGGGTCGACAGGGCTCCGCTGGGTGGTTCTTCTGCCTGTCTGTCTTGGTGTCTGTCCTGCATTCACAGTCAGGTGGTGGCAGGAGTTGGGGTCCCCGAAGGAGAGCTGGCCTGGAACTCCAAAATGGCGGCTTCACTCCCATGTCTGGTGCGTTGGTGTTCTTCCAACGGGGCCTTACTCTCCGCATGTGTCTTACTCTCCAGGGCCTGTCCACATGGCCTTTTTCTTTAGCAGGGAGTTTGGAGTCTTTCTCTGGGGGCTGGCTTCCAGGAATGCAAAGTGCAAATTGCCAGGCCTCCTTAAGGTTTGGGCTCACCACCAGCACATCCCTTCTGGCCCATTTTATTAGCACAGTGAGTCACAGGACCCGTCCAGATCTGTGTGGGAGAGAGGTGCCTGTAGGTGTGGATACAGGTGTGGCTACAGGTGCATTGAAGGCCGTTTTGCAGACTGGCAACTCCAGAGGGGTCGGGAGAGCCCAGCTGGGGACAGTGATCCATTAGAGAGGAAACAGCGCTAGCCCAGACATGAGAGAGAGAGAGTGAGCTCCCAGAGGGAAGCAAAGTGCAGGAGATCTGGCTGTTGTTCTGCTAGAAAATATTCCATTGCCATCCTCAGGAGATTCTCTCTCTCTCTCTCTCTCTCTTTTTTTTTTCTCTTAAGATGCCAGGGATTTCTCCATAAAGGCCACCTGATAAACGTTGCAGCTGAATTTGAAACCAGATTTTCCTGTCCCTAAAGCCTGGGTCTGTCCACTGGGCCATTGGCATGGCAGTCCAGCCTTTTCGGGTAGGGGGCGATATTTGGAACTGGTGATTAGTAGACACAGTGTATCCGAGCTGCCTGACATCTAGTAGCCGCTTGCTGTGTTACGCAGATTGATTTTAATACCAGGCCTTGCGTTCTGGAACGTGAGAATTACCAACAGTGGGTGTGACCTTGTCCCTCACAATAGGATTTTTCTGTAAGGCGGTTTTTAGCTCTGTTTGCAAAGCTGTGATGAGACCTGGGGCTCCCAGCGGATGTGACCGTGACCAAGTATACCCAACAGGCTTTCTGCCATCGTCACTAAGTCATCCTGTCCTTTGATTTGGGGGCTGCTCTCCGCCTTTGTAGCTCCTGCTGTTTGGAAATCTACCTTCAGCTCACCCCTCTGCTGGGGAGAGCCTCCCTCTCTCATCTCTGGTCAAGTAGCCACCCCACCGGACTTCAAAGCCATGGGCAGGGCTTACGGATTCTACGGATTCAGGGCACCTTCACAAAAGTTCCCTTAGCAACAAGTCGGCAGGAATCCCCGACATGTGTTCACCACCACGTGAGTCCCGGCTGCCCGCTTACCACCTAGAAACATGAATGAGATACTGACCTTCTTGGGCTCTCTCAGCCTGGGGTGGGGGAAAGAACCCAGCTTTCATTTGACCGTCTGACTGTCCTCATCGGCGAGCCTGGGTCCTGGGACCCCCACTTTCCTGGAGAAAGGAGAGGTTTGGTAGACCAGAAAGCCCTGTATCCAACATGAGGCATCAGGATTTTTGTGTGGCTGCTTCCGGGGGGGTGGTGGTGGTGGAGGGATGTGGTCCTCACTGTTGGCTCCCTGATTACTCACAGTGGCAGGGCAGCCCAGGATGGGCTTTCCAACAGAATGCCAGGACTGATCTCCTATCCCTGCCCCCACCCCCACACTGCCCCGACCTTGTACTTAATTGCAAAATTAGTATATTCTTCTCTCCCTGCAGGGGTGAGATTTGTGGCTTCTCACCTGTGGAGAGAAATAGAAACAGTGGCCGGCGGGGGGGTCCGGCTTGTCCTTTGGTGGGATCAGAGCACATGGTGACCTTGTGGAGGAGGGAAGTGCAACAGGTGTATGGGCTTGTGAGGGGTTTTTGTGGGTTCCTGGGGACTCTACGTCCTCCCTGCACACCTTGTGTCTCCCCTGTCCACCCTCTGATGAAGACGTGTTTTATTGGCGAACCTTCCGGGTTGAATGTCTTTATTTCACTTCTTCAGCTGGTAGCTAGATTCGGTCCCTAGGGACTCAATGTCCTTTGTCCCGACTAAGCTCATAGTCTCTCTGTCCTCTTCTCCCCCTTCTACCCCTACCTGCCAAGCCACAGGGAAACCACCATCTCTCTGTCCCCCACCTTGCCTGCCACTGTCCCCCTTAACCTTTTCTTCTTCTTTTTTTAAAGATTGTATTTATTTATTTGAGAGTGACAGGAAAGAGAGAGCATGAGCAGGGTGGAGGGGTGGAGAGGAAGAGGGAGGAGCAGACTCCTCGCTGAGCAGAGAGCCTGATGCGGGATGTGGGACTCAATCCTAGGATGCTGGGATCATGACCTGAGCCGGATGCTGGCGCCTAACCGACCGAGCCACCCAGGCGCCCGTAACCTTCTCTCCTCCCGTTCATTCGGTTTAGTGGAGCCTCGTCTGCTCTCCTTGGGAGATGTTTCTCAGAGACCTCCCCTTCTTCCCTTGCTCTGACATCTTTTCTGTCAAGGGCTAGGAAACATCTTCGGTTTTGCGGGCCAAGAGGCAAAGTGGAGTTATAGCTGCGTCGCTGGGATTTGCAGAGAGCCAGGGGCGGTGAGAAGCCACGAACGTGCCCCATATGGGCTCTGTCACAGCTTCTCGGCTCTGCTGTTGGAGTGTGAAGCCGCCATAGACGGGCTGGGAACCAATGGGTGTGGTTGAGTTCCAATAAAACTTTATTTATAGACACCGAGATTTGACTCTGTTCCAGTTTTTCTGGGCCCTTGTGGCATCCTCCTTCTTCGACTTTGTTTTCAACCCTTTGGAGATTTAGGCTTTTTTCAACCCTTTGGAGAGCTAGGCTTTCCTAGCTCATGGGCTGTATGTAGTTGAGAAGTTCAGAAGTCGGTCGCTCATTCATTCAACAAACCCTGAGTGTCTAGGATGGGCTGTGAGTTCTTGGGTTAGGTGCTGGATGGGAAGTACTGACAGATATGGAAGAGAAGTTAATACTTAGCTGGGGAGAGGGTACACTAGAAAAAAAAGAATTTTTAGGTACTGTGGGGCCAATAACATAGGGTACTGTGGTGGAGTGGGGTATGGGGTGTAGGTGGGGTTTGAGAAGACCCTCAGGGAAACTTCTCTGAGCAGAGATTTTGGTGATGGAGGGCCATGGGAGCAGCTGGGGAAAAGTGATTTGAGGCAGAGGGCATCGTGAATGCAAAGAACCCTGAAGAGGAGTGTATGGGTGATATATTTGCGAGAACCAGAATATTCTAGAATGGTTAAGAAATCAGTGAGCAGGGGGAAGAGAGGGGGGTGTGACAGGCAGAGAAGCAGGTTTTTGGGTATTTATTGTTGTGCCCCCCACTATTTTATACATATACATATATATATATATATATACATATGTATGACATATATATATATATGTATATGTATATATATATATGAATGACTTAATTTTTCTGTAAGAGTCCACATTGTGCACAGTAAAAGACACATACTACAAAATCATTTGGGATTTCTTGCCCTTTCCCCCAGGTTTGCATTTCTGGGGTAGCGACCCTCCCACCATGGCTGACTTCAAGCCTCTAAGGTTTTTAAAAATAGAACCCATTTGACATATGACATTGTGTAAGGTTAAGGTGTTCAGCCCGTTAATCCGATTCATTTCTGTATTGCAGAAATTTTTTTTTTCTGATTGCCCTCATAGCGATACATTGTGGCACATTGCATAATTATCCTTTCTTCCTCGTGGTTGGCGGGTAGTTCTCCAAGTGCCGCAGAAAGCCTGTGGTTTGATGGCTGGGGAGGGCATGCTCCGATTCGTCTTGGACAGCTCATCTGGGCTGTGGTGTAGAGACTGGCCGTGAAGAGGGTAGGAAGGGAAGCTGGCTGGTGGCAGTGGAGATGCTAAGGCATGGGTGGGTCTGGGGTGTATTGGGCAGGTCAAGTCAGAAGCACTTGCTGGTGCGTTGACTCTGGGGGGTGGGGTGGACCTTGTCTCTTGCAGGTTGGTGCTGATACCCTTTTCCTACTCTCTTCTCCTTATCTGTGAATGGTCAGTCCATTCTGCCACTGGAGACCTCTTCCTTAAAAACATAAGGCAAAGGCAAATATAGATAGGGAAAAAGTTAATATCCTTCATGCAGAAAGTGCTCTTATAAATAATTAAAACAGAAACCAAGGATCAAATCTGTATGAGAAGGGGCAAAGACCTTGGCTGGTCACTTGCTAATAAAAGATAGACAAAGTCATCAGCGTATTCAGTCTCCCTAGTCATTGCAGTCTTTGATGAAAGAATGGCACATTTTTAATTATTCAAAAAAATTTGAAAAGTTTTTAATTTATTTAAGCCCTGCCCATACCCAACATGGGGCTCAAACTCATGACCCCGCGATCAAGAGTCACACACTTTTCCAACTGAGCCAGCCAGGTGCCCCAAGGTGGCACATTTTTTTTCTAAAAAGGATACTTGCTTTAATGAAAACTGTCACAATTTAAAAAGAATGAGTGTTGGCAAGGAATGGTGTAGGAAAATTGTCCTAGGCTCCCTGGAGGGTACTTTTTAAAAAGATTTTATTTATTTGTCAGAGAGAGAGCACAAGTAGACAGAGCAGCAGGTAGAGGGAGAGGGAGAAGCAGGCTCCCTGCTGAACAAGGAGCCTGATGTTGGACTTGAACCCGGGACCCTGGGATCATGACCTGAGCCAAAGGCAGATTCCCAACCAACTGAGCCACCCAGGCATCCCTCCCTGGAGGGTAGTTGGACAGCATACTCTAAGAGCCTTCAGAATACACATGCCCTTTGATCTAGCAATTCGATTTCTAGAAATTTGGGCTCAGGAAGCATCTGATAGGCAAGCTGTGGGCGTCAGGAATCCCATGTTCCTAATACCTGAACATAAATTGGCTGCAACCTGTCCAACCAGAAGGAACTGGGTAAAATGAGGCTCACTTGTGCTTAGAATGTGATCCGACAGGCAGAAGGGGTGTAATAAATATATGGAGGCTAGATTTAAAAAAATAATTTGCTCAGTGATGCTGAATGTTTCATGGAGTTAACATACTTCAGATCTCGCCCTATGACAAGACAAAAAGAAATGGTGTGTCCAGGAAGGAATTGCTTTTTAAAAGCAGGGACTGTGTGTACCAGGCGTTCCGTAAGTATCCTTTCATGGAGAGAACAGGTTGAAGGAATACTTGTTGGCCCAGGGCCACGTTCTTTTAAAATATCCTCAGTGCCAGCAAATCTTTGTCTTTTGGGGGAGGAAGGGTGGTTTTGATTTTTCTTTCTTTCTTTCTTTCTTTCTTTCTTTCTTTCTTTCTTTCTTTCTCTCTCTCTCTCTCTTTCTTTCTTTCTTTCTTCTTTTTTTTTTTTTGAAATAACCAAAAGTCATTTGGAGCCAAGTCTGGTCTATCTGTACTTGTGATGATCTATTACCTTGTTGTAAGAAGGATTTAAAGCAGTTTATCGAAAAGCGTATGGCACAATAAGATAAAAGCATAAATGGACAAGGCAGCCCTAGAAAGGAGAGAAGGGAGTTGGCGGAGTGAACTCTGAAGAGTGAAGAGGGTTGTTGAATGAAATGATGCTGTTTGGGGTTTTTGGGAAGTCCTACCCCCAGGTAATGATGCAGCTGAGTAGTTCTCAGTGGGGAGTTGCAGATGCGTTCTGAGAAAGTGCTGGCATTTCGGGCATTGTACTGTATCGGTCAGGATGGGTTAGGACGTGCTGCCATAACAAAGAGCCCCCAGATCTTGGTGAGTAATACAGCCTAGGTTTGCTTCTTCTGCACGTTGGATGTTTGTGGCAAGTTGGTTTGGGGCTGTGAGACCCTCTAGGACCCAGGATGAAGGAACCACCATTGTCTGGAATCTTGCTGGTGATCACATCAAATGGCATCTGGTCCCTGAAGCTTCTGCCTGGAAGCAACAAGTGATACTTGCGCTCATATTTCTTTGACCAAAGCACACCCAATGTGGTGGGTAGCCATCCTACTGTGTGCTCAGGAGGAAAGGAGCAAACTAAACATATGTGGGTGTGCTCTCACTTGGGAAGGATGCCCTAGTTCTGCACTGTCTTAGGCTCAGTATTTTCTGGTCCTACCTTCAGCTGTGCTTCTCAAGACTGAATCCAGTGCTTCTAGAACAAGGTTCTCCAAATGTATTCCCTTCCTGGGTCTTGTTGGTTGCAGATCCTGGCTCAGTAGGCCTGAGAGGGGGCCCGAGGTGCTGCGTGTCTGACCAGCTCCCACGGCTGCAAGGTCTTCTTCACATTGCAGACCTTGTCAGGTCCTCCTAGCTCCTCAGAGCCAGGATGAACTCTTATTGTTCTTGCAAAGCCACTGTCCCCTTTTCCAAGCTATCCTGTCATGTAGCACTCTGCAGGGCCCAGGAATCAATACTTTGCCTATGCGTTTTGAACATATGCGATCATTTCCTGATCCCCGGACTTCCTATGATTATTTTTTTTCATTATGGCCAATACATTTGTCATAATGTCTGGTCCACCAAGGCCCAGACATTTACATTTGAGCACTACTGTGTGCCAGCTCTCCTCAGGGTTCTGTGAGCTCCAACAGAGACAGGGAGCTGAGGTCAGGGGCTCATCCTTGGGGAGCCCTTAGGGATGTGCTCTCCCCTCTAGGGTGACTCTGGCAGGTGACCTAAGACAGTTGAGCCTCACACTTGTTCTGCTGGAATGAAAACCCTTCTGGGTGTTTGGCTTCCAAGCTTCTGTCTTGGATACCTTAATCCCTCCTCCCTTCTCATTTGCTTGTCAAATGCACAGACAACTCCAGGATTAGTCAACAACAAAAGAAGGTAATTAGGTTGTAAAAACTCTTTAGAGCTGATATTTTAAAAATTCTACAGCAAGGAGCCCTGGTCCTAATTTAATCATGATAGAGGATCCTTATTTTAGGAGCGGCTCAGGGAGGAGTGTCACCGAGTCCATTTGTTTTTGATTCGTAATGTAATTTAGAAATAGAAAGAGGAAGTTTGAATCTACTGTTCTCATTTAGCTTTTTTTTTTTTTTTTTTTGATAAAAAGCTGCTGCAAGCCTTTGTTGTGCTCAGAGTGAAAAAATAAAACTAAATTGCATTGTTGATCACCAAGGACACACTCAACACGGGATCCGCTTATCTGGTACTCCAGTCTGATATTTTCATGTATTTATTTGTTTTTAGAGATTTTATTTTTTTTTAAGCCATCTTGACACCCAGCCGGGGTGGGGGGTGCTTTAACTCACAGCCAAGAGTCACGTGTTCCACTGATCGAGCTGGCCAGGAGCCTCCTCCTAGCCTGTACTATAATGGGGGGAGGACCTGGGGCTTGTCTTCTTGTCAGCACGTGCTTAGAACCTACCTGTCCAACGTCATCTCTGATTTGGTAGGTCTGGGGTCGGGCCCCAGACTAGCATTTTCTAACTATCTCCGATGTGATGATGGTGCTGTTGGGCCACAATTTGAGTAGCAAAGCATTTTTTTTTTTAAGATTTCATTTATTTTATTTGAGAGAGCAAGAGAGCACAAGTGGGGGTGGGGGGTAGAGGGAGAGGGAGAAGCAGGCTCTCACTGAGTAGGGAGCCCGACCTGGGGCTCGATCCCAGGACCCCAAGATCATGACCTGAGCTGAAGGCAGATGCTCAATTGACTGAGCCCCCCAGGCACCCCGAGTAGCCAAGCATTTGAGCCACCAAGGGCGGCTGTGAGCCATGATGAAATCCTGGAATTAGAGTGGCTTTTGTTTACCTTTTTAAAAATTTTCTTATTGTAGTGGATTATAGGAGGTAACCCAGGGTAATAGAAAGAACACAGCCTTTGGAATGAGACCCTGTCTTTGAGTCTGTGTAATTTGAGGACAGAGAGAGGGAGGTGGTGAGAAGGGGGGATGAGGAGGGTGGTAGCTGGCATTTCTGTTTGCCCAGAGGGGTCCCTCCATCTGTTGGTGGAGGGGCCGCTCAGGAACTCCGATGAGGGCCCTGCAGAATGCCGGGCAAGAGTGTGGCAGCTCTGGGTTCAAATTCTGGCTTATCCCTTGCTGCCTGAGACCCCAGGCAAGCCTCAGGAGCTCTTTCAGCCTTAGGGGGGCTCCATGAGGGTCCAGGAGAGCCCTGATACCTCGTATACACTCTGTAAATGGAATTTACACCCCATGAGCTCTGGTCATCATGCCAAGTTGAATGCCACCTGTTCCCTGGGCCTTCCGCTGGGGGCGGAGTGGGGTGGGAGCAGCCTTTTCCTGTGGGCCACTCGGAGGTCACAGTGCAAGACTGTCTGGTTGAATGAAGTGCTGAGGTCAAGGCCTTTGGGCCATGGCACGGAGCGCCCGCCCAGGGATCTTATTAAATGCAGATTCAGTCTGAAGGTCTATAGGGTGGAGTCTGAGATTCTCATTAGTCGCTGGCTCCCCGGGGACGCTGTCACTGCTGGACTGGGGCACACACTTGGAGTAGCAGGACACAGGTCCTACGTGTGCAAGGAAGGAAGCCTGTAGACACGGGCCAGTTCGAGTGGATTTGAAACCGCCTCTAGATGGTTGCTGCTGCTGCTGAGGCCAGGCTCATTAGTCAGAATTGCTCCTTACCTGGGTCTGCTGGTTCTCTGGCGCTGGATTCCAACCATCCCCCCCCCCCACCCACCCAAGGGACCCTTCTTGCAATGAGGGAAAGGCGGAATGCAAGACACAAGACCTTTTGTAGGTTTCTCATTGCCTTTGTGATATAATAGGCCTTAGCTTTGTTTACGAGGCCATTCAGGACTGGCCTCTCCTTGCCTCCCCAGTGGAGTTTTTAAGCTTTTCTTCCCATGGGGGAATGCTGCCACTTAATTCCGGGATGAAGCCTTGTTTCCTTTTTGCTGTGTCCTCGTGTGGGCCGGCTCTTCTCCCTGAGATCACCTTTCTCCCCACCCTTGCTGCACTCCCTTCTCTGTTTTATTTTATTTAGTTTTTTTTTTTTAAATATTTTATGTTTAAATCATCTCTACCCCGAGTGTGGGGCTTGAACTCACAACCCTGAGATCAAGAGTTGCACGATCTTTTGACTGAGCCATGCAGGCGCCCCTTAGCGTTTTTGTTCTTGTTGTTTTTGTTTTTTTTAGCATATTCATAGCAGGGTACAACCATTGACATGGTCAGTTTTGGGTCATTTCATCACTGTCCTTGACCATCAGCAGTCACTCCCATCTCCCCATCTCTCCTGCCCCAAGCAGTCACTGATTTACCTTCTGTCTTAGAGATTTGCTGGTTCGGGACAGATCGTAGACATGGAATAGAAGTGTGTAATGTGTGGTGGGCCTTTTGTGTCTGGCTTCTTTCACTTAGCCTGATGTTCTCAGGTTTCCTCCATGTGACTCGAGACTTTGTTCCTTTTTACGGCTGAGTAATATTCCACTGTACGGACCTACCGTATTTTACCTATGCATTTTGATAGGTGGACAGTTGGGTTATTTCTCTTGTTTGGCTCTTAGGGATGTCACTCCTATGAATTCTTGTGTACAGGTTTTTGTATGGACGGGGCCACTCAGTCGGTAGAATACACGACTCTTAATCTCGGGGCTGTGAGCTCAAGCCCCACATTGGGGGTAGAGACTACTTAAAAATAAAAGTCTTTCTTTTTTTTTTTTTTTTAAAGATTTTATTTATTTATTTGTCAGAGAGAGTGAGCACAGGCAGATAGAGTGGCAGGCAGAGGCAGAGGGAGAAGCAGGCTCCCTGCTGAGCAAAGAACCTGATGTGGGACTCGATCCAAGGACGCTGGGATCATGACCTGAGCTGAAGGCAGCAGCGTAACCAACTGAGCCACCCAGGCGTCCCAAAAGTCTTTATTTTTAAAGTTTTTTTTATTTTTAAAGATTTTATTATTTGACAAAGAGAGAGAAACAGTGAGAGAGGGAACACAAGCAAGGGGAGTGGGAGGGAGAGAAGCGGGCCTCCTGCAGAGCAGGGAGCCTGATGTGGGGCTCGATCCCGGGACCCTGGGATCATGACCTGAGCTGAAGGCAGATGCTTAACAACTGAGCCACCCAGGTACCCCCCAAATAAAAATCTTTAAAACAAATTATAAAGGAACATGGTTCAGTCATTTCCACTAATGTATACAAAATGCTGGGTTTGCTGTCCATGAGAGTTGTTTGGCTTCACACGGGGGAGAAAAAATCATAAAGGGTTTGGAGAGGGACATTCTTACATAATCTCTGCTGTCCACCCACACATCTCACGCCTATGGAGTGTGGGTAACAAGACACTGGGGGACGTGGGGGGATGTGTGCACGACTCAGCTCAGCCTACCCGCTGGGGAAGCAGGAAACCCCCGAGTCTATGAGCTAGGATTGTCACCTTGTATATGAAGGGCAGCAGACTTTATTATTTCCTGGAGAGAGGAAACAGGTGTTGAGGAAATTAGCCTCCCTCCAGGCTGCTTTGATTCCTGTGGCGCTGCTAGAATCCCAGACTGGGAGGGCCCCTCGGTTGGTGGTAAGTGGGGAGGCAGTCAGGTGTCACGCCGTTGAGGGGTGAACGGATATGGTTTTGGGCGCACTGGTCACCTGACCTAGGACCTCAGTTTCCCTGTCTTTGAAATGGGGACATTAAGGCTCTCATCAGAGCATCCTTTCCAGTTAGAACTGTCTTCTTTGGGGTA
This sequence comes from Enhydra lutris kenyoni, assembly GCF_002288905.1. Lineage (NCBI taxonomy): Eukaryota > Metazoa > Chordata > Mammalia > Carnivora > Mustelidae > Enhydra > Enhydra lutris. The sequence continues at coordinate 4,246,011 of NW_019154166.1, read as the reverse complement.
GATGTTCCACAGACGGCGTGGTGTACAGACTGTGTATGCCTTGGTGGCCAGTTCTGTTTCTTGCTTCCCATCACCCAGAGTGCTGGCCGTCGGTCTTTGTTTTTTCTTCATGAAAGAAACCTCTTGGTCACCCTTTTTAGTGACCTTGTCTTTTTGGCTTTTTCTGACTTTTGGTCACTGTCACCTTAAATCATTTTATTTAAAAAATTAAAAAAAAAAATTTTTTTTTAAATTTATTTATTTGAGAGAAGGAGAGAGAGGGGAAGCAGGCTTCCGCTGAGCAGGGAGCCTGATGTGGTACTCGATCCTGGGACCCTGAGATCATGACCTGAGCCGAAGGCAGGTGCTTCACCGACGGAGCCCCCCAGGCGTCCCTAACTCCCTTTATAACTTAGATCCTCCAAGTCCCTTTTTGCCAGGCCTAGCATCACCGAAGCTGTGCTTTCCCGAGACATTGTGGCTTTTACAGGGAATGATGCTCACGTCTGTCATGGTATGTATTTTAGACCGCAGACTTAAACAGAAATCCTGATTTTGCAGTGTCTTCTAAACCTCCTCCCAGGAGGACCCTCCCTAGGGACGATTAGCCTCCCTGAGTGTGACCAAGATTGGAATCTTAGCTCTAGGTCGGTTTGTGAAGGAGAATCTTATCCTAGAGCACTGGGCAGATAAAGTAGCCGGTAAACACAGAAGATTGCCTTAACAGTACCCAACGCCCCCCACAGACCTCTCCCTGACCATTGGGGTTATTTCCCAGAGTGAGGGTAAGTGCCCTCCTCTGGATATTTTAAAGTTGATGCCTTTTGTGACATTGCAGAGGGGACATGGAGTCCTTCTTTTGGCTGGTGAGCTGCAAGGTTTGAGCATCGTTGTGGGTTCTTAGAAGGGGGCAGAAGGCAACCGCCACAGTGGGAAACTCTGCTATGCCCCAGTTCCCGTCGGCCCTGGGCCCATGATCTGGTCCTTCAAGGTGGCCCATTTGGGGCTTTGTGCCCATCCTTGGGCTCCGGGGAACAGAGGAAACGTCTTCTGGGCTCACAGCAGCCCACCCAGGGAAGAAGGCAGAATCTTCCTGTGTCTGACTCCCTGCTTTGAACAGAGGAGGCACTCTTTGGTCTTTAGGACAAAAAAAAAAAAAAAAAGAATAGTGGTGTCCGCTTTGCCACTCTGACCCAGTGATGGATGTGTGCTGATTGGGAGTTTGGGGTCTGAGAGATGGTGAGCTGGGGTTTGCGGTGCTCTGGCGGGGAGGAGGCTAGGAGACCTGATCTGTATGTGCCCTCGAGGAACCCACTGGCAAGCAAGATCCAGATAAAGTTTGGAATTGCAGACCAGACCTCCTCAGCCTCGCCCAGGACAAAGTAGCTAGAAGGGAAATAGAGCCAGGCTGCTTCCTCATTCCGTGTGTATTTGGTGGGTGGGGAGCTCAGACCTACGGGAGATGTGGAACTCGGGGTTTGGCCAAAGCCAGACACTCCTGAGGGCCTGGAGAGGCTGCTCTGGCCCGAGTCCTTTGCCCTTGACCAGGACCATGGCCCCAGGAGATAGCTAGGCTTGAGAGTGAACGGGAGCTGGAAAGTCTGTTCCCAGACCTGGCGTTCGCCAGTGCTGGCTCCTGGAGGTCTGTGTGCCAGGGCTGCTATTGTGGCTATACACCCCCTCAGTGGACTCCACTCCCTTTCCTTTTTGGGCGACTCCTCCGGGAAGTCCTCCGGGGTTCTGTGGAATTCTGTTGGAAAAAGCCTGGGATTTTGTGCTGTCAAATGCTCACGTTCTTCTCTGCCTGGCAGAGAGTTTAGAGTCTAGGGGGTCTAAACTCAAGTGCAGCTCTGGTTTGATTCCCAGGGGCTCCCTGGAGGCTGGTTGGGGTGCTTTGTTGCTCTAGGTGGCTGATCAGTTTTATTCTCAGTCTTGGGGAAATGATTTCTCTGTGAAGCAGGAGAAGCTGTAAACTATGCTTCACTGCGAATCATCCAGACTGTACATCTGTATATTCTGCTCCAGCTGCACGTCTTGCAAATGAGGACCGATGTGAGATTCGGGGAAGCTGCAGAGGGTTGCTGTGCGGACTCGGGCGGGATTGATAATCACAGAGTTGCCTGTCTTTGGGTTTCTCCTGGTGGAGGGAGGAGGGAAAGTTGTTCTGGGAGGGGTGGGCATTCTGGGAGGTGAGAAGGGCAGAGGGAGGCGGTGTAAGGGTGCTGGACCTCCCCCTGGGACTGGGCTTCCATGAACCGGATCCTTAGAAAGTATTTCTGAGCCCGGAACCCCCAGGGCTGGTGTTTGCACACTCGCACGGCCATCCGTGATGTTCTCTAAAGCCCCAGTGCTGCAGAATCCCGTCCAGTGGCTCCCCATTGCCCTGAGTGCCCTGGCGCCCTGGGGACGGCCCCTGACCTCCCTCCCCAGCCTCTTTGCTTGCTCTCCTGGCTCATGGCCCTTTGCACCTGCACCTTTGCAGAGCCCCTGCCTCTGTCAGAGTCCCTTTGCTCCCGGGCTTTCCCCCGGGCTTGAGCATCTCCATCCAGACCAGGACGGGTGGGTCATTCTTCCTCTGGCTTCCACGGGGTGCCCTGCCCTGCCCTGCCCTTCATTTAACCACATTGGGTCTTGGTGACTTGCCCCCACTGCACTCTGAGCTCCTCCGGGGCTGGACCATCACTGGATAGTCACCACTCCAGGCTGGCCCAGTGCGTGGCCTCGTCGAGGTCTGGCTTAGGAAGCATGTGCTGGCTGGGCGCATGGACAGGTGTCTGAGGAGCGTAAAGGGAGAGGATTGGGCGAGTCTTGCTCTGGTTTTGACTCAGGGCTTAAGTGGTCTTTCTCCAAAAAGGTGTGAATGGCCTTGTTCATCAGGTGAGGTTTGGGGTCGTGGAAGGCCAGGGTTGGAAGGGGTGGGGGAGGGTAGCTGGGTGGGCTCAGAATGCTGAACATCAGAGTAAGGCTGCTGGGTCCTGGCAAACAAGGCATTTTGTTTTCCAAGAGTGAAGGATGGACGGTGAGACGCTGTCCCGCGAACGGGTCTTCTCCCCGCCGCGCCTCCTGCTTCTTAGCTGCAGGGACAGCTGGGTGTAGCCAAGGAGTCCGTGGACTGCCTTCAGGAGCCCTGGAGTCTAACTGGAGGACCCCTTCCCCCCACACCTCTTGGCTCTTTGATCTTGCAAAATCCACCTAAAGTCTCTAACCAGCTTCTCCATCAGTTAAGAGTGGTGACACCCATCCCAAGGGCTCTTAGGTGGACCGGAAGCGTTTTCAAGGTGACCGTGGATGTGACCATGGTTTGAAATTCCAGGGTAAGCTGATACCGATGCATGACCTGCTTGGAGAGTATGTGTAGGAAGCGGGAAGGGACGTGGTGCCCGTGGACCCTGCTGTCCGCACCTTCCCTGGTGGCCTTGTACCACCCGCTCAGCCCTCTGCTGGGTGGTATATCCCCCTTGGGCCTCCTGGAGTTTGCTTCTGAGGCTGCCACCTGAGACCTCCTTGTCCTGTGTGCAGGCAGTTAGAAAAGCTGTTGAAATTCTTGTCCCAGACAAGCTTGAACTGTTTGTCCTAAGAGCTCTGTCCGCCTTGTTGTTCTCCGAGGTCCTTGGATTGGAGGGCTCTTTGTGGGGGCGTTCTAGCTGCATCCAGGGGCAGGACGAGGCAGTGGAGGCCCTCGGGGCTCAGGATGGGCTGAATCCTGCGGGCCCCCAATCTGCCCCCAAATTCATGTGCTGAGGCCTAACCCTCAGCACCCCAGAAGGGAACACTTTGGAGGCAGAGTCCTTCAAGAGGTAGTAATTAGTTTAAAATGAGGTCCCGTGGGTGTCCCTATAGGAAGAGGAGGTCAGGACACAGACACACACGGAGGGAAGACCACCTGAAGACACGGGGTTGGCGGGGGGGAGGGGGCCAAGGAGAGAGCCCTCAGGAGACCCCAGCCCTGCCCACACCCGTGTCACCCACTTCTGGCCTCAGAAGGGGGAGACGATAGATTTCTCTTGCTTCCGCCTCAATCCTGTGGTACTTCCTGACCTAAGTCCTGTGGGACCTTTAACCTGGATTTGCGTGGGACACTAATTTTTTTTCAAAGACTTTATTTATTTATTTGACAGAGAGAGCACAAGCAGGCAGAGTGGCAGGCAGAAGGAGAGAGAGAAGCAGGCTCCCTGCTGAGCAAGGAGCCTGATGTGGGGCTCGATCCCAGGACCCTGGAATCCTGACCTGAGTCGAAGGCAGCCGTTTAACTGACTGAGCCACCCAGGCATCCCTAGGACACTAATTTTTTTCAAAGATTTTATTTTATTTATTTGAGAGAGAGAGAGAGAGAGAGAGAGAGAGAGAGTGTGTGTGTGTGTGTGTGTGTGTGTGTGTGTGTGTGTAAAAGCAGGAGTGGGGGAGGGGCAGAGGGAGAAGCAGACTCCCCGCTGAGCAGAGAGCCCGATGTGGGGCTCGATCCCAGGACCCTGAGGTCATGACCTGAGCCAAAGGCAGACGCTTAACCCACTGAGCCACCCAGGTGCCCCTGGGTAGGAGACTTTTTTATGTGGTTCTGTGTGGGATCAAAACCTTGCAGTGACCAGGGGCACCATGCTTGTCCCCTTTTTCTCCTTACATTTGTCCCTCATGGGCCTTCTGTATGTCTCTGGATCACGTGTGTCCTTCATTAGCACGTGAGACCCACGAGGGTGGAGCTGTATGTCCAGTTTCTTCCCGCAGGGTCCCCAACACAAGCACAATTAAGACATGTCTAGGCACGGGGGTGTGTCTTCTGGAAGAATTCTCTCAGAAACGGTGGCCTGAAGTTACATTCCTTACTCTGGTCCTAAATTGAAAATTTGTAGTGAAAATAGCTGGTTTTCTGCAGGCAGGTCTCTCTGCCTAGAGCTCCGTGGGGACCATGGGGACCGTGTCCCATCTACTCCCTAAGCTCCGTGGGGACCGTGGGGACCATGTCCCATCTACTCCCTAAGCTCCATGGGGACCGTGGAGATCATGTCCCCTCTACTCTTTAAGCTCTGCGGAGCCACTCCATGTGACTCACATATGTGAAAGTCAGGAAGAAAGCTTCATTGATGAGTTTCCGTTTGCCCTGGGTGGACTGAGCTGCTGGAGACATTCCTCTGGCCCCGAGGTCGTACCATCTGGTGAGTCCGAACGTGGTCAGCCTCCGGAAGGTTGACTCAGAGAGGCCAGGGGTTTGATCTCTGCGGTCACTGGAGACAGGAGCTGGCCCAGAGCTGGGGACTCAGTCCTGCTTGGGGGATGAATGATTCCGTCATTGCAAAGCGCAGATAAGTGAATGCTGAGTGTTTTCCTGGTGGGCCGGCCCCTCTGCCTCCATGTCCTGTCCCTCTCTCTGCCGCCCGCTCTGTTTTCCTCCCCAGGCTGCTGCTGGGTCTGTCTCTATCTGTAGCCCCTGAGGAAGGCATTCTGTTAGCTGTTCCCTGGGAGAGGAGAGGCCTCCTTCTTTATCCAGCAGAGCCCCCCTGCTGGCCTGACACGCAGACGGTCCCCGATTTGGGGAAATTCTTGTCTTGCCTGAGGATCTCTGGCTCCTTCCCATTTCTCCTCCTCTGTATCCAAGTTTCTCTTCATTTTACTCTCTGTCCCCTTCCTTCTTCAGATTTGTGGTAAAACTCCTATAACAAAAGTCAGCAGGGTGACATGCTCAAGTTCACAGCTCAGGGACGTTTAGTGCACATGCTTCTCCCCAGAAGGGAACCGCAGGCCCAGGAAGCAGTCCCACCCCATTCCACTTTCTCCCCTCCCTCCCACACCCCCTTCCCCCTACCCGCCACCGATCTGTTCGCTGTGCCTGTGGATTTGACTGCTCCAGGCCTTTCATGTCCCCTGGAGTCCCACAATGTGTGTGGCCTTTTATGTCTGGTATCTTTCACTCAACGTGTGTCCCGACTTCATGCCTTGTTTCTTGGTTTCTGCCCAGCCTCGGTGTGCTCATCCCCGAAATGGACATAAAAGCCTCTGACTCCCCCTGACTCAGTCCTGCGGGCTGTTCTGGGAGACCCCGCCCTTGGGCGTGAGTGCGAATCTTTCACCAGCCGGAAAGGTAGATGCCAAGTGGTTGCTCTTCCCGTTCCTCATTTTTTCCTTTGATTTTTTTCTTACTTTCTCCTCTGCTTCCTTTTTTTCCCTCGGCTCCTGCGTGGCTGCCTTTGAACTCCCCTTTCCCTGGCTCCTGCCATCCTGTCTCTTTAGCTGGGCCAGGGGATGCCTCGCCCGCAGGGTAAGCAGGCAGACATCCTTGTGGAGGGTCTCCGTCTGGTTGGCACACAGCTCTGAGGCCTTTTGTGGGCCAGGAAGCGACCAGACCGGTGGCTACTTGGGCAGATATTACGATCCACATAAGCAGACCCCAGGGACACTTGGAGAAAAGCGGCAGAGGGAGGCGTGCACTTTTCTCAGGAGGTTGCCTCCCCAGGGCTGCATCTCCGGCGGTCAGGTGCACCTGATCCTGGGCTCAAACTTCTCGAAGGCAAGAGAGCAACAGTGGCTGACTTCTGTTTCTCCTGCTTTGTGTTTGCTAATGGAGCCCTTCCTAGCGTTCCGAACATATGTGATCTCAGCTTTGCCTGCTTCGTCCGCTAGTGGTTACAGAGGGCTTTCGGGTGGAGTCCCAGCTTCTTAGAACTGCACGCGGAAGGCTCAGAGAGGTTAAGGACCCGGCTTAGAATACACAGCCAGCCAAGCTCTCTGCTTGGAAACCAGCACTTCCCATCGCCTCCCCCATCCCTCGCAGGGGGTTTGCATCAGATAAACCATGTGGTGGCCCTTTCTCAGGGGAGATGGGAAATGCGTGCCTGTGTGGTTGGACCTCCTTCATTTTGGCGATTTTTGTTTTTCAGCCTCTTAAAATTTTCAAGTCCGGGAGAGGCTGGGTTGATTCATGGGGGACGAATTCCTCTTTTTGCAAGAGAAGCTTTAAGGAAAACCGACTTCCTGCTACGTTGGTGTGTTCCTCATTTGCTACCAGGGGGTCCGATGGAAGGAACTCTTGTCATTCGTCTGAGCCAGCTCAGAATGCTGTTGCCGCTTGGGCTTGGGGGTCTGGGTTCACGGCTGCAGCTCTGTGTTGGACAGAGTCACTGAAAAGTCTGGCTCCAGCTGGGTCCGGCAGGAGGGGTGGGGGGTGTCGGAGGGAGCGAGCCCGGGGAAAGCTTGCCCGGAGGAAATTTGGTCAAGATGTTCCATTTTAGCCCCTCTGGTTTTCTTCCAGATCAGAAGAGGAAAAGATTCTGACTTAAGTTTTAGGGTTTACCGTGCATGGAGCGCAGAGATGGACGGAGCCTGGGTGCTTCGTGGCTCGGGTGGAGCTCCAGAGAGAAAAACGGGTGCCCGGCGGGTGGGACGGGGCTCTTGCCCTTGGCTGGGCCTCCGCAAGTTGCTGGGCTTCAGAAACCTGTGACACGAGTGGTATTTGCTGGCTCAGCCACAGAAGGGGCCCACTAGCCTCTGAGCTGTTCAGGGACCTGTGGTGGTGTTTTGTGTGTAGGTGTTGAGGCGGGGGCAGGGCAGGGAAGTGGTGTTTTTAAGCCTAGAGAATTCTCTGAGGTGAGAGAATGGCTGGATTGAAGCTAGAAGGTTAAAAGAGCACTTTGCTCACGGTGGAAGTCTTGGGCACGTTAACGAGATGAGTTCATGCACTGAGAGAAAACTGAGCCCCTGCAGCTCGCTCCCTCCAAAGCCAGAGATCCAGTAGCAGAGTTCACCTTCTCCAATGAGGGCTACAGACAGTCAACAAGACTGACTAAGCTGGGTGGAGATTAAGGAGATCTGTCACTTTAAATGGGATGGGCAGGGGAGGACCTTTGAGCAAAGCCCGGGAAGATCTGTGGGAACAAGTGTGTGTAGGTTTCTGGCACAAGAGCATTTCAGCCAGAAAGTAGAAGGCAGAGCAAGTCCAAAGGCCCTGTGGCCTGGGCGGGAAGACGTTGGAGATCCTCAAGAGGATCTGAGTTCTTTTTATTTTTTTTTAAGATTATTTGTTTATTTGACACAGAGAGAGAGCACAAGCAGGGAGAGCGGCAGGCAGAAGGAGAGGGAGAAGCAGGCTTACTGCAGAGCAGGGAGCCCAATGCAGGACTCAATCCCAGGACCCTGTGAACATGACCTGAGCCGAAGGCAGAGGCTTAACCGACTGAGCCCCCCAAGCACCCCAAGAGGACCTGACTTTTCCTCCTCACACCAGGAAAGTCATTGGATAGGCCATCAAACAGAGGACCGTTATAGTGACCCGGCATTTTTGAGGATCACTCTGCTTTGTTAAGAAGGGATCTGGGTGGGGGCGCCTGGGTGGCTCGGTTGGTTGAGCGTCTGACTCTTGATCTCAGCTCAGGTCTTGGTCTCAGGGTCGTGAGTTCAAGCCCCACGGATCCAGGGGTTGCAGGCAGAGTGGGGAGCAAGGATGGAAAGGGGATGAGGAATGAGTACAGAGATGGTCACAGTAACACAGAGATGATGGTGGCTTGGCCAGGGCAGTAGCTGTGGACGTGGTTGACGCAGTTGGGTTTTGGATGTATTTTGAAGGTAAAACCCATGGGATTTAGTGATGGATTGGATGTGTACAGCTTGAGAGATAAATTGAAGATAATTCCAAGGGTTTTGGCTTGAGCAATTGGAAAGGAGTTGCTGGTATTAAATGGGAAAGTGTGGGACGCCTGGGTGGCTCAGTTGATGAGGTGTCTGCCTTTGGCTCAGGTCGTCATGAGCCTGGGCTTCTGGGATCGAGCCCGCTGTCTGGCTCCCTGCTCAGTGGGGAGTTTGCTTCTCCCTCTCCCTCTGCCCTGCCTCCAGCTCCTGCTCACTCTTGCTCTCAATCTCACTCTCTCTCAAATAAATAAGTACAATCTTAAAAAAATTAAAAACAATACATGGAAAAGTGAGGATCAGAAGGGATGGGTTTTGGAAAAGATATCCAGAGTTTGTGTTGGCAGGCAAGGTTTGAGATTCTTCCCTCTCTTCAAGGAATGATACTGAGTAGGTGTTTAGAAAGGTGAGGCTTTGCCTAGGGAAGGGGGCTGCAGATACCACTGAACCCGTCGTAGTGGCTTCGTGTTGGTCTTAAGGCTGCCATATTGGATGAGATCACCTAGGGAGTAGGACGGACAGAGAAGAGAAGGCGGCCAGGGATAGGGCCCAGAGGCACCCCAAAGGGGGGTGAGGGGAAAACCAGCTGCAACAGAGAAGGTTCAGCCACAAGGTGGGAGGGAAACCAGGAGACTAGAGCATTCTCACTGGGTCAGAAGGTGGCTCACAGTCCCTGGGACATGGGGGCTCTGGAGGCGTAGACACTAGGCAACAGTATAAGGTTTGCAGCCTCAGACGGATTTGAAATTTCTCCTGCTGTCCTCATTCTTTCAGTACAAATGCAAACATATCAGCATGGCCCATGTCCATGTTTGCATTTCTGCATGAAGTCCGTGTTTGCATTTCTCCATAATCCCACCCAGGCCTCACTGGTGGTCCCATCCATGGATAGTTCGGGGCAGGAGACACGGTCTCATTGTTTCATGTGGTGCTGGGTGGGGGAGACTCTCTTAGTCACATAAATAATGTATAGAATTAGACAACACATCTGCCATGTGGTGGGGTTGGTTCTTGGACAAAATATCCTCTGTCCGACCACGGATTGCTGGTGGCCCCCCAGAGGGTTATGGTACCCAAACAGATCAGAGATTTATCTGTGGCATTAATTAATTTTCACGGTGGTCAGCGAGGGATGAGGAAAGACCAGTCTTCAGCAACCCTGCGATAGCGACCTGAGCCTAAATCAAGGGTCGAATGTTTAACCGAGCCATCCAGGTACCCAAATAATGTGTTTTTTTAAAAGATTTTTATTTTTATTTATTTTTTATTTTTAATTTGTTTTTAGATTTTATTTATTTATTTGACAGACAGAGATCACAAGTAGGCAGAGAGGCAGGTAGAGAGAGAGGAGAAGGCAGGCTCCCCACGGAGCAGAAAGCCGGAAGCGGGACTCGATCCCAGGACCCTGGGATCATGACCCGAGCTGAAGGCAGAAGCCTTAACCCACTGAGGCACCCAGGCGCCCTAAAGAATTTTAAGTCATCTCTACGCCGAGCATGGGGCTCGAACCCACAACCCCGAGACCAAGAGTCACGTACTCTACAGACTGAGCCAGCCAGGCACACCCACAAGAATGTATCATTTCTCAATTTCTTTTTTTTCACTCCATATCTTGAAGATAATTGCTTGTTAGCACTTGTCCCTCCGTGGTTGTTTGTAAAAGCTATGTGCTATCCTGCAGAATGGATTGAATGTAGCGTATTTTGTAGTTTGTGTTGACTGACAGAGGATTTCTAAGGGTTTCTTTTGCTCCCCTGCCTCTACCCTTTGTTGCAATTAAAGATGCCGCGTAGTAGTCATTTTGCACGTGTGTGTGTGTGTGTGTGTGTGTGTGTGTTGACTGTTTCTTGATGGTGACGGGGTGGGGAGGGGACTCTCTGGGGGATGGGGCCCGCGGTCCTCTGAATGGACTGCAGTCTTAGAAGTAGGGGATGGGGGGCGGGGTGGGGGGAGGACAGGCGACCAAACTGCTTTAGGCTCTATGACAGGCCCTCGGGCCCCCTGTCTCCTTAATCTTTATGACAGCCGCAGGACAGGAGTGTTTTTCATGCTTTATTCTAGCTATGCAGAAGTCAAGAGTTTTAAGAGCGATGGAAAGACTCACGTAAGGCATGCAGGAGGTGGTGGAAAAGGGGGGACATGGACCTGGGCCTCCGTCCACACTGCATGGGGTGGATCCAGGTCTCTGTCCACGCCGCGTGAGGTGGCAGGTGGGAATGACCGTGGGGGTCCTTCCGGACCAACTGAACCCCAGAGGGACTGCTGGACGGAGCTCATGGATGGAGCTCATGGTGAGCCGGCTCCTGGGTTTATCCGTAGTAACTCGTTTTCTTTTATTCAGAGAAGGGTTCCTTAATTTTTGAATATTAGAGTGCACGAAGTTGGTTTTATCAGAGGCAGGATGGGAGATAATCTTCTTAAAAAAAAAATCAGTTCATTGTGTGTTAAGTAAAAAAGCAAGCCAGAAAACATGCACAATAAAATTTCAGATTTGTGTAAAAACAGATGTGTGTGCTTGCGCGCGTGTGCGTGTGTGCGTATAGAGGAAGTTCTGAGGGAGCTTGTGCTGGAATGCTGATGGTCTTTCTTGCTGAGTGAAGGGACTGTGGGTGTGTATCTTTGCTTTTTGGGCTTTCTGTGGCTAGCCACTCTCCCCGCTTTCCTTCAGATAAATGTATGAATATCATAATTGGAGAAACAAAATGCATTGTGAAAGACAGGTGTTTCATTCACAAGTAAAAGGAAGCACCCTGTGTTCATTGTCGAATTATTCACGATAGCCAAGATGTGGAAGCAACCTGAGGGCTCATCAGTGGATAAAGAAGATGTGATTTATGTGTACTATAAATGTATACATTTATGTGTGTACGTAAATATATATATATTCTGTATATATTTATAAACACACAATGTTCAGCTGTGAGAACAAAGGAAATCCTGCTATTTGCAGCAACATGGATGACTTTTTTAAAAGATTTTATTTATTTGAGAGGGAGGGAGCATGAGCTGAGGGAGAGGCAGGCTCCCCACGGAGCAGGGAGCCCCATGCAGGCAGGACTCGATCCCAGGACACTGGGGATCATGACCCAAGCTGAAGGCAGACGCTTAAGCGACTGAGCCACCCAGGTGTCTCTCTAAAGCATTTTTCTATCTAGATATTATTTCTCTGCACCTTGTTCTTCTGTTATCCTATCTGAAACATTTTTATTAGGTGAATAAGCTCTTCTCTTTCTTTTCATAGAAAAATACGGATTTGATGGGTGTGGGTCTTCTTTCCCTCACGTTACACCGACCTGAAAAAGCTTCATGACGTTTGTCAGCAACATAAAAAATTCGAATTCTTTAAAAAAACAAAATGACCCACAGAGCAAACCGGGCCTTTGGCAATTCCTTGAGGTTTTTTTTTTTTTTTCTGCTTACTTCTTTTTCTTTAAAAAATCTGACGGTACGAGCTCCCCCAGAGAGCTTGTCAAGGGTGGTGTGATAGGGACCCCAGGTTGCTGGAAGGATAAATGAAGTTCCTTAGCTACATTCAGGAGGTGACAGTCAGAAATGGTTCACACCATTCATAAAATATGCAGCTCCCTGCTAGAGAGAGAGAGAGAGAGAGAGGATTCATGTGATTTTCCCCCCCATCCTGTGAAACAAGTCCACCAGCCCCCCAAACACGGGCTGTGTGATTCTAACGCTGGGGGCTCCCACCTGCTCAGACCTGGCTGCCAGAGCAGGGATGGTCCCAGGCCAAGTCCCTGCTCTCAAGAGGGGCCCAGCCTGTGCTGGGGATGTTCGCGCCTTCAGAGCCAGAGTCCCTGGAAGCATTCCGCGAGGATGCCGGGAAGGCATTTTAGGGGGCAGGTTGGCAAATTTTTTGACATTTTGTTTTAGCATCTCTTTGTTTCTCACTGGATGTTTCTGGCGGGGGACCGGAGGGCGTGGTTGATGTGTGTGTAATGCTTAATTACGGAGTGGAACGACGGAGATCTGTCCGGACTCACCGTTGGGCGGTCATAGAAATGTGTGGGAATGTGAGCTTGCAGGAAGCTCAGGGTCAAATTATGCGACCTTCCTTCCCGGTGACATGGTGGCATTCTGTTGTAATGCAGAAGTTAGGGGACAGGGAAGAAATCTACTGCAGATGTCTGTTATGTGTTGTCTCTTATTCTCCTTGTTTGGGTGAGGATCCCTCAGATTTCTACAGAAGACTGAAGGGGCAGTGGATTCACAGACTGAATGGCTTGGTTGGAGCTGGTGCTACCCTTGAACTCTTGAACTTGTACACACATGCCCCAGTCTTGACCTAACCACCCCCCCCAACCGCCAACCCGCCCCTGTCCCAGCCATTGTGATCTAGGAATGGGCATGTGACTGCAGCTGGTCCCCTTCCGTGGGACTTTTTGTTGTACATTAGGGAAAGACATGCTCCTCCCCCCCAACTCTGACATTGTTAAACGCTAGGTTATAAACTTGGAGTTGCCATGACTGCTTTTGCTAATACTTGGGGAGCATCTGAGAATGAAGGTAGCATTTAAAAAAAAAAAAAAAGCAGAACTGAGGTAACATTGTTTGAGCACCTAGATCCATTGGTACCTGAAGGCCATGCACTCCTGAGCTCCCAAGTTATGTAGGCCAGTAAATACTGCCATTCCTCTATTGTGTGTGTTTGTGTGTGTGTGTGTGTGTGTGTGTGTGTGTGTCTAAAACAATTTGATTCTGGGGCGCCTGGGTGGCTCAGTCATTTAAGCATCTGCCTTCCGCTCAGGTCATGATCCTGGGGTCTTGGGATGGAGCCTGTTCAGCAGAGGAGTCTGCTTCTCCCTCTCTCTCTGCCTCTCTCCCTGCTTGTGTGCTCTCTCTCAAATAAATAAATAAAATCTTAAAAAAGACAATTTGGTTCAGGTTTTGGGGCTTACAACCCCTTGTGTCCTGTCTAAAACAGCTACATCATGAACTTTCCACATAGTTGGGGGGGGTACCATACTGTGAACATTGATGGGCTTTGCCCAGTGGCAAGGATGGACACATGATGTGGGGCAGTGGAGAGACTGCTAGAGGAGTTGGGGGTTAAGGTTCTGGGGTGCCTTTGGCCTCATTGGCTGGGTAATTTGGGTCAGTATCTCTCAACCTTTCTGAGGTTGAAGACCCAGTTGGTCTTTGAGGCATCTTTCTGCTCCATATGATCCTATAACAGTTGTCGGTTTTATTTATTTCTTTCTTTATTTATTTATTTATTTATTTTTTGGAGAGAGAGTGCACGTGTCAGGGTGGGGTGCAGATGGAGAGAACCTCAAGCAGCCTCCACGCTCAGTGCGGGAGCCCCATGCGGGGCTTGATCTCATGACCCTGAGATCATGCCTTGAGCTGAAACTGAGAGTCAGACCCTTAACTGACTGAGCCACCCAGGCGCCCCTTAATGTCTATTTTAAACAGACAGCTGGTTGCCAGAGGGGAGGTCAGGGAAGGGGCAAAATGGGTTAGGTCAGGGCAGGGAGGAGATACAGGCTTCCAGTTACGGAATAGAAGCCATAAGAATAAAAGGTATGGGGTAAGGAGTATAGTGATACCAGAGCGGTGATGTAACGATGTATTGGGACATACAGGATAAAGAGTAGCTACACACGAGCATAGTATACTGTGTGAACTTGTCCAATCACTGAGTCATAAGCCTGAAGCTAATGTAACATTGTGTGTCAACTATACTTAAAAAAAAAAAAAAAAAAAAGAATCTTAAATCTTGCTTCTGGCATGAATGGATGGATGGCTGGGTAGACGGACGGACGGACAGTCGACATAAGCAAAAAACCCCAGAGTAAACCAATAAAAATATCCCCAAACTCCAGAACGCTACAGATTGCTGGAAGAGCCATCCTTTATTTTTATTATTATTTATTTATTTTTATTAAAAGATTTTATTTATTTACCTGAGAGAGAGTGAGAGTGAGAGAGAGAGAGGAGAAGGTCAGAGGGAGAAGCAGACTCCCTGCTAAGCACAGAGCCTGATGCGGGACTCAATCTCAGGATTTCAGGGTCCTGACCTGCACTGAAGGCAGTTGCTTAACCAATTGAGCCCCCCCGGGCGCCCCTCCTCTATTTTAATTTTTTATGGCAGTTCCAGTGCAGTAAACCTACACTGGAGTTTCAGGGGTACAACATACTGATTTAGCAATTATACATCACCCCGTGATCCTTTTTTTTTATTTTTTTATTAACGTATTCTATATTATTGGTTTCAGGGGTACAGGTCTGTGATTCATGGGCAGAATAAGAGACAACACATAACAGTCTTACACAATTCACAGAGCTCACCATAGCATATAACTCTCCCCAGTATCCATCCCCCAGTCCCCCCATCCCTCCCACCCTCCTCCCCTCCAGCAGCCCTCAGTTTGTTTCCTGAGATTAAGAATCTCTTATAGTTTGTCTCCCTCTCTAGTTTCATCTTGTTTCATTTTCCCCTCCCTTCCCCTATGATCCTCTGTCTTGTTTCTCAAACTCCTCATATCAGGGAGATCATATGATAATTGTCTTTCTCTGATTGACTTATTTCGCTCAGCAGAATACCCTCTAGTTCCATCCAGGTCGTTGCAAATGCCAAGAGTTCGCTTTTTGATGGCTGCATAGCATTCCATTGTGTGTGTGTGTGTGTGTGTGTGTGTGTGTGTGTGTGTGTGTACATATCTTCCTTATCCATTCATCTGTTGGTGGACATCTGGGCTCTTTCCATAGTTTGGCTATTGTGGACATTGCTGCTATAAACATTGGGGTATAGGTGCCCTTTTGGATCACTACATTTGTATCTTTTGGGTAAATACCCAGTAGTGCAGTTGCTGGGTCATAGGAGAGCTCTGTTTCATGATCCTTTTTTTAAAACATGAACTTTAATTAATCAGTCTATTGCTCAATTGAGAGAGAGTGTCAGGGGAGGGGCAGAGGGAGAGGGAGAATCTTAAATAGGCTCCACGCCCAGTGCTGAGCCTGATGATGTGGGGTCAGTGTCGTTGATCACCGTTTAATATGCTTCTTGGCCCTTTGGGTTTCCCATCTTTGTAACCTGTCTAAGGATGCCTTTTAAAATTTTGGGGTGGGGAGGCATGAGGGAAATGGTCCGGTTGATTCGTGGGAGGGCCCAAGAGTGTATTCCTGTGTCACTATTATTCTGGAGTGCCTGCTCTTAATTGGGGATGTGGGCTCACATCCTGAAAGGGCTTCCCAACCAGGAAGTGCTGATTTGTCTAGAAACTCATCCCCAGACTGGGTAGAGCAAGCGAACTTTTGAAGCCTATTGGGTGAAGCCTTCTCTTTTCAGCATTTCCGGTTTTGTAACTTTCTTTTCAATGAGTGTCAGTGGAGCAGGAGGACTCAGAATCGTTAAGCAGATTGGTAAGGGGATCTGGCCTACCAGAGGACAGTACGCGTGGCTCCAGGCTCCCCGCGTTCCCATCCACCTGCCCTGTTTCTGAGGAGCGAGGGGGGCCAGAGCAAGGGCGGGTTTTCTCAGGGCGGGGAACACGGGGATCTTGGAAACATGACTTCCCTGGTCAGTTACGAGGTTGGCGGGTCTTGAATTTCGGGACCCATTCCTGGCCCTGTCAGAGGACTAGCCCTGCGGGGTTGCTGGCAGTGAGGATTTCCTGTCTGTCTCATCCTGTGACCAGGCACGCGTGGCCTTGTCATAAAAAATGGTCTCAAGGGAGGATGGGGACGGTGGGTGGGGAGGGAGTGAGGTTGCCTATGGCTTTATTGAGCTGTTTCTTATCAGTTGTCATTTAGGGAGGGAGCTACTGGGTAGGGGGAGGTGGTCACCAGGATGCGATGGACCCCGGGCTCCCAGAGAGCCTGTCGGCCAGTCGCGGTGTCTGATTTCTGCCCTTGGAGGGTGTATCCGTAAGGGTCCAGAGGGAAAAGAAACAGTTGGCGGAGGTAGTGGGGGATTTAAAGAGGGACTGTTTGTGGAGCTGTGGGCGGGATGGGGGATGGGAAGCAGGCCTTGAGGGGACATGGGGCGGGGGAGCAACCACAGGAAACTGGAGAGAGAGATTGGTGGGGGGGTGGGATGGGGAGCAGCAGACTGGTGGGGACAAGTCACAGCCACCTCACAGCCCGCAGACAGCTTCCTGTAGAAGTGACCCGGCCTTGTTCCCCTGCTCTCATCTGTCTGTCTGTCTGTTGGCTGAACTGACCTGGAAGCTGGTGGACAAGGGGGTCCTCAGATGTATTCCATACATCTGCCTCTGGTGCATGGAGCAGGCAGGAGAAAGGCCAAGTGTAGACCCCAAATATTCGGTCTGGAGGAATATATTCTAAAACGTGCCGTCAGTTTGGAAGGGACCTTTGACCTACGGGCTGAACTGAAAACAAGTGCAGAGCTGGTGGGGAGGGGGGCACGCATTGCAAACATAGAGACCCTTCCTCTGCTGAGCCTAAGTCAGAAAGCCAGGAGAGGGGCAGTCCTGGGTCTCGGCACCAAGCGGAGAGGGGAAACAGAAGCACCTTGGAGGAATTGTGGGTCCAGGAGGTGGGGAAGCCAGAATGAGCTCCCTAGGGTGGAGGTAGCCGAGAAGCGTGCTCACGAGGGAAATATTATCAGAGGTGGAGAGAGAGGGAGATTGGCGTAGAGCCAAGGATGAGCTGAACAAGGAGCATCCGCTCAGAGTTGGAGAAGAAGCCAGCCAGCTCGTGGGGTGAGAAAATTCCACAAGTGCAAGGCTGCGCAGTGGGCTGAGTGTAAGCCAGATGCCGGTGCCAGGAGATGGCATGACCGTGGAAACTGACCTCTGGTGATGGATGGGGCACCTGCCCCTGACTTGTGAGGCCGTGGTTCAGAGTGTGGATGCTGGAGCCAGAGTGCTAGCTGGGAGACTGTGGGCAGATTACTTAACCTCTCTGTGTCTCGGATTTCCCATCTGGAAATGGTACCACTATCATAGCTGTCTCATGGGGGTTGTATTTAGGTTCAAATGAAGAGATGGAGGGAAGCTTTAGAATAATGCTCAGCACAGAGGAGCCAGGCAACCATGGTTATCTATTAATATGATTGTTAATTAACAAAATACCCATTGGTCCGGCCCCATATAAACCAGCATACCTTGGAGGCAGGACGTAGACATCAGCATATTTTTAAAGCTGACTGGATGTTTCTAGAGTGCAGTTAAGAGAGGAGAACGGCTGTTTTAAGGCTCAACCTTCAGGCTCTCTGACACTGGAAAGGACTTCGTGGAGCAGTTTTGGGGGGGTAGCGGGAGGGAGAGAAGACTACCACCAGAGCAGGGAAAATGGGAGGGAAGCCGTGATCCAAAACGATCCTTGAGATAGCTGTGGGCAACGAGCCAAGGAAATTGGCTTGAGTTCACTTCTATTTGGAGACTGGCCATTCGTCAGAGAGACAGCTGTTTGAAACTTACCATTTACACATTAGTATGAATAAGTTTATTAGGACCTGTGCATTCTCAGTAGGGCAGAATTGGACGAGAGCCTGAGGACATGGGTATCGGGAAGGAAGGGGGTTGGGCCAGGGGACTGGGGGGAGGAGAAGCCTGTTCATTTCAGTGTTTTGTTTCTGGTCTTGATAGGACTTTGGGAGTAGAGGGTCCCATGACGCATCGTGGGGCTTGTAGCTGTGTGTTCCTGTGAGCAGTCGAGGGAGGGTTGATGGTGGCTCTACCTTTTATGAAATGTTTCTCCAGGGCGGGTTTTCCTAGAACAGTGCCCTGACCATCTCTTTTCAACAGTCCTGAAGATGTTCTCTAGCTGGCTTGGAGCATCTCTGAGAGGCAGCAAGTGTAGTCATCAAACACACAGGAGACCCGAGGGGCTCAAACTGGGTTTGAATCCCTGTTTGGTCCCCCCCCCCCGCAGCAGGCGACTCACGCCTTTCCATGCCTCCGTTGTCTCATCTGTAAAATGGTCATAATAATGGGACTGACTTCGTACCATTATTGGAAGCATTGAAGGAGTTAATACACATAAGCAATTTAGAACCGTGGTTCATGGGCTTTCTTTGTCTTCTTCATAAAACTTATTTAAAAAAATTTTTTTTTACGTATGTGTGTAAGCTTTTCGTTCAATGTGGGGCTTGAACATGTGACCCTGAGATCAAGGAGTCTGATGCTTTACCCACCGAACCAGCCACGTGCTCTGGGTTTTCTTTCCCAATGCCCTCCCCTACTCCCCCAGCTGATTTCTTATGGGAACGTCCTGTAGAACTCTGACATGTGGCTGCCCATGTACTCTGGCCTAGCTTGTCTGGCCCTCCTTTTCCTGCCTCCTACAAGGTCCACCTCTTGGAAGTCCAGCCGGCTGTCCAGCTCTTATAGCCTGTCCTTCCATTGCTGGAAGCACCTAAGAGGCACCTGTCGTATACCTCCCTGAGTTGGTCGTTGTAAATTGTCTTAGGTCTTAAGACAAAGAGGTCTTTGGAGGCAGAGATCAGATCTCTCTCTCCTGTGATCCCAGCACAATCTTTAACCTGGTCTCTTGGACCCCGTGCAGTGACGTGTGAAGCGCCAAGAGATGGGGACTGGACCCCGGTTCCCATCTTGGCTGCGGGCCCTTGAGTGAGTCACTCCATTTGGGTGGGCCTTATTTCGTCCTGTGTAAAATTAAGCTGTTAATACTGGGAGCTGTAGGGTTAAGAGATGAGTGTGTATGGAATCAATTCTTCACTTGGAAGTGATACTCTAAAACCTCAGAGCCCTGTTGTTAATCCTCCCCTCGTTCACCAGAACGCCTTAGCCAGTGCCGAGCACGTAATAATGAGAGATCATCACTGCCTTCCAGGAGGGAAGGGAAAAGGGGCCAGGACTTTAAGTTGCAAGTGGCAGAAATCCAATCCATGAGTTTCAGCCAAAAGGAGAGGGGAGGGGAGGTTAATGTATGAGCTCACATTTTGGGGGTGGAGTTCAGGGATGACTGGCTCCAGGAGCTCACATAATGTCCACAGGGCACCATCTTTCACCTCTCATTGGCTTACCTCTGCGAGTGGACTCTCCCCAACAACCAGTAACTTCCTCCCAGATGATCAACTTACCTGGGGGGTTCACCCCGCAAAATGAGAGGGTATATTAGTAGGCTGATCAAAACAAAAGCTGCAACAATTCACTTTAGAAAACCACCAGCTCCCCCCAGAGAAACCCCATACCCATGAATAGTCAACCCCATTCTCCCTCCCTTAACTTATCCCCACCCCAGGCACCCCAAAGCTTCTAGTGTCCGTCTCTGTGGATTTACCTGCTTGGGACATTTTGTAGACACGGAATCCTACACTATGTGGATGGAACACATTTTAGTTACTGTTCCACCAGCCAATGGCCATTGGGTTGTTCTCGTTTTTGGCTCTGATGGATAATGCTGCTGTGAATGTGTGTGTGTGCAGGTGTCTGTCTGGGCGTGCTTTCGTTTCAGTGACTCTGTGCTGATCTGTTCCTAAGTTTTTAACCCGTTATCCCTTTTTTTTTTTTTTTAAGATTGCTTGATTTATTTGAGAGAGGGCGAGAGAGTGTGAGTGCATGGGGAGAGGTGGGGAGAGAGGCAGAGGGAGAGACTCCCAGGCAGACTCCATGCTGAGTGCAGAGCCCGACATGGGGCTTAATCTCACGACCCTGAGATCGTGACCTGAGCCTAAATCCAGGGCCAGATGCTTCACCGACGGATCCACCCGGGCGCTCCTAACCCATAATTCTTTTTTTTTTTTAAAGATTTTATTTATTTACTTGACGGACAGAGATCACAAGCAGGCAGAGAGGCAGGCAGAGAGAGAGAGGAGGGGAGGGGGAAGCAGGCTCCCCGTTAAGCAGAGAGCCTGATGCGGGGCTTGATCCCAGGACTCTGAGATCATGACCTGAGCCAAAGGCAGAGGCTTTAACCCACCAAGCCACCCAGGTGCCCCCTTAAATGTCATTTATGGTAGTTGCAGAATTATACCTATGAAGAATGATTTCTTCATTCTTTGGCTGCAGTATACTAAAAGGCTACCAGATGGGCTGTGGTACCCCCTTAAAAATGGAGCCTCTTCTGTCAAACCTTCTGGAGCAGGAATTTTACTTGTGTGTTCCTGAGGGAGACCTCTGCCCCCCTCCATGGTGATTCTTGACATCGGAGGGATGGGGGGAGGAGCCTAGGTTAACCGAAACCAGCAAAGCCACTTGCCCCCAGCACCAAAACACAGTCAAGAAATCAGGAAACACAAAAGCCAAATGATTTTGACTCTTTCCCAAACTCCCTGGTCAAAAACTCCTGTTGTAAGTAAATTAAGGTTTTTGTGAGCTCCAGGGGAATGAGTGCTGGGCCCTCACAGGACGTCTGTGAGTTTGGACAGGCACTTGACTCCTTCCACTGTCCGGATTTTATGGCTGAGGACACGGGAGACTTGGGGTTTGGGATTTGCTCTGGGTTAGGAAGTGCCCGTTAGATCAGGACAGACTGAACATTCAGATTTTTTAGTTCAGAGTTCTGTCTTGTTATGAGCTCTTGGCAGTGTTCACACTCATTTCAAAATCTAGATAAAAGTATTCTGATTTATTTTTAATTTTTGTTTTTTTAACTTAAGAATCGCTTTAGAGGGGTGCCTGGGTGGCTCAGTGGTTTAAAGCCTCTGCTTTCGGCTCAGGTCATGACCCCAGGGTCCTGGGATCGAGCCCTGCATCGGGCTCTCTGCTCAGCAGGGAGCCTGCTTCTTCCTCTCTCTCTCTCTGCCTGCCTCTCTGCCTACTTGTGATCTCTG